>NC_058403.1:191551901-191712557 GCF_002201575.2 Neomonachus schauinslandi | reverse complement strand
GAAAGAGGGAAAGAAGGAAGGAAGGAAAGAAGAAGGGAAGGAAGGAAGGTAGAAGGAAAGAAGGAAGGAAGAAAAGAAGGAGGGAAGGAAGGAAGGAGGAAGGAAAGAAAGAGGGAGAGAAGGAAGGAAGGAAAGAAAGAGGGAAGGAAGGAAGGAAGGAAGGAAAGAAGGAAGGAAAGAGGGAAAGAAGGAAGGAAGGAAGGAAAGAAGGAGGGAAGGAAGGAAGGTAGAAGGAAAGAAGGAAGGAAGAAAAGAAGGAGGGAAGGAAGGAAGGAGGAAGGAAAGAAAGAGGGAGAGAAGGAAGGAAGGAAAGAAAGAGGGAAGGAAGGAAGGAAGGAAAGAAGGAGAGAAGGAAGGAAGAAAGGAAGGAAGGAAAGAAGGAAGGAAGGAAAGAAAGAGGGAAGGAAGGAAGGAAAGAAGGAGGGAGGGAAAGGGAAAGAGAAAGCAAAGAAGAAAGAAGGAAGGAAGAAGGAAGGAGACTCCTTAGCATCTAAGGGACTTGTAAACCAAAAACAGTTAATCTGACCCCTCCAGATCACTGAGGCAGAATCTGATTAGTTTTTCACCAACGTCTCCATTTCCTTCATCTTTGGCATGCTTCTAAACTGCATTTCCCAATTTCACATGAGGACATATGGCTAATTCTCCACAGAATGTGGGCAGAAGGGATGTGCATTACTTCTAGGAATGGCCCCTAATATCTCCTGCTCTGTTCCTCATGTTTTCTCCCCTTTCTCCAGCTGGCTACATGCAAAGGATCAAGTGGAGATCTCTGAGGCCCTGTAAGATGGTAGAGCCACATATGAAGGCACCTGGGTCCCTGAGTGACTGCATGGAACACAGTGCTCCCTTCATATGGAACTGTGACATGAGAAAGAAAGTAGGACACCGAGAGATGAGGATTGTTGCCATAGTGAGCCAGCCCTGAACCGCACATTCTGGTCTTAGTTGGCCTGGGCTGCTATCACAAAATACCACAGATTGGGTGGCTTAAACAACAAATATTTATTTCTCATAGTTCTGGACACTGAGAATCCAAGATCAAGATGCTGGCAGATTTGGTGTCTGATGAGAACCCACTTACTGGTTCATCAAAGGTGGTCTTCTTGCTTTGTCCTCACATGGCAAAAAGATGAGGGAGCTCACAGGGGGTCTCTTTTTTAAGGACACTGACCCCCGTTCGTGAAGCTCTGTTCTTATGACCTAGTCACCTCCCAAAGACCCCACCTCCAAATACCATCATTGGGGATTAGGATTTCAACATATGAATTTGAGAAGGGGCACAAATATCCAGTCTATAACAACTCTGTTGCTCCACTGTTCCATCCATGAAGGTGGCAGTAAGATACTTTGTGGATAAATCCTCTCTTATACTATTCGCAAACATTTATACCATGCTCCAGACATCCCTAATCTCACATCCAGAGGATATCCCTGAATGTGAGATCTTATCCAAGGACTCTAAATATGAAATTTATATGTTTAGCCAGCTTGCAACCTACCCTTCCCTACAATTCCTATTTTAAAAGGCCTTCAGGAATGAGTCCATGATGAGAAGTCAAGACGGAAAAAGTGTTCTAAATCAGGGTTCAGCAATTTTTTTTTTTTGTAAAGGGCCAGATAGTGAACATTTTAGGCTGTAAGGGTCTCGGTTGCCACTAGTCAGTACTGTCTCCGCGGCACAAAAGCCACCAGAGACTAAAACAATGAACGGGAGCAGCTATGTTTCAATCGGCTATGATTTACAAAAACAAGCTGTAGCTTCCTGACCCCTGCGCTCAATCGTTCCTCCATTTTCACTAAATATGATCGAGGCCACATGTAAATGCCAGTCTCAACTTCAATTCCATGTCATTGGTTTATATTTGTTTGTTTGAAACATCATGCCTTGAGTACTATCAGCTATGACAAATGAAGCTGTAAACACTATTTAATTTTCTCCACCCCAGAACTTCACTGTGCCTAGCACAAGGTAAAATGCAATAAATTTTAGTTCCTTTCTACTTTCCATAAAGTTTGCCCTTAAAGGTTAGACTTGGAGTCAGATCTGAATTTAAGTCCCATCTCTTAGTCTGTGGATTTGGTCAAGTCACTTTCTCTTTGTAAGCCTTGCTCTCCAAATCTGTAAAATGAGGAAAATAATATATCACTCGCAGGCTGTTTTTGGTGGTGGTGGGGAACCAAATAGAATAATGTATATATTTTGTGAAATGCAAAGCCCAATACAGAGGTAAAAGACTATTATTATAAGCTGCCTCTCTCTTCCTGGATTCTGGATTTACTTTTTTCCCACCCAAAACGTGTTTTGTTTTTTTTTTCCCCTGACAAATCCCAAGGAGGTCCACTAAATCCCCATTTAGCTTAGTCCAGGAGGCTGGGAAGGGGGGTGGTGGGCAGCACGCAGACCAGCTCCACCTGTGTTCTGATTGACTGTCAGAAATCTGAGCCTTCTTTATAGTCACTAACTGGATCCAGAGAAGGCAGCTCCAGCTGCCAAAAAGGGTTGCTGCTTTAAAGAGATAAAACGCAATAAAGATCTTTTTGTAATGGGCATTCTCAGTATGGTTTGACCGGCCAATGACACAAGGCACTTGGCCTTGGACCCAATGATATTTGAAATGAGCTGGGAATTGAGGTCCTATTCCCATCAAAAGAGTATTACCCTTAGTAGTCCACAGCTAAGACCTTCCAAAGTGCAAAAATCAAGATTTCTTTTAGTCATGCCTTAAAGTCGTAAAAAAAGATTTGCGGATGGGATATTTATCCTGTTGTTGCAAATTTTCATGTCTGCCCCGTTCAGCTGGAAGTTGCCACGTGTATAAAACTCCAGACTCTAGAGTAAGTCTTAGTCTTCCCTGCCACAGGTAACTATATACCATCTAAGAATAGTGCATATTACCACTCTCAAAGGAACAAAATGCTTTTTGGCTTCGTTGGTGATGCTTGCATTAAAACTTGAAGAAAAAAAAAAAACTTGAAGGAAAGCATTATAATTGGTTCTTGTTAACTAGTCATTCAATATGCCCCCAACAGTGTCTAGAACAGTGCCTGCAAGAAAAGGGCTTCAGTACAGGTTGGCCAACAGATCAAGCCCTATAAGCTGGACATTGTCTTGCATTTGATAAGGTAGGGATGACAAATACCCAACAATGGTGCCATAGTCCTCCACCTGTGTTCATGGCAGACATCAATAATCACTTAAAATGGCTTTTTCCTGATGAACCAAAACAGAACAATAGCAACATCTGGACCTGGGCAGCTGTTCTGCATTCTGCATAGTCACGAACCCAGGATGATGGACCCTCTGTTTGTACTTTGCCTCTCCTCAAACCAGGTCCTCCCACAATCTTAGCGAATCTTAGTGAACTGATCCACTCAAGACCTCTGACTGAAAACCTAGTAGCATCTTTGAAAATCCACCAATGTCTAATCAATCAACCAAACCTATGCATTCTGATGCCCAAAGCCAATTTTGAATTGCATCTATTCAGCTAGCTCCATCATCATGGACCTGGGCCATTTTTGGTCTCAACTACTACAACAGCTTTTAATGCTCCCTTACTTCTCTGTCAATCCCCTAAGCTTTGTTTCCCATACAGCCACAAGGGGGCTGCTATTAAAACTTAAGGCAAAAAAAAAAAAAAAAACTTAAGGCAGATCATGTTGATAGCTCACAGACGGAACATGTAAACTGCATGATCTAGATCTTCCCTTCCTTTCCAACACCAGCTCTGCTCGCTCTCCTCTCCATCACTGCAATGCTGAATCACTGACATTCTTCCAGTTCTTGGAAAACATCCAGGCTTTGGTTCCACGGAAGGCCTTCATGCATGTTCTGTTGTCTACCTGTAAGTCTGCTGCCCGTGACTTTTGTGACTAAGACCTGAGTCTCCAGATCACAACCAAACTGCCACCTCCTCAGAGAGGTCTTCCTGTATTACTCAACCACCTTCTCTTCTGTCAACCTGATGCTCTGTTCTCTAACCTTACTCTTTCTCTGAAGACTTGGACTTATTGGGAGTTTCACACACATGGAAGTTGCAATTGGGGGTAAAAAAAAAAAGGAAACATCCATGAAAATAGTACTGTAGTAATTTCCTAGTAATTACTACATTTCACAGTGTTATTTTATTTTTTGTTTTTATGCCACTTCTCTAAACTAATGTGGAATAAGTTCTATTGAGAGTGGGGACGCTGTCCATGCTCACCATCTGAGCTTGATATTTGCCATCAACTGCCTTATTCAAGATGCCTTGAGGTCAGGGATCACACTGGGACTTGCCCATTTTCAAATGTCACTAGTGACTGCTCCATAATTATGTTTTGAATCTGTGAAAGGACAGAGCCAGGTAGTGACCCAGACATCCAAGTTTTTTTATTGGGTGGCCTGGGTTTGGTTTAGACTCCAGGAATCTAATAAGGGGACACCCAGAAAGATGAAATTAAATCCCTAAATGCCTATTCATTCAATAATCCTAAGATAATTTCTAATAAAATTAGAAACAAAGAGCAATTGTGAAGGGTCTTTGTCTGTCTGCTCCCCCTCCTGAGAAAGCCTCCAGGGGTAGCTTTCAGAGCTTTGGATGAGGTTTGGCCCATGTAATCCCATTGTTTGTGGTTCCATTGGAAAAGTGAGTCTCTCCTCACCCAGCCTCCATGAAAGTCTTTGAAAATGGCACTCAGTGAGGGCATTCCTTGCAGAGGAACTTTGCCCTTAGGGGAAAGTTCCAGATGACAGGTCATAAATTTAGAAGGCCCTGGTCTCAGAAGGCATCCTGAGTATTTGATTTCAATAAAGTGCAGAAGGAAAAGGTTGTTTTAAAACTGTTCTACCAGACGGTTCAGAAAGGAGAGGTCTGTGCAGGAATATAGGCCATTTTATTTCCTAAAGCATCCACACGTTTTCTGATCACCCAAGTCACATATCTTTTTCTATCAGTAAAGAAGATATTTACCTACCCACTTGACAGATAGGCAAGCTGAGTCTGGGGGTTGCTGAGCACAGTGTTAGAAGAGTACCTTGTTGGGGGGGGGATGCCCAATATGCCAGGCCATGTACTTCAATATCTCTTCATACTTAGAATATGACCTTGACTGTGGCACCTGGGTGGCTTAGTCGGCTAAGCACCCGATTCTTGGTTTCAGCTCAGATCATGATCTTGAGGTTGTGAGATGGAGCCCTGCATGGGGCTCCATGCTTAGCATGGAGTCTGCTTGTCCCTCTCCTTCTGTTTCCATGCTCCATGCTCCATGCTCTTTCTCTCTCTCTCATAAATAAATAAAATCTTAAAAAAAAAAAGAATATGACCTTGACTGACATAAAAAATACTCAATCTGTTAAATGGAGACCTCCTGTCTTAGATAAATTAGATGGATTTCAGGGTAAGAGCAGATTAAGTGAAAGCCACCATAACAGAGGGAAATAGTGAACTCAGGTACTTTGGGTAATTTGCATGAACTCTCCTCTAATTGACAATTGCAATGATCAGTTCTATATTTACAGCAGAGAACTGATCTGACTTCCTTCTTGGTCCGGGGGAGAGATATAGGGAAAGTACAAATCACCTTACGCATTAAACTTCCTTCCTCTTTGTACCCTTACTTTATTTTCAGTGTTCAGGATACTGTCTGACACATAGTAAACACTCAATAAATATTTGTTAAATTGCTCTTAATGAATATGATCCATTTACCACTTCACTTTGGCCTCAGACATTCTCTAACTTTCTGGGATTCATATCATTCTAAAATAGGTTATTTTTTTAAGCAATACGTCGACTGTCATTTCTGCCACTGAAAGAAAATGTTACTTGATACCACCCTTGGTCACAACCCCAAAATATCCCTTGGTTTCTCTGAGGTGCATTGTGCAGAGATTGGACATTACAAGATCCCCCACGCCAGGTCGAAAAGATGAAGGTACAAACAGCTGAGTATACAACCCATGGACCAGATCCCAGTGAAGTCACTACTTTGGGAGCCCAGGACTGTCATCACTGTCCTCGCAAGTCCACGCTTCTGGACTCTTGTGTGGACACCTTGCACCTGCAGCATCTGGCTTATGGCTGAGTTGACTGAAACAGACCGAATTCAAAGCTTGGCTGTGGGACTGAACTTCTCTGAAGCTCAGTTTCTTTGACTATGAAATGGGAGAAGATGAAACTATCTCAGAATGCAAGACGGCAAATTTTGATATGCGCACAATCACCTGGAGATCTTGCTGTGATGTGGGTTCAGACTCATTGAGTCTGGGACGAGGCCTGAGATCCTGTATTTCTACCAGGCTCCCAGGTGATACCATGCTGTTGTCGGGGGACGACACTCAGAGTAGCAATGTCATAAGGCATTCAGTAAGATAACAAGAGAACTAAAGGAGATCATTATTAACATTCATAAGCATTACAAAGAAAATTACTCAGAATTATTTTTTTTTTAAGATTTTATTTATTTATTTGACAAAGAGAGACACAGCGAGAGAGGGAACACAAGCAGGGGGAGTGGGAGAGGGAGAAGCAGGCTTCCTGCCGAGCAGGGAGCCCGATGCAGGGCTCAATCCAGGACCCTGGGATCATGACCTGAGCCGAAGGCAGACGCTTAACGACTGAGCCACCCAGGCGCCCCAAAATTACTCAGAATTATTATCAGTAGGAGCATTTTGGTGAAAACCCATGAAGTTGGCCAGGTTTAAATTAGACTGTTACTGGCCCTTCGTCCTTTTAGGCAAGTTTGATGATTACATGTGAAACCTCCTTCAAGACCTTCCTCATAAGTCCTAATGTAACTACAGAAGTCAAGGGCACAGTGAGAAGATATTTTATTACCCATGTATTTATGTATGGGTTTTTGGGGTTTTAAAACTGGCAATTAAAACCTTGTAAATTTGTATTATCAACAAAATAAATGTAGACGGGTTAGTTACTCATTGCTAATAAATTTGATCATTCATTTATAAAACGAATGTTCGCCCAAGAATCACAGAGCACTCTATAAATATCGCTTCTCTAAGCCACAAACCACCTCAACAAGGAAGGCACACAGCACCCCTGAGGGGTTAAACAAACCCTCCCGGGCCTGGGGGAGGGGAGGGCTGCCTGAATTCCAGCCTCCTTGTCCCCTGCCCTCACTCAGGTTCCGGCTTCTGCCCCACAGAGGCCCACTCTTTGAAGCATGATATCCGTTTGGAAGCATTTCAAATCAGCCTGCCTGGAGGCTCCATCCCCAGATAGCCCCCAGGAGCCTGTCTGTGTGAGTCCAAGAAAACCCTATTTCTCTCACTGGTGAGGCTGAAGAGGACTTGCCACCCCCTCCTTCCTCTTTCCTTATCATGCATCCCGGGCAGTTCAGCTACTATGGAGGAAGAAACTCCCAAACCAACTGGCCCAGCTATGGGACTCAAGCGTGGAATAAATTAAACAACACTGTTTTATCCCCGGTCTCACAGTCCAATATCCCCGTGTCCAGCCTTCCCTGCCGGGGGTCCTCTTCACTTCGCTCCCATCAAAGAACTCAGTAAACCCTTTTGTCAGAGAGTTCTGGTGCCCTTGATGGAGCTGGGCTTTGGTGTCTGGCAACATTTGGTGTGAATTCCAGACCCACAGCTGAGCGGGACCACGGATCTCCTGTTCCTTAGGCTGTGAATTGGGATTTTATAGTCTACGTCACCTGGTGGCTTGTGAGGATGTTCAGAAATGATGTGTGGAAAGCATCTGGCTTGGCTCGGCCCCCGGAGGTGGAATTTATCACTGATGGGGCCAGCAGCGTGATTTTGGCCACAGATATAACACCAGGGGCAGAATCTCAGGCCAGATCAGGAATGACTTTTGGGAACCCTAAACAATAAAAAGGATGTGGTGCTCTGTTGACCCCTACACACACACACACCTGCCACACACACACACACCCCGACATACATGTGCCCATGTACATAGTCACACCCACACCCATCCATCCACATACGTGCACACACACACCAGTCCCTGTGCATCACTCACCCATATGCTCTCCTCTCCCTCATGGTCACAGACCCCGCCCCCCCCCACACACACACATCATACAAAACAAACTCAGTCCCCAAACTCATATTATGCTAAAATTTCAATACCATTTTCTGATGTCAAAATCCTGGAGAAGCATATAAAAACGGACCTTCTCCCTCTGTGGTCTGTCTGCTTCTTCTGCAGAGAGGGGGCACTGGCCAGCGGCCCCTCCTTTGTTGCTGCTCGAAGCAGAGCGTAGCCACCTGAGGGGTCCATCCATCCCTACTAGGTATCATCTCTCACTTTCTCTTCCCTAGATCTCCACCAGACCATCTTCCTGAAACACCTTCCTGCTGCCAGCCTTCAGAATGCTGATCCTGAGCCTTGCTCTGCTGGGAGCAGGAACCCAAACCCAAACCTCTGCTCCCACAAAGTCTGATCGCAAGAAGCCATAGTGCATGTTCTCGGCCCTGGTCTACTTATCCGCTCCCTTGTTCCACCTTTGCCTGCTGACCTGGAGCATCCATCCATGTGCTCTTCAAATTACATAAGTCCTCACGGATGGCAATAAACCTCACTAGAGGTTCTTCCTCACTCGTTATCTCTTCAGTTACCTACTGACCTCTTCTTTTTTTTTTTTTTTTTACCACGTTAGCTTTTATTTCTGTCTCCGTTTTATGCCTCTACCTTTACTTTACATTTACCTCATCTTTCACATTTGCTTATGATTTAGGCTACTGTCCCATACTTTATGTTTTTTTTTATTCTTATGTTAATCCCCATACATTACATCATTAGTTTTAGATGTAATGTTCCATGATTCATTGTTTGTGCATAACACCCAGTGCTCCATGCAGAATGTGCCCTCCTCAATACCCATTACCAGGCTAACCCATCCTCCCACCCCCCTCCCCTCTAGAACCCTCAGTTTGTTTTTCAGAGTCCATCGTCTCTCATGGTTCGTCTACCCCTCCGATTTCCCCCCCTTCATTCTTCCCCTCCTGCTACCTTCTTCTTCTTCTTCTTTTTTTTTTCTTAACATATATTGCATTATTTGTTTCAGAGGTACAGATCTGAGATTCAACAGTCTTGCACAATTCACAGCGCTTACCAGAGCACATACCCTCCCCAGTGTCTATCACCCAGTCACCCCATCCCTCCCACCCCACCCCCCACTCCAGCAACCCTCAGTTTGTTTCCTGCGATTAAGAATTCCTCATATCAGTGAGGTCATATGATACATGTCTTTCTCTGTTTGACTTATTTCGCTCAACATAATACCCTCCAGTTCCATCCACGTCGTTGCAAATGGCAAGATCTCATTCCTTTTGATGGCTGCATAATATTCCATCGTATATATATACCACATCTTCTTTATCCATTCATCTGTCGATGGACATCTTGGCTCTTTCCACAGTTTGGCTATTGTGGACATTGCTGCTATAAACATCGGGGTGCACGTACCCTTTCGGATCCCTACTTTTGTATCTTTGGGGTAAATACCCCCTACTGACCTCTTCTTAAATGCTGGCCGTACCTGTGTTCTATCTCTGGATTCAGTCTCTCGAGAGAGCAGGACTCATCCTTCCGTAATGAGCTTTATTCCAGTCTTGCATCAAGCTAGGAATTTAATGAGAACTGGAAATATTCTATTCCTCACTGCTGCCCTTAGTAGATCAACATGGAGGAACTGTAGAATTTTTGAGCAGAGAATCAAAAGTAGAAGAACATGTAGGATATTAAGCTTGCTGAGACATGTCCACAGAGAGGAGAGGATCTCGAAGCTATTTAATGTATCCTTCTATTAAAGGGTTCCTGGTTTGCCCTGGGCTGGGAATAAATCATCTCCACTGAAGGCTCAAAGATAGTCATTGCTCGGGCTACCTGCCCTGTGAAGGCTCTTGTCTGAGAGGGCAAGTGTCTGCTATAGGAAAGGCTATGTGACATGTCACCAGTCGGAGCTCAGCTTGCTTGTGACCACCCTGTGTCAGCCTTCTAGCCAAGGACAGAGGCCAGATGATTACTGGAAATAGACATACTAGTCTTAAACTGTTTTCAGAGTTAATGTTTTATAAAGTACTGCTGGCAGTTGGCAATTCCAGATCCATATTTAATTTCTTCATGGAAGCCATTATCAATACATTTTGCTTAGGAGAATAAAGGTTACCTACCAACACACCTTATGATGTGAACTTCAATTAAGTTTTTGTCTTTTTTTTTTTTTTTTTTGCCTTTGTCTTCCAATGCAAAAGTTATCCAAAAGCCATTTATTTCTGTATTTGTAGGTATGGTTAAAAACTGCCATATGTCCCTTTTGTTTAATTCAAAGGACGTTGGTCAGTGTTTTCTGTTCCTGCCTTTTCATCTCTGGAGCTTGGCTCACACCATTCTTTTCTTTCTTTCCTTCTTAAGATTTTATTTTTATTTATTTGAGAAAGAGAGCGCATAAGCAGGGGAAGGGACAGAGGGAGAAGCAGACTCCTTGCTGAGCAGGGAGCCCGATGCGGGACTCGATCCCAGGACCCTGGGATCATGATCTGAGCCGAAGGCAGACGCTTAACCAACTGAGCCACCCAGGCGCCCCTCACAACCTTCCTTTCACTGAGAGTATCCTTCCTGCATACGCCCACATCTATTTCATTCTTCAAGACACATTTGAGCCTTTCAGGCTCAAAGGCCCTGTTCTCAGGTCTTTGCTGATTTCTCCATGGGAAGACTTCTCCCCCAGGTGCGTGCCCCTTCACCCGAGAAATTGCAAGCTTCGCTTCATTCACTTTTCAGAAGGCAAGGCATCTTGGCAAGTCAGGCTAAGGTTCTTTTCCGTTGTTATTATTAACAGCTTTGTTGGCGTTGTAATGTGCATACCATAAAATCTGCCTTTTTTAAGAGAACAATTCAGTAGGTTTGGTGCATTCACAGTTGCCCAAACATCATCCTAATCTGATTTTAGAAGCTTCCCATTTCCCCACAAAGAAACCCCAAGGACAGTACACATCAGCAGTCATGCCCGTCTGCCCATCCCAGAACCTTAGGCAACCAGTTACTCTACTTCCAATCTCCATGGATTTGCCTATTCTGGACATTTCCTGTAAGCATCCCTGTACAATACCTGATCTTTTGTAACTGGCTTCTTCTGCTTAGCATAATATTCTCGAGTTCATCCATTTTGTAACATGTACCAGCACTTCCTTTTAATCTATCATATGAATATGCCTCCTTTTTTTACCCATTTATCAGTTGATGGATATTTGGGTTGTTTCCTTTTTTGGCTAGTCTGAATAACGCTGCTGTGAACATTCATGTCCATGTTTTTGCAAGGACGTGTGTAGATACTTAGGAGTGGAATTTCTGGGTCATATGCTAACTTCACGTTGAACATTTTTGGGAACTGCCAGCCTGTTTTCCAAAATAGCTGCACCCTTTTACATTCCCACCAGCAATGTAAAAGGGTTTGAATTTCTGCACATCCTTGTCAACACTGGTCATTGTTGTTTTAATTAGCAGGCTTGCATCCTTCATCTGAAGCTTTATTTCAGAAAAATTTGAGGAAAATAAGGGTGTCTGGAAAACTTAACTCAAGAATTTTTTTCCATAAAGCTCTCCCTGAACCTCTGACTCCTGAGCAGGAATGGAATGTGGAAAGAAAGAAGCCGCCATGCTTCCAAATAAGGAAGCGCCCTGTGGTTTCCTTCTCAGCACCGAGATTTGCAAATGGTACACCTTTGGTAGATTATTGTCCAACACTTGGTTGCCTCATAGGTAAAATGAAGATGGTGTCTTCATTATTCATTAAAATGCAATGAGACATGTATGTGTAAACATGTCTGCAAGCTTACCCAGAATTCAGGAGGCACTCTAGAAAGTTCGTTTTTTGAGTGGTTCTCCCTGAAGTCTTATAGTTTTGTGGTCTTGCCTCTACACCAACAGAAGAAAAGAAAAATCTTGGTTAATTTTTTAAATATTCCATCTGTGCGACAAAAATGGGTGTTCTCTGTTGAGGACAAAGATTTCATATAGACACACATCAAACATGTTAAATGTATAAGTCAAATTCAATTGATATTTTTTTCACTTTTTGATCTCCTTGATTGGTTACTGAAGAAGTGGTGCACAGTTTCCGAAGAAGTGGTGCACAGTTTCCCAAACCAAGTGTTCATTGATCCATTTCTCCTCATGTCTCTCATATCTTTACAGCAGAGATTCCTGTCTAGTCCTCTCCTAAGTACTCTGGTCCATTCCGAGGCCTCCAGGGCTTGATGGAGCTTTCCTCACAGGCTGAGAGCAAAATAATGTGGCTCTCAGGAAGCAGTGAAGGGCGCTTCCAAGACACATGAACCTGAGTTCAAATCTTGACATCAGTGCTTCCCAGTTTATGAACTTGGGGAGCTACCTTCACCTCCCTGAGCCTCAGAATTGTGTCTGGAAAATGGGGAGATTAGAGTGGCTTCTACTCTGGAAAGCTGGGCATGAGGTGAGGATAAGGCATGGAGAGCACTTAGCACTGAGCTGGGAACAGGAACCTAGTAAGTTTTTAGTAAATGCCACGTTTTGTTGATAGCGATAAACAACAACAGCAAGAGCGGCTGCTAACCTTCCCGGGATGCCTAACATGTTCTGGGCACCAAGCCAAGGGCCCCATCTGCATCGGCTCCTTTCACCCTCACAGCAAACCTAGGGTAGCAGGCTGGTCACCATCACCATTTCACAGATGAGGTCACCGGGGTACAAAGGAAGGAGGCAGCTGGCCCCAGGTCACCGGCAAGCCTCCACCATGGGAGCCTGGGCTCATCTTCTGATGATAACGTGGGTCATGGAACTGACAAAAAGACAAACCACAAAAGGGACTATTTGTCCCACATCCCTTCCTGTGGCCTCCCAGAAGTGCCCCACAGCACCAGGCTACTCTCTGGGTGGTTACTGCAGTTTTTTCTTTGTGTCTGGGAAAGAAGAGTGCTCGATGGGATCCAGCTGCCAGCTCATTGCATCCTTACTTGTGTATATCCAGGGCAGCTCCTGGGCCGAGGACAACAGAGCCCTTATTAGCCTCCTTGTTCGGAGCATAGTTGCAAACATCTGAGAAAAAGCTGTGATGGAAACCCGAGCAAACCTTTCGAATGTGCACAATTAAAAGGCACTGTTGGGACACATATATGCACAGCATGCTACACCTTCAAAAGTTAACACTCTTGGACACCAACCCCAGTTTCCCAGTGCAAATTCTTTTTTAGAAACAAATATACACGACACAAATATATTCCCACTGTAAAAGAAAAAAAAAAAACCTCAAACAATAAATAAGTATGATGAATAAAATGAGAAACTTGCTTGTTATGCCCCACCTCCACCCTGAACCCACATCCCTTTTCAGTGGTAACCACCATGGATGGGTTGGATTGGTCTCCTCCCAAGCTTTTCCCTTTGTATTTGGATGCATGTCTATATGCACACAACCATGTTTCATTTTGGAAAAATATTTTGTTTCTACACAAACGGTGTTACATTTGTTTGCAAAATAGCTTTGTTTGCTTTATTCCCTTAACAATAGGTTGGGGAAATCTCTCCAAGTCTGTGCATACATGTAGTGGCATCATTCTTATTAACTACTGAAGAGTTTCCCATGGTGCAGCACTACAATGAATTATTAAACCTTGTCTTCCTTGTTGGACATCTGGGTCATCACGGTGGGCAAACTCTGAGATGGTCCCCAGTCATCTGGTATATATGCCCCTGTGTAATTATCTTACCTTGACTGTGGGCTGGCCCAGCGATTTGCTTCTAATCAGTAGAATAAAGCAAAGGAGAAGAGATGTCATTTCTGTGATTAGGTTAGAAGAGATTGTAACTTGACCCTTGCTAGTAGACTCTTTCTTTTGCTAGTAGAGAAGCCTGCATTGCAAGGAACTAAGGGCAGCCTCTGGCCACCAGCCCACAAGTAACAGAATCCTGCCAACAACGCTGTGAGTTTGGAAGTCTTATTGGAGTCTCAGATAAGTCTTCAGTCCTGGCCAATACCTTAACTGCAGCCTGTGAGAGACCCCTGAGCAAAGGGCCAGCTAAGCCGTGCCTGGATTCCAGATCCACAGAAACTGAGATACTAAATGTGTGTTGTTTTGAGCCACTAAATTTTATATCCAGCAATAGATAACTGGCACAGTTTTTAATTGCCTTCTATCACAAATAATACTAGAACAAGTGTTCATCTGCATATAATTAGTGGAGTATTCTAGGATCAAGTCCTAGACCTGAGGTTGCTCCAAGGGTAAGGATATTTAGCATAGACAAATGCACTAAATTAGCTTCTAAAAAGACTTAGCAAGTTACAGTCATTCAAACAGAATGAAAATCTCTACTTCTCTGCGTGCCCTTAACAAAGCATTGATTGTTTAAATAATAGCAGTCTGAGAAAATCAATACGACGTTGCTTTGATTGCGTTTTCCTGATTATTAGTCAGGGTGAGCATCTTTTTTAATAAACTCATTGGCTATTGTATTCCCCTTCATCTGAGACTTACATCTTGATATCCTTTGCTTTAATCCTATTTCAGTTCAACAACTGGAACTATGGATATGAATATTACGTATGGAGACCCACAGTCACATCTGCCTCACTGTGGATGCTCAGGTTAATCACCCAGTGTCTCCTTTGTATACTTACTACTTTGTCCCTTGCGATTAACTCATAAGCAATTCATGGGAAGATTCTTTGAGATCATTCAAATATCCTGTTCCTCATCAAAATACCCCTGTAGACTTAGCAGTGTCCTTTGATGATTCTTGAATGAACAAAACTTTATTACAGTGGCTGCCCAAGTAATGATTTCCCAACTCTCAGCACCCCCTCCACATACACCAGCCCACATTCAGCCTTCTTTTGTAGATAAGATCTCCTCTCCTCCCCCATTTATTTATTTGTTAGTAGTGAAGATCCACAGTTTCCTGTTTTTCTCAATGGTTTATAATTCATTACTGTCCCTAATTATTTTAGTGCCCAAATTTTCCCAGATTTCACCAATTGAACCCCTTCAAGTTGGCTATGATTCCCTTGCAATATGCCTGTCTTTTTTTTTTTTTAAATAATTTCTTTACTTTCTGGCACTATAAAATGTTCCAGGCTCATCTTGCACAAACCTGCTCCAGCCCCAGAAGTAGCCATGTCTTGAAGAACCCTGGTTCCTTTGAGTGGGCAAAGGTATTAGAGACAAAGGTCTGGGCACCAAGAACACTTATTAAAGTAGACCCATTTTAAGTGCAGTTTGATGAGTTGTGATGAATGTATTAATTCTTATAACTACCACCAAAATCAAGATATAGTTTCCTTTACTCCTCAAAGTCCTCTATCTTGCTTGCTTTTACACAATTTCCTCTGTCCCAAATGCCCCATTTTCTGTCCCTCACCCATTCTGCAAAACCCAGATCAAATATTCTTTCCTTCTTAGAATTTTGTTTGGCTTCCCCAGCAAAGGTTCCTGGTCCCTCTTATTTGTTCTCATAGAACAGAGAATAAAAGTGCTCCCTCAGCAGCCAGAGGGCTCTAGTGAAGATAGATTCTCTTAGTAGCCTGTGTCCTTGGGAGAGTTAACCAACCTCTCTCTGTCCACTGTTTTCCCACCTGTAAAATGGGTCAGCCTGGAATGATTCCCATATCCACCACATGTAATCCTGTCAGTTTGACCTTCAAAGTATCCCTCAGATCTTTGCCCTTCTGTACATCTCCACAGCTACCATTCTAGTATCTCTTTCCAATAGTATCTAGATTAGTATCTGATAATAGCAATAGATTAGTATCTAATCTCCCATTATAATGCATTCTGGGCCCATTATAATGCATTCTCTACAATGCAGCCGAAGTCATCTTTAAAAACACCAATGGGCACTGTACCTCTCCAGGTGCTACACATTCCAATCACTTCTCAGTGCTCTGGTGAGGACATCCCTCCCCACATGGCTTGCAAGGGCCTTCTGGGGCTGACCTCCCCTTGCTCATCTCATAGTGCCTTCTCCTGACTTGCTTTCAGTGAGCTCATCCAGTTCTCTGCACACTGTCCTGCTCCCTTCTGCTGGAATACTTTCCCCATCTCACCTGCTTCATTCTCTTCATCCTTCAGATGGTTACATGGTCAGAGAAGCCTCCTCCAGACTTCTCCAAGAGGTCAAATCCCACTCTCCGCCCCTCCCCCCCCACCGCCCCTGCCGCCCTGCAATGGGTATACCCTTCTAGCTCTGTGTCACTTTCTTGGTAGCACTTACCATAGCTGTCCCATCTCATTGATACTTTGTGGTATTTTTAATGAAAGTCTGTCTCCCTGAATATAATCAAATCTCATAACCATGGGCAATGTGCCTCTCCTAGGATTGACACTCAGTGGGTATCCGTTGAAAGAACGAATACCCCGTTGGGTTGATGTCAGAGTAAAGGAAATAACACATGGCATGGCTGAAACACAGTGCCACATATGCAAAAGCACTCAGTGCTGGCGGTGCCTTAGCTGTTGCTGCGTGAGGGGAAGAATTGTATACATAGTTCTATCACTCTCTTACCATTTTCTAGCATGAGTTCATATTTAGATGCCTGTTCTTCTCTACTATCCCAAAAATGCCTTGAAAGTGGGGACTGAGTCACAGTTCTCTTGTGTCTCCATCCCCGGGTTCAGCATCTGTGCTTAGTAAGGTGTGGTGAGTCTTTGAGAGGTTAAATAGATGAATGAAGTTGTTTAACCTCCAGATGCTTCTATTTTCCCATGTGGAAAGATGAAAATATGAGCACCTAACTCATGGGCTAGTCGTGAGGATTTAGCTGGTTTGATATTTGCAAAGTACTTGGAAAAGTATTTGGCAAATTGTTAAGTTCTCTGCTTGTTAATGGAATATATGCAAATATGCAAGGCACCAGCCAAATGTAAAGAATTTGAGTTATCAGACCCATCACAAAAAAGTGGTGTGGAAGGGAGAGGGGAATTTGAAGAGGGGTCATTTCTCTCTACACACACAAGACAGCGTATGTCTCTGTTTAAGAAAACCCTAAAGAGCTCACCCCTGACCTCTTTTCTTAAATTCACATCAAATTTTCCTCTTACACATTTTTAAAGCCAATTATTAACTGTGGGATAGAATGGATTTTTCCTTAAATTGTCTTCCACTGTTCTATAAAGCCATTACCACTCACTCCTGTTCATTTAATCAAACCTAAATTGGACTGTGAAATGTCCAATGCAAATCAAAGCAAAGCAAATCTGAAAATGCTCAATTTGGACCTTTTCCTCCCAGTTATTCATGATTATTAGTTTTGACCACATATGTGGATTTTTTTTTAACCTTCTCCCAAAAGAACTCTACAGTTCTAAGTACAGCCCCTTCTCGAAACCTCAATGTACATGAAAACAAAACTCTATTAATTCTCTGACTTCTAATAAAAATCTGGTAAACTCCATGTCTTACCAACAAACCCAGTGGCTGGCAGTTGAACAAGTTTGTCACATGGCCATTTAGCACCATGACAGCCAGTGCATTTATGTCCAAGATGCTTGCCCTCAATGGTACGGTGCTCTTTAATGAGTCAAGCATAAGGCAATGAGACCCCATCAGTGACTTGGAGTGATCCTTCTAGTTCTGAATAAGAAATTCAAAGACGGCAGCTATCTCTTTAGTATTCAGTTCATAGTCATGAAGCCATCAACATTTTCCATTTAAACTTTATTGGTGTGAATCCCCTCTTGGAAATTAAATCATGCTTTCAGTTCCTTACATCCCAGAACATAATCCTTTCCTTCAGAACTAAATAGGGCAGTATCTTGGGCTTTTTCTGAACGGCTGGTCAAAGCGAAAAATCCTTTTTTTTAGGGCCAGCATTCATCATTTGTGCTTGTCTTTTACTCTGACTGAAAAAGAAAATGGCCCAGCCTTCCAACTAGCTATTCTCTGGTTGCCTTAATTCATGGGACGCCAAAAAGGGAAAAATTGGTAGGTTCAACAGTGTTGGACAAGGATAAACAGAATCCTATCACATTAACGTAATTTAGAGCATTTCAACACATCCCTACTTCTGCCAAAGCCAGCAGGATCAGCCCCCATTGAAAAAAAAAAAAGAAGAAGAAGAAAAATGGGATGAGGCTGGAGGTAAAATAGAGAATCTGAATTTCTATTTTCTAAGCTAGAGTTTGAGAATTAAAGACCCATCAGCACTTTCTTGAATGTTTTATTCATTCATGTTACAAAAATAAATATCACAAAATATTTTCTGGACTCAGCCTAGTCTGTTGCTAAAACCAAAGCCAACATGCTTCCAAACAGACTCACTGAGGCTCATTTCACAAGGACGGACATTGTCAGGTTGGCAGGCGGCCACTGGAAGAGTCACTGAAATCCAATCCAAAATGATGTACTCTGCATGAAAATGCCCATTTATGAGCATTCAAAAGGATGGAGAATTTTTCAGGAAGATGACAGCAATGACAACTTCTAGGACGTACCAGCATTGCCTAGAGATGATTACCTCCAAATACACACGCACTCCCAGGGCTTTGCTGGAGAGTCTTCTGAAGGCTGCGACTGTTTGTGTTCAGATGAAATCTCTGTAGATGAAGCTATTTATTACAAGCTGAGTAAACAAATATATGCAACAGGGGCTTCGTGGAATTTGTAGCTAAAATACCCACAGTGGAGTCGACATCATGAATCCCAACCAACTGGCTTAGAAAGCCAGAGCCCATGGCTGAAGCAACCCCTTTTCTAACATGAGTGCTCCCCAATATGCTCAGGAAAAGTACATCTGGAAGTTATGATCTCTCTAGAGAACCCCAGGAAACACTGATACCATTTTTTTTTCCAGCACATGACCTAGGAACAATCTTTCTAGCTAAAACTATGGCTACATTATAGATATGCAATTTAACAACTCAACCCTAAATATTATACTTTTTGAAAAATTGCCTTTCTCTCCAACAAGATTGAAAGGATCTCCATGAGGGCAGGGATTTAATCTCATTCACTTCTGCCTTCCCAGGGCCTGAACAAACATCCTCAGAAATACCATATGGTCAAAAGATATGTACCTACTCCTTTCAGAGTTCTTTCAGAAATTTTATTTGCTACTATAGAATCAGTAAGTGAGATAGGCAGCACCGTAGATTTTAAGAGGAACTTGTGGGAGAGGATAATGCTCAGCAATTAAGAAAAGCCTGTTTAGCAGTATCATTTCTCTGCATCTTTTCCTCTGCGTTGGGAGAAGACAATCAAAACATTTAGGGGTGGTAATTTCTTAGGTATTTCTGAGGTCCACCTCTATTGAACACCAGCTGGTAGAAGCAAGATTTGAGAATCATCAGCCTAACCTGTCTTGACATTGCTGAGAACGTAGGTTTAGAATGGGATTATTTTTATCTATCAGGTCAGATTAGGAAACCTGATCCCCAGCTTGACTGATTCATGTCAATTAATGACCACAGAATGAAAGCATCACATGAAGTGTTTCCATAGAGTTACATAATGTCCTGAAGCCAGAGATGATCAATCCCCAACTCCGTATGGAGCTTGGCATAGCTTTGTGTTTAGAGAGTGGAGGCATAATTCATTCATTTGATAAATAGTCTCTCAGGACATTTTTATGTGCCAGGTTCTGTCCTGGGCCCTGGGAAGACAGTGGGGATGAGACCAAGTCCCTGCCCTCATGGAAATTATTTCTTTCTTGTAGAAGAGAAAGATCTTTTTTTTTTTTTAAAGATTTTATTTATTTATTTGACACAGAGAGTCCAGCGAGAGAGGGAACACAAGCAGGGCGAGGGGGAGAGGGAGAAGCAGGCTCCTCGCGGAGTAGGGAGCCCAATGCGGGGCTCGATCCCAGGACCCTGGGATCATGACCTGAGCCAAAGGCAGACGCTTAATGACTGAGCCACCCAGGCACCCCAAGAAAGATCGTTTTTTAAAGAGTATAATAGAAGGCCAGTTAGTGACAGGAGCTATGAAGAAAAATACAGTAAGATGAGGGGAAGGTGCCAGTGATAGGGAAGGCTTCTCTGGGGAGGGAACATTTGAACAAACTCTGGAATTTAGTAAAAGCACACACTACGTGATAATAGGGGCCACTGACATCTGACAAGATCCCAAAGGGCTTTTTGGTCTGAGGCAGCATCACACAATGACAATCAGATGAGAACCATCCATTGCAAAACCATCCTTGAGTACTGAAAATAATTGGAAACATCTTGTTTCTTCCACCAGGCTGGCAGACATTTAGTGAGGTACACAAAAAAGGGAAGGGCATAAGGGCAAAAAATTTCCATACACATAAGTAAGGAAAATTCTCAAATCTATGCCTGCGTAGTCATAATGAAAAGCAATGGGCATGTTACTACATGAGACCCTAGTATATATTTGCAGGAAATCTCTACCACCCTTAACTCCTAAATATTATTTTTGGGGTTATTTTTCATACTCAATGTAAGAAAGAGAGGCAATATGGGTCTCAGCAGGAAGAGCACCAACCCTAGGGACAGAGAGATGACAGGCAAACCCTTGGTACTGTGACTTTCTGGTCATGCCACCTTCCATCTATTGTCTCCATGAGCCAATCTGCATGCTTGGAAAATGGGAACAGCCACACTTGGTTTGTAGGGTTGTGGCAATGTTTACAAAGGCCTAGCCCATTCTGCTAGTAGTGGTGGAGAGATAGGAATGTCCACAAAATTATACAGAAAATCAGAAAGCAAAAATATTTCCCTTAAAACCCCAAAAATAGCACCTAAGGAAAAATTTCCTTTACCCTCCCCCAAATTACTATCTTTAAATCCTAATCCATCAGCACTGATGCCCACCATCCAGTCTACTCGTGGTTTAGGTATATATCATATGGCTGCTTTTAGGTATATATATTCTATTTGTGTTTCAGAAATGAATGTCTGTGCACATAGTCCCTGGAAACTGTAGAGCTTCTGGATTGTCAAAGAAAACCAACTCAAACTAACTGGTGACTAATTCCAACCTGAATTAGTAACATTAAAATCCACAGGTTATTTTAAGAAGTTTAACCTTTTACAAACCAACCTCCTAATTAGAACAAGAATAACCTCGTGCTACCTAGAGGAGAATGAACTTAATCAGCACATAGAAATGGATGTAAAACAAGTGTTTTTTTTTTCAGTTAAACATTCATCCTTGATGTGTCCATCTCAAGAGATATTTACTGAGGTTTTGCTATGTGCCAGGCACTGGTTAATATGGCCGGGTTTCAGCAATAAACCAGACCAAGCAGATGCTGACTGCCTGGAATATTCTACTGCAGAAGACAGATAAACACAATTAAGAAATAAATTTCCAAGTAATTTGAGGTATTCACCAGTGTTATGAAGAAATTGTATTCCGGAGAAGTGGAGAATGAGGGAAAGCCCAGTGGAGGTAGGGTGGGTATTAAATAGGGTGGTGCCCTGTGAGCCAAGGCACAGGGACAATGAAACAATTAGTTTTGTCAAGATCTGTAGGAAGCGCAATCTGGGCAGAGGGAGTAGCAAGGGCCAAGGCTCTGAGGTAAGAATGAACTAGACATTTTCCAAGCACGACAGAGCCATTGAGGCTGAAGCCCTGGGCAAGGGGAAAGGGTGGGAAACGAGATTCAAGAGGGAGGCAGGGCCATGTCACCGAGGGCCTCATAGGTCATGCTAAGGATCTCATAATTGATTCTCAGTGTGCGGGGAAGCCTTCAAATTTTATATGTTTCTTTATTTTCTAGTAAGGGAGTGATTTGATCGGATTTCCTTTTTGAAAATACCCCTCCTCACTATGGGAGACTCGGAGTCTGCGTGCCCTGCTGCAGGAGGGGGCAGGGTCTGGAGATGGAGAAAGCAGAAGAGAAAAAACAAAAACCAGAGCGACCACCCTCCAAAGAAAGGTCAGGGACTTAGTGCAGAGAAGTAGTAGAGGGTCGTGAGGAGCAATCTCATTAGGGATTTAAAATCCGTATTTTAAAGCAGAGAGAACAGAACCTCCCAGTAAAGATATGAGGGTATGAGGAAAAGAGAGACATCGGGGACAATGTCTATTGTTGCCAGCCTGAGCACCTGGGTACATTTACTGAGATGGGGAACCAGGGAAAGGAGCGGATCTGAAGAGGAAATCAGGAATTCCTTTTAGTGCATATTAGTTTAAAATTCTCCTTACACATCGAGATAGCGACACTGAGCTGTCATATGGAGGGGAGACATATATCCATGATTTGTTGCTGACAGGTTCAGTGTTAAAATTCCAGAAATAAAAACTCAGCAAATGTGGCTTTCTTACTCCTTAACCTTTGGAAAATAACTTCATTTTTTTTTTCTCAAGAAGTAGTTTCTTACCAACTTGACTAATTCAATATATTTAGAACTGTTATGCTCCATAACTACTGAATACAGATTCTTTTTTAAGTATATACAGAACATTCACCAAAATAGACCATATGCTGGAGCAAAATGCTAATCTCCACAAATTTCAAAGGAGTATGTTTTCTACCTTGGTGAAATTAAACTAGAAATCAATAATGGAAAGATAACTAGAAAAATCTTCAAATGCTTGGAAATTAAACAACGCAATTTTGTACAATCTCGGAGTTGAAGAAGCAATTAAAATGAAAATTATAAAACATTTTGAGCTGAATAATAATGAAATATGACATATCAAAATTGTGTGGGATATAGCTCAAGAAGTATGTAGAAGCAAATTTGTAGCTTTAAATATATATATTGGAAAAGAGCAGTGAAAATAGTCTAAGCTTCCACTCAATAAACAGATTAACAATTTAAACTCAAAGAAAGTAAAAGAAAGGAAACAATGCAGGTGAGAGCAGAACACAAAGAAATAGACAAAGATACACAATAGCGGAAACAAAGCCGATGTTGTCCTTCGAAAAGATAAACTGATAAATAAACCTTTGCTCAATCAGCAAAACTGATCAAGAAAAGAAAAGAGAAAGAACACACATTACCAATATCAGGATTTTAAAAGGCCACATTATTGCAGATTATGCGGACATTAAAAGATCACACCAATAAATTAAACAACTTAGATGAAATGGATAAATCTCTTGTAAAACACAGCTTATTAAAACTAACACAAGAAGAAATAAGAAATCTGTTAAAGAAATTAAAGCTTTATCAAAAACCCTTCTTACAAAGAAAACTCCAGGCTCAGATGTTTTCATGGGTGAAAGTCTTCCAAACATGTAAACTCAGAGTTACAAGAAAGGGAACATTTTTAAACTCATTTTATGAGCTCAGCATAACCCTGACACCAAGACGTGACAAAGCCGTTACAAAAGAAAACTAAAGGCCAATCTCTTGCATAAACAAATAATAATAATAATTCCTTTTAAAAAGCACATTTTTCTTAACATATTCCTTGGCTTCATGTCTTTTTTTTTTTTGTTCAGTTAGACTAACTTGTAAGTACATTTGAGACACCTTTGATGGCTCTAGGAAACACGTCAGGAGAGGACATTTTTCAAACTGGAGTTTTGCATTAAAAAGTAGGTGTCTATAGTTTTCCTGATATCCCCAAAAGATATATTTGTGTCCCTAGGACAAAATGAATCCTCATTCCTCTTTCTAGATCAAACCCATCTTTTGGTCCCTTTAAAGAAAATAATTCAAATTAAGAGAGTAAAGTGACATCAGGTCTGCTCACCAAAACTCATTTGCATGACAAATACCTGCTAACCAGTGAGCTCATTCCCTGGTGTGTGCTTGTGATGAGTTGCAGGTGAAAACAAGCACACAATCACATACTGGGAAGTACTGACATATGAAAGACTCTTGTAACCACTTGGCACCAATCATAGTGAGGAAAGCTGTGATTTTTTGCTAGACAACATATAGCAATACACCACCTCATGTTATTTTTGTATAATCAACTAATCGATAAAAAATTATAGCTTAATGTTTTCTTGCCTATAAAAATTTCAAATATCTTCATATGCTATTTTATTAATCTCAGTAACCCCCTGAAATATTCTCGCCTTGATTTGGCCATTTTGGAACACGAACCATTTAGACTATACTATCAGCAATGTCCCTAAATAATCAAATTGGCAGATTTAGTTTATTGACTTGACCAGCTGTTTCATATGTGCTTACAAACCAGTCAGCTGTGGTTGCCATAGGGCAATGGTCCCCACATCAGCCACATGAGCATTACCTGGGAGCTCATTAAAATGCAAATTCTCTAACTCAGCTCAGACCCATTAAAACAGAAACCAAATCGGAAACACAGCAATTTGGGCTTTAACAAGCTTCTGACACCCCCTCAAGGCTGAGGACCACTAAGGGAACCACTGAGGACCCAAGAATTATCAATTTCTTTAAGTACTCCCTCCCTCCCTTCCTTCCTTCCAATTCATACACAACACCTTCCTTTAAGACACAGTTTTCAAACAAAAGGAAAAAATTACGGGAAAACAAAGGGGTACGCTAACTTGAAGTCTCTAACTTGGGTGATTGCATAGGTAAAAGTGTGTACAGATTTAGGCATGATCTCTCTATCTTTAATTCCTTTCCTCTCTCACTCAAGAACACTTACCTGAATTGCAAGCTGGTGCAAGGGAGAGCGCAGTCCACCATTACGATTTGCATATGGGGAGAACAAGAGGTGGTTAAAAGACGGGGTGTGCTCTGGGGCCTGAAGTTCACCTCCTCCTATTGGTTGCAAGTCTCTTAACCTTTCTGTGCCTCCATGCCTTTATCTGTAAAACATAGATAATAATTGTTTCTATCCCATGGGGTTTCGAGGATTAAATGAGAGAATATGTATATATAACATTCTTAGGATAGGTCTTGGCCCAAAACAAGTCCTCAGTAAATGTTAGCAGTTATTATTAGCACTGATACTATTAGATCAAACAAAAGTAATCCTTCCATAAATTTCATTTTGATTGATGTATCAGACTGAGCTCTTTGGACAGCAGGGGACAGAAACTCAGAGCTAGATTCCTTAAAAAGAGAGAATATACTGGTTTGTGGACGTCATGGAAACAGTCACATGAGTTGGCCCCCAAGGATGCCTGCAACCAGGGACTCACCCAGATTCATCCGGGACCCTGTCTGTCTCTCTCCTCTCTGCTTCTCTGGGTATCACCTTCATTCTCAACACTGTCTTCTTTCACAGGGCAAGGAACCCAGTCACCAACTGCTTCACAGCCTCACCGTTTTGTGACCAGGGAAGATGATCCAGTTAAAGCACTCCAGGGATGACCATGACCCACGCTGGGTCATTGCCCTTCTCAGAACCAAGGACCCCTTCCCATTCCACCCACCAGACTCAGCAGCAGTACCAATCCACCATGTATTTTGCTGAGGATTTATATCCCTTGAAGGTAAGCCATGAGCAGACTTCCTGAGCCATCTGGCTTGAGAGAAGTAACCAACCATTTTATTCCCTCTTCCTGTTGTTGCTGTCATTCTGACCATTTCACAATCTGGTCCTTGATGAGTGTCCCATCTTTCATGGCTTTTGTTGAGTTTGACCCCAGGCTGAAAATGGGACGTGTGTTTATTTTACCTGACAAAGTACCCATGGCTAAGGCTTGGCGCACTCAAGTACTGTACTTTCTCCCCCTCCAGATGCGGCTGTAATTATAATTTAACTGTCTGGGTCCAACCTAAGGTGAGGAAAAGATATATTAAGTTTGCACACATGTTATTCCCCTACCCCCACTGACATCCCTTCAGCTCCCCACATTTCATATGCGACCACCTTTTGAGGAGGTGTGTATGTGTGTATGTGTGTGGGTGTGGGTGTGGATGTGTGTACATACAGTCGCGTTACAATTCTCATTTTGCAAAGTTTATGCAAAAACCAAACACCTGGGTTCAGAGTTTCCTAAAGGAGTCATCTGAAGTAGGCACTTTATGCCAAAATGTCACAAAGATTTATGTGCTTTCATTTGTGCATTAAATTGAGGACAGGTGGGAGAATGCTCAAGCCTGAGAAAAACTGATAGCTCATTTCTCCCTTAGAAAAGAGATGGCTGCTATGACTACTGCTGGTTTAGATAAAATAGACACAGACCTTGTAAAAAAAAAAAAAAAGAAGAAAGAAAAGAAAGAAAGAAAGGAGGGTTCATGTTTGAAAGGCAATTATTTCAGCAGCCAAATAATTACCTCTGTGATCATGCTTCTCACAAATGGGAACCCTGGACTGGGATCCCAAGTTGAGTCCTGCCCCCAATTCAAACAGAACGGGCAATCCCCTACCCAAACAGCCAAAAAAATGGCCCGGCGTCTATTCACACTTGCAGAGAAAGGGTCTCTGGAACGGAGGCAAATGGCGGCCTCAACACATTCCATTTTAATGGCTTGCAACAGAGTCGGTTACACATATGTAACCACTCATTTTTTAATTTGATTCTTGTTTCAAACACCTTTTCGGGACCCCATACATCTACAAGATGTCATCACTTGATAGGTCGCTACTCTATGCCTGGCCTTGAAACAAGTGATTCGATGTGCTGAGTATTTGCCTGGATTTGAAATGAGAGTGTGAATTTGCATTTCAGAGAGGGAATACTATTTGGGAACCAGTCAAGCCAGATTTTTCACAAAGGGAAATGAGAGCCGCTCTTGGAAACCTGGTGGTCAGCTCCCTCTGGGAAGGGACACTGCTTGTCCCTGGGATGACCCGGAGGCATTTGGGATAAATCAAAATGATTCTGTGCACTCGATCCCCTGAGGTTCGACCGAGCTTCTGAATCAAATATTGATCAAACCATTGACTGGTTTCTGAAGCAAGAACTTTCTATTTGGAGATGAGAGCTATGTCCACACTGAGGGGCAAAGAACACACAGTCAGTCCCTGTTTTTGTATGACTTCACTCAATTACATGGATACAAATGAAATTTGAAACCTCCCAGTGATTTCTGATCTTTTCTTGTGTAGGCAATTACTACCATCCCAGTGATCTATCATTTGAAATGACCGCTAAATATAATAACCAGATAGTAAAAAATGCTCAATAAGCAACAGGGAAAACTCTCAGAGAAAATACTGACTCCCAGACATTTTTTGCAGAAGTTTATTTAGCAGTTCAGCTTGTGATGTGTGTGTTTGGGGGAGGGGGATAGCTAGGACTGTTGAAGGGAGGTAGATAAAGGAAGACATTTTATAAATTGGAGATAAATGGTGTTAATAGTTCAATGAGATAAATTCTGGTCTTTTAGAGCTGAATTCCAGAAGAAATTGCAACATGGGAACTGACACAACATTTTTTTTTTCTATGCCAGTAAAACACATTATCTTGCAGATTGGAGAGTGGTATATGAGAGCCTGAGCAATATTGGGATGATGCTCTATTTAATTTCTAGAATATTGCATTTCTTCTTGTATTATTTTTAGCTAAAGTTTTGATTAAAATTCCACTGCTTGGTGAGAACAGTCCAAGGTTATTTAACAATTTAAAAACAAATAAACAATTCTATTCCCTACCTTTTAAAAAGCATGCCTTGAAAGAGAGCCCTACCTTAAATTTGCACAGTTCTTCATAACAATGGATCCTAACCATTTTTGAGATAAATAACCCAAACACACAGATAATTGCTTACCATGTTAGTGAATCTTTGGACTATTTTTTTTAATTGATTTTTTTTTTAGAAAGAGAGAGAAATATGTGGAAGTGGGGGAGGAGAGGGAGAGGGACAATCTTAAGCAGGCTCCATACCCAGTGGGGTTCGATCTCATGACCCTGAAATCGTGACCTGAGCTGAAATCAAAAGTCGGACGCTTACCCAACTGAGCCACCCAGGCACCCCAATCTATAGACTACTTAAAACCCACTGCTAGACACTGTACAGGGCTATGGAGTCAGTTTACCACCCCCAGCTCTGTCCTTTCTTGCACAACAAGGATCCATGGACCATCTATTAATGCCATTGCTAGACACTGTGCAGTGTTATGGAGTCCAGTTTCCACCCCCCGCTCTGCACTTTGCACCTTCATTTATAGTCTCTCTCACTTGATTCAAATAATTGTCCTCTGAGGATCTTATCCCTCGAGCCCAGGTCATGCTCACCTCAAAGAGAGTCTGTGGAGGGGATTGAAAACCCAGAACTGACCACTGCCAACTAGAGTCCAGAGGGTCTTACTTTCTCTGTTCCCTCCACCCTGACATTGGGTCTCTAGCCTCACCTTCCCAGCTAGGATCATAGTTAAGTTTGCACTATGTTCATTTGGTGGGCTTATTGGGCAGAGTATGAAATTCTTTTTTCCGGAAGGAAATGGACAGAGTTGTTTAGGTTCCCAGTTTGTATCTCCGCAATGCCTACTGGGTCAAGAGTGTTAGTCCTTTACCTCCACGTATCACAAGGACTCCATGAGATAATTCACCCTGGCTCCTTTAGGGTGAATCTCTTCTTGCCATGGTAACACCAGAAACACACTGTCCCAAACCTCTGGGGCAAGTAACTCCCCTATTTCCTTGTCATTGGTAATGAACCCCACTATGACTTAAAATAATAAAAAGAAGAGCTAACCATTAGTACTGGATTTGTGCCAGGCACTTAACACATATTGACTTAGTTCATCCTTAAAACAATCCTATTAGGTAAGTGCTATTATTCTCTACCTTTTACCATTCAGGGACCTGGGCACAGAGAGGGTTTTTCTAGTTTGTTTATGATCAAAGCCAATAAAGGTTGGAACCAGGACTCAGATCCCAGGTCCTAGTCCAACTTCTGACCACTTGACTCTACTTAGCAATGAGGAAAGAAAATGCACACATTTACAAATAAACATACATATATGAGGGGTATTGACCAATGTTTTTATTTATTTATTTTTTACTGATGTGAATATGTAATCAAGAAGACTAGAGATACCCCATTCAGGTAATGGGACATGGAGTTTGAGAAGAAAGCTATAAGGTATAGGGGTGAGGAGAACCAGGTGCGGTGGACTTGGCTATGAAGGAAAGCCACGGAAGGTCAACCTCTCTTCTTTGTCTAGCACCAACCAGGGGTTGTGGGGTCACATAGGAGGAGGGTCTGGGTGGAAGTCAAGGGGTAGTTCCAGAGGGTAAGGAGTGAGAAGATGAAAGGGAAATGGCACGTGATTCCACTCAGCTGTAGCCAAAATGTCCAGAATAGCTCACAGCCCATGTCTACAGATCACTGGGAAGCGTAAGTTGGAGACTGTCCCTGTGTACATACTTATGACCTATTGTTATTCTGTCTGCATGCCTGTGTCATACTGTGTACAGTAAAGCTTACATTAGGGGGGACTTGTTTCTAAAGTCAGCAAAGTGAAACTTGCCGAGAGTTGACCTTTCCCTGTGCATCCTTCAAACTGTTCATGAAGTAGAATACACAGACATAGCTCTGTCAGTGAAGGCAACGTGGCCAATTTAACCACCAGTAAGGAAAGTGATTTCTGTTTCTTCCTTGGAGCACCCAAGAAAGTAGTTGGCTTGAATTTAAGGGCCATGTTGTTCAAACAATATGGATTTTTCAATAGCAGAATTGCCCTCACCACAGGCTGATGCTTACACTAAGAGATGTACTATGGAACCAGGACCGAAAAAGGAAACATCAGATTCTTATTTCCTTAACTCACGCCCACCTAAGGCATAGCCCAACTGAAGGGAATGAGACCCAGAATTGATCTGAGTGGGCATGGTTCCATTTGACTACGTTAAGCATGTCTAAGAGAGATTCCTCTGATATATTCATAGGCAAGGCTCGTGCTTAGTCATTACACACTGGTGTGCTGGACTGGCAGTGTAAGTTCTGATTGGACAGTGCCTAGAGTGCCTTACTATACCAGTCTGAAGTTTTGACTGTCACCCTCTTGAAAGCCTATATGGACCCACACATGCACGTGTACCTCCATGTACTTGCATCTCCATCCCTTTAGCCTAGACCTTATGTCTGATACTCCCTAGCTTTAAGGCAGGCTTCCTTGCTTCTCACCAATTGGGCATTATTTCTCCTTCCTTTTACTTCTGTCTTTTCGCCATTTCTTCCACTCCACCTTTTATTATAGGTGATTGGAGATCTGACATCCCATCTAGGAGATGAGCTCATGGATCCTTAGTGACCCCCTTTTCAAGACTATTAGAGGGTTGTCTTTTATAAAGTCAGCGTTCAATAAGTCTTTCATAGCCACTAAAATAATAATGAATGATTCCATTTATGTGTATGGACCATAGAGAGCCATGAGAAAAAGAATGAATTAATTATATTAGCACAAAATGCATGACCTTCTGAAGGTTTAATGTGACCAAACCATTCTTGTCTGTGTCCCCCAGTCTCTCTTTCTAATCCGCTAATCCCAACTGCCACTATTGGAAGGAAAGGTGGAATAGAAAACCACTGAATGACAAAGGAATTAGGAAACTTGGAATTTGGAATCTATCTTGGTAGAGAGATGGGAGGTGTTGAGTCAAGATAAGCATCTATCTATGAGTTTTTCTCTTAACAGAAAAGATTATACAAAATGCCTCTCTTTCTCTGTCCTCCTCTCTGCCCACTTGCTCACCATCTATTTTCTCCCTAATTTACTAATTTCCTAATTACTCTAATATCTTACCAGGAAATAACTTCTTCCCATGGCCCCACTGTGGTGCATTGGAGGGAGTGTAATTCTGGTACCACCTTCTGTTGTGGAAGTCAAAGGGCCAGGGCCAGACCCACCTTTCACAGATCCAGCATAGGTAGGGCAATGTTCTCTCCTGGGACCTTGAATCTTGGTCTCAGAACTCAGGGGCAAAAGGTCAGACACCGGAGTAGCAACCCTGTTTGATCAGGCTGACCTGGCTTTGCTTCTCTTCCTGCTCCTGTCTCTCTGGCACTTCCACCAGCCCTTGGCACCTGCCCACGTTTCCAGCTTCTCATGCCGCTCTCTGTGAGTTCCCCAGTAGCCTCTAAAAAATTCCCCAAGGCTTCAAGTCACCAAAATCTGTTGACATTGCTAGCAACCATTACTTCTAACCAAGAAGGTGCTTCAGGAAGCACCTAATTAGTAAATTAGGGAGAAAATAGATGGTGAGCAAGTGGGCAGAGAGGAGGACAGAGAAAGAGGGGCATTTTGTATAATCTTTTCTGTTAAGAGAAAAACTCATAGATAGATGCTTGTCTTGACTCAACATCTCCCATCTCTCTACCAAGGTGCTTCAGGAAGAAATGTTCTGAACATGCTCTGATTCCACACACACGACCACCACTGCAGGCGAGAACACCGGGCTGTTAACTAGTCTTGTGAGTCACAAAAAACAACTTCTGCAGGTGAGGAGATGTGCTTTCTGTGGAAACATGCCCACGAGCCAGCCTGGATCTAGCTGCCCCTCAGCCTGCCTGTGTTGTGGGGTGTCTCCTTGCAAACAGTTTAAAGGCTGACTCAAATGAAAATATCCTACACACAGACACAACAGCTACTTCTGTTTTATCAAAGATGAGGTTTTCACACCAGGTTGTCATGGACCAATCCATTCACTAAAGATAATTAGTTTCTTTCCTTAATGAACCTAACTTTCTCACTCAATCCCCTTGGGAAAGCCCCATTACTATTACTTAACTACCTTTAGGGGGATATTGAAAATGACTCCATTCAATTGGATCTAACTGGTTAAAGTAGCTAAATCAAAGCTTCGGAGTTCCAACCCAAATATTTCTTTTTTTGGTTCTTATACACATAATTACATATGATTTACAATGACACACAAAATTTCTGGAAATAAAAGCAGGAATCTTTGTTCAAAATTTCACCCAATCCAGAAAAAATATACCCAGGCAACAGAAGACGTGTCATGAGCATGGGACACATGAGGTTGGAAAATTTTTGCAGGGTACGTCTTCACTATCCCCTGAAATCCCATAAAGGGCAGGAAGGCGAGATCTCAGTGGTGCCTGGGGCGGTAGTAGGGCCAGGAGGTGGGGGAGGGGAATAAAGTTCACAGAGGCTCCAAAACCTTTTGTGTTGCTCTGACAACTTCCTCCCAGTGATCAGGTTTTATAAATATTTCCCCACCAGTATAAAGCTATCTGCAGAAGTGCAAGCTCAGAGGAAGGGGTGTGTGTGAAGGTGGCAGGGGGAGGACCCAACCATGAGGGGTCTTAGAGAAATACTCAAGGTAAGCAGGGCAGTGAAAAACATACTGTAGCTACACTATAAAACTGGAATGGCCACAAATATCCAAAGGCTGGAGGATTTGCAGCTTAAGACTTGGCCAGTTGGGAAGATGGGAAAGTAGGAGTATCCCGTTGGCTCCTGAGGGAAGGTTAAGCAACCAAATCTTAAACTGCTTATCTGAGCTGAACTTGTGAACTGCTGAGGTTTGCCCATCCTGGGTAATAATAGCTGTGCTCAATTATCAGCTCTAAATAGCAACCATCATGGAAAGGGAACTGGGCCAAAACACTGACTGGGGTTTTGCAACCCCAATGGTGAAATCAGCTTCATGCAGTTGGCCCTGGGCATGTTCTTCCCCATCATCACCCTCTCAAAAAGAAAAAAAAAGAAAAGAGAGAGAGAGAGAAGATGGCCCCTCCAGCCACGGACAGATTGGCTTCTTTGGGTCAAGTGGGACCCAGTTCTAGAAGGAAATACTCATAGCCCATATCCCAATTTAAGTAGAGGAATGAGTGGCCTCTGTCTGTGATGTAGGACCTACAAGGCTCCTTGTCCTTGGGTCTTTGCATATCTCCTCAGCCCACTTCACACCTCTCTTCCTCTCACACCTCTGGTGTACCTGTCTCAGCCTTCCATCACTTCCCAGACCTTATTGTCTTTAGCCCCTCGGCATCTTTGTGTTTGCTGTTCCCTGCCTGGAGTGCTATTTCGCATAACCAACTCTTAGCTCTACATTTGTAAGTCAACCTCCCTGGGGAACAGTTCTCCAGAGACCATCTTGAGTAGTTCCCACCTTGTTATCTTCTAGAGCAGAGTCATCAAATGATGGCCTGAGTATCAAATCTGGTGGGCCACCTGCTTTCATAAAGTTTTCTTGGTACCTAGCCATACCCATTCATTTAAACAGAGTCTGTGGCTGGTTCATGCTACAATGGCAGAGCTGGATAGTTGTGACAGAGACCACGTGGCCTGCTAACCAAAAATACTTACTACCTACTTCTTTACACTGAAAGTTTGCTGACCCCTATTCCATAGATTTAACACATTCTATAATTATTTTCTCTCTACTTCTTTATTATTTTTTGACTCAAATCTGTAAGTCCATGTAGGCAGGATCTTGTCTTTTTATCTTCAACATCCAGCACATTGCCTGGCACAAAGACTGCACACAGTGCTAAAACTAAGCAGGAATTATTATTCCTATTTTCAAGATGGAAATGTTGAGTGGAAAGAAAGAAAATGTATCTGGATTGGAGGGGCTTCCCTGGAGGTAGGCTTTTATTCCTTTTGCTTTAGTCTTTTTTAATGGCCCTTATCGATATTGGTTGGTTTAGAATCTGTTCCCCCAACTGGAATATGAGCTCCAAGAGGCCTTCTTTTTTCTGTCAGTAGCACCTTGAACAATGCCTGGAACTTAGTAAGAGTTCAATAAATGTGTTGAGTGACTGAGTGAATGGATATCCTTAGCTTTAGAAGGCAGTGTTTCTGACTCCCCTGGAGCTGGATGAACAGTATGATGCACACTGAACATGACTACAGTCATAATCAGCATGGATATTATTTCTCCAAACTATATGGTCATGTTCCAATTATTCATGCCAATAGAGAGGTACCCTGGCTCTGGAAATCCTGAATGCAAATGGTCCAGGCATCCATTCTGTTTGGATGAAAAAGTACCTCCTCTTCTGTAGTTGTGACCAGTGAACTTTCCCAGGGGATTTCATGTTTACTAACTCAGTCAATTCTCTCCTTTAAAGGTAAGGAGAGGAGGTCTGTATGGTAGGGGGAAATTTTACAAACATTATGAATCTCAGGCCTGGGCTGGAAACTACCACTTATTGGTTATATGACCTGGGAATGAATTCAGGAATACCCCAAGCCTCAGTGTATCCATCCATTAAATAGTGACACAAGTAAGTCCGTAAGGAGACGAATGGGACCCAGTTCTAGAAGGAAATACTCATAGCCCATAATCCCAATTTCATCATCAGTATTATCAGTAACAACTGAAGAGCGGAGTTAGTGTTCAAAGAACTAGTATGAATAGTAGTCAAGAGCGTGGACAGTGGAGCTAAACTACCTAAGTAGAAATCCCAGTTCTGCCATCTATTAGCTCCCTGAACTTAGGTAAGTCGTTACTGTTATCATTATTATCGTTAATGGTTTTACTCCTCAAAGGTCTCCCAAGCCCCTGAGAGCTTTCACTGCAAATTCCAGAAATAACTTCATAACTTCTATTGGGAATAAAACATGGGTCAGACACCTAGTAACTATCTGAGGACCTTCCCTCTAAACCATCCTCAACCTTCTGCAAAATGGCACCTTTCAATGGCTGTTTGGACTATGACCAAAACATGAGAAAAGAAGTTAAATGCAAAATAAGCTTGGAACATTAGCACTTGGTCTGTGAGAGGCATAGAGAATGTAGTCAAAGGGCAGAATCTTTGATTAAAGTGCCAATGCCCCCACCAATCAATGGCACAGAGCCCATTCCATCCCCTGAAATTACCCTGGAAATTAGAAGTTGGCTGAGCTTTACTTGGGAAGGGAATGCTAACATGGCTTTAACATGGCTCTCCTTTGCATGGCCTTTTTCTTTTTATCTGAAAAGTGAAGGCCAGTGACCAGATTCTCTTGAGAAAGAGAAACCAGCCTTGAGACTCTCTTACCCAAGTTTTAACTGAGCCCAAGATATATCTTCCATGTGGCGCATTCACCTCTCTTCAGTCAACCTCGCCACTATAACTTTGGACCATAGTAAGCTGACCTTACAAGGTTTTTCTCCATTCTTTTGGGATCTGCTTAAATCCCTTTGGCTTGAGTGACACTCTGGGCAAGTTCTCATGAGTGAGACAGAGCAAAATTGTGCCTGAATCACCTAATTAATCAGAGTATATATGTTTTTTTCACTTATGCTACCATAAGCCCTTTTTATTAATGTATTTAGTCAGTTTGGAGATTTTTATTAGATATTCATGTTTCTAAGTCTTCATCCTAAGGATAAGACAGGCAAGAATTTGCTTCCAAAGCAACTTACTGTTGCTACCTTTTAATAACTGAAGGTTTTAGTACAGTGATTTATCCTTAAGCCTCTTGATAATCCCAGCAACCTCTAGGTGTCAGAAAATGGAAGGCAACCCTCCTGCATTTTGTCCTGTATCCAAGCCATAGCGTTAATGGAGTCTAGCTAGACTAAAGACCATTTCCAAACAGGCAAATAAGACGTGGGCAAACCAAGGATCCCACATAAATCCTTCTGTGGAACCAGGAAATGAGCATCTAGTTGAAAAATGTGCCTGTTTTTCTCTCTCCACACCCCTTCCTACCATCTTAATGTTACTTTAAGATTTAGCCCTAAATAACTGAAGCATGGGCTAGAGCCACAAAATATAGGCAGTGAAAAATCTTTACTAGAGCGCACCAATAAAGCTAATCCCTTTAATGCTGATGATGGCCCCATTTTTGTCGCCAACATCTCACAGCCTGACAGAGATGGGGAGGGAGTGAGGATTCGCAGAGCAAATAAAGACCCCTCTTGGGTGTAAAAAATCAGCATCCCCAGGCACTTCTGAAGCCCCAACCCCAGGCAAGCTGGGAGAGACCATGTACATTTTTTAGATGGGGTACTGCCCTCACAAGCAGTAGAACAGAGCCATCCATTGCCAGAAACCATTCATCAAAATCTGTAGGAAAGGCTGTCAGCTCGGCCTACAGACCTCAAGCCAGCCTGTCAGGATCTAGGCTAACAGCCAGAGTGTCAGGGGCTGCGGCTGGTAGCCAACCAGAACTTTGATGTCTAAGGGTTGGCCAGCTGGTATGTGAGGGTGGCCGATGGGCTCTCTGAAACGATATACTCTGCTCAGAGGTCATGAGTTCTGAGAGCGAGCTGGCCGTTAAGAGGATCGCCAATAAAGATGGAGGTAGACATTTTCTATTTTTTTAGAAAAATTGTTCAAATTATTTCAGTATTTGTTTTGATTTAAATTTCCATTACACATGCTTTTCATTATGCAACTCAATTAGTATATAAAAGATTTTTCTGTTTAAGATGTTTAAATGAACATAATTGTTCAATTTGGAAAGATTACGATGCTTTTATTTAATTAACACTGCAATAAATACATCGCTCTGTAATGAACCCCATACTTTTCGGCCATTAACCATTCAATAAATTTGCAATATGGAAGGTTCTTTATGGAGACGAAGATAAATAAAGCAAAATAAATGAAAGTACGACAGCTATGATGCTAAGCAGCAAATTATAGCTTTTTGCTTCTCATCCACTAGAGTTGTACCTTGATTACAAACATATGTGAGTGTAATAAACAGCACACATTTCAATTACTATTTTGAACATGAGGTACACTGGACGTTAAAGAAAAAATTCCACACCATTGGTGTGGGCTATACTCCATGGCATCTTCCCAACGAGAAGCTCTTTCTGAATTTGTCCAAAGGCTCATCTGTTGTTTGCCTTATCAAACCGGGCCTGGGCCCTGCCAGAACACAAATAATCTATGTCCAGCAGGCAGCCCTCAGAACCAGCTGGCTCTACAGTGATCAAAAAATGAAAGCCACGTCCCTCATGTGGTGTTCCCTGACACAGGACCATTACCTGCACCTTCCCAACCACCACAGGTCTTGGTAGGTCTCGATGCGGCCAAGGGCATGTCTTCCATGGCCAAGGGCTTCCAGGACCTGCCTTCCCTTTCCTTCTCCCTCTCTCACATCAACCGTAGTGAAATGACAAACTTTTCCATGAGTTCCACCCTCTGCCCTCTCTAAACCCCATCCGCTCCTTCTAACACTGAGCCCTGCAAGGTCAGCATACAGTAGCAGGTGCTAGTAAGCCCAGAGTTCAGGTGAACCCACTGAAACTTAGAGAAATTAAGTATTGGCAAAGAGTCACGGAGCCAAAATCAGGAATCTAAGTTTGTCTCTTATCCAATGCACATGGCTAGTATTGGTAGCTATAATATTAATAGCAACAATAGCTAAAATAAAGTGTTAACATTGAAAATAAGGTCTGATATTGAGTGATTATTATGTAGGTGCCAGGGATTATTACATTGCATTTTATAGATGAAGAAACCAAAGCTTGGATGGTGGGGAGCCTGCTTCAAGGTCACAGGGAGAAAATGGCAACATCAAGCCCAAGTTCTCCAGCTCCTCTGAAGGTTCTCTTTCCAAAGGATACCCAGGAAGGTCCCCGAAAGCCTTCCTTTAATTCTTAGCACCCTTGCCTCTGCTCTCCTTCATTCCATCCCTGTGGTTTGAGCCTCTTGCAGGGAAATCTTAGAAGGATCACAAGCGGGAGCTCCTCTTTCACCCTCTTCTCCATAAACCTCTGGAAAGGTGGTGCCCACAAGCCAGGCATTACCTCCCTCAGTAGCCAACTGGCCATATTTGGCTCACAAGACCAAGGGCTTTCAGGAACAGGAGCCAGAGTACATGTGGGTGTGGAGCCAGGCCTGGTTTTAAGCTCCACCTCTGTTATTTACTAGCTGTGTAACTTCAACCACATTACTGATCCTCTCTGTGCCTCATTTTCCTCAATTCACCCTACCTTCAGATTGTTATCATGAGATACAAATCAGATAACCAATTTTACTTGAATTGGCTTAGTACGTAGTGAATAGTAAAGGCTTAGTACCTGGCAAAATAATAAAGGCTTAGTAGAAGACTCGGGTCCATGTTACAGGTTTAAAAAAATATATAAGCAAGTCAGTTGCTCACTCAACAAATACTTATTGAGGACCTATTACTTCTGGATACTGCTCAGGCATTTGGGGTAGACAGGTGAAGTTTCCCCTCCAGCATGTACTTTGTAGTGTATATATATATACACACACACAGACAATATTTCAAGTTGTGACAAAAATAAGGAGAGGAGAAGGAACTGACTGATGAGAGGGAAGTGTGGGCCATTCAAGGAGGTGACATATGACCAAGTCCTGAATGAAGATTCAGGCGATGGGGCACATACCATAGTGCCTGAGACACGGCAGGAGGTCAACAAACATGCAGTGGGGATCCAAATCTGGACTTCCACCTCACCTCCCCAGTGGTCCAGTCTGGCCAGATTTGTTCAATCCAGCATACAAACATTTACAGGACCTGCTGTGTAAGAGACACTAGAAGGCGCAGAAAAATTGCCTCTGGGCTTAAAATAGCTTGCTGTCCTTCAGCATCATGATGCTGATAATGAAGGGTTGGAGTGGTGGCCTTTTTCTAGACTCCAGAACATTCTAGGACCCAGATCTCTCTTCTGAGAAGATGAGCCTGGAATATGAGCGAGGGGATAGATGGAGCCATGGGACAGACGTGGCAAGAGGACCACTGGCCAGGCGTGGAATCCAGGTTTGCTCATTCAGTGTGAGCAATATTGCATAGAGCAGCGTGAGCTTCTTGCCAAGTCTCTATATCTCTATATAGAAAATGGGAATACTAGTCTCTACCTCACAACAAATTCGCGGAATAATTTAAAACGATGTGTGTAATAGAAACACACCAAATCAAACATGCCACGCTTAGCAGTTGTCAATCCAAGGTGGTGAGTGTGTGATGATCACTATACTATGTTTTCAATTCAACATTTCTGTACATTTGAAAATTTCCCTAAACATTAGAAACATTATTAAGAAAAACAATACATGCAAACTGCCTAGGATAAAAGGAGACATTAGATTGCAGTTATTTTGATTTTTTTCATTTGGAAATAAATTCTCAATTCCCTCATGGCACCAAGCTCTGCCTTGGAATGGAGATGAAAAGAGACCTTCTTTGTCTTTGAAGAATTCACACTCCCCTATACTCTTAACCATCACCATTCTATGTTTCTTTATATTACCCCTGGACCTGATTCCCTATTTTTGCTTCAATTTTATCATTATCACGTTGTATGTGTTTATGTCTTAAGCCACAAATAATTTAAAGAACCAACCAGGATATAACTATATGGGTAGACGGACAAATGAAGGGATGGACAGGTCATTCTAAGGAAAATCTGAGACTTTGCTCAGAAACCTAAGTTGTTGGTCAGTTAAAAACAAAGTCTGCCTTTGGCTCAGGTCATGATCCCAGGGTCCTGGGATCGAGCCCCATGTGGGGCTCCCTGCTCAACGGGGAGCCTGCTTCTCTGCCTGCCACTCCCTCTGCTTTTGCTTCTTCTGTCAAATAAATAAATAAAATCTTAAAAAAAAAAAAAAACAAGAAAGCAAGTGGGATAACTCAGCATTTCAATGGCTAAACTGAACTTCCCTTTGTTGGCAGCTCCACCATCCCTTCAGGTTCCCCGGTACCTCTGGTAATAGAACCTACCTCCTTGGCCACAGACTGAGCCAATGTCCCAGGCTGAGCCAATCATATTATATCACCATTCCAACCACATGACCCAAGTCAGGCTAGAGACCTTGCCCAGGATTTCCTCCCTGCATAGACCCGTTAGGATGTTAATACAGGAAAATAAGCACCATATCTTCCCATCCCTCCTTCCTCCAAATTGCCTGAAGGAGGAAGTCAAAACACAGAGTGGAAAAAAAAAGAGAGAGAATCATATGGTTCCAGGTGTCCCTGGCTCCAGTAATCTCTGAGGCCAGCTAGCTCCATTCATATCCATTCACAGAGAGTCTCATGTGTCTGGACCAATAGACTCCTATTCCACCCTGCCAATGGGCATGCCTCTCTCTCATCTTCTCTCAATATAATTCTTTCTAATAATTAGCCCTGGAGGCCTCCAGAGTGCCTGGGCCTATGTTAGAATCCATTGAGTTTAAGGAAACTCTTTGTCATTCTAGTTGTGATGGTGCTGGGAGGCAGCAAGACAGCAAGTTATGAATTAAATTGTTAGAATAGGCGAAGATTTCTTAAGCTAGTCCCAAAAAGCACTAACCATAAAATAAAAACATTGATAATCTGGATTTCATTGAAATGAAGAACCTTTGTTTATCAAAAGACACTAACAAAACAGTGAAGAAACTGGGAAATATATACAAAATATAGAAACCTAACAGAGGACTTACATCCAGAATATAGAAATAACTCCTACAAATCAATAAGAAAAAGTCCAGGAACATAATAGAAAAAAAAAAGGGCAACAGTTGCAGGGACTTCATAGAAAAGGACATCCAAATGACCAACAAGCATACTAAACAGAGTTCAACATCACTACTATTTAGGAAAATGCAAAATAAAACTCCTAGGAGATATTATTGCCAACCTACAAGAATGGTTAAAGATCAAAGCCTGAAAATACCAGGTGTTAGTGATGATATAGAACAAATAAAATGCATACAGTGCTGATGAAGCATAAACTGATAACCTATTTTAGAAAAAAAATATTTAGTTATTCCTACTAAATCTAAATCTAACCCAGGACTTGACAATTCCACTCCTGGGTATACATGCAAGAGAAATAAAAACTTATGTTTACCAAAGGACATATACAAGAATATTCACAATTGCTAAATTGTAATTGCCCCAAACTAGAAACAGCTTAAATATCTATCAACAGGAGAATGAATAAATAGTCCTATATTCATATAATAGAATGCTACATAGCAATAAAAAAAGAACACATTCTGATACACACAAAAACATGGGTAAATCTCAAAGACATTGTGTTGGCAAAAACTAAACACAAAAGAGTACATACTGTGTAACTCCATTTGTGTGAAGCTCAAGATTAAGCAAAACTGATTAATGGGGATGGAGCTAAAAGAGGTACTATGTTATTAGGAATAGTACTGACTGGGAATGGGCCCAAAGGAACCATCCAGGGTGCTGTAAATGTTCTGTATTTTTTTCTGTATGTAATGTAATCATACAGGTGTCAAAAATTTATACCCACACATCAGTAAAAATTCACAGAGTTACACCTCCAGGAACATGACTAGAGCCCTATCTACTACTAAAGTAGGGGAAAACTAGGAAGTGTATTTTAAAGCCCAATTTCAGTGTCTTCCAAGAACAACCTCTTTACAAGCAGGGTAGGACTCATGCATTGGAGGTACAGTGCTGTGTGTGGGGTCCTATCTGGAAGTGTTCTCTCTCCCACAAATCCTCTCGCGCCTCATACTTACATAATGCTTTTAAAGGGCAATTCATATCTCTGAGATCATTTGAAATGGCAGCCCTAAGTGACAGACAGGACAGGTATTTTAGTGCCTATTATAGAGTTGTGGAAGCTGATGGAAAGACTTGCAAGGGTCTGGGAACAGTCCTGAATTGGAGAAACCAAAAGATCGGAACCAAAATATCATGACAAACAATTCAGATTCTGCTCACTCACTCTCGTGCTCTCTCTCTCTCTCTCTTTCTCTCCCCATCTCTTCTCTCTTTGGTGTGCTTTCTCCTTTTGCTGGTTTTTCACCCTTCCCCATTCTCTCATCTCACTTTCTCCTTGCTTTTGTTTTCCTTTCCTTTCATTGTACTCCTTCCCTCCCTTTCTTACTCTAGCTTACCATGAACTTACCACTGTCTACTGCAAACTAAAACTTCATTCAGAGCTTCCTGGGTCCTGTGCCAGCTCTCGGTTCTGTGTTTCCTCACTTGTAGCATCCTGGCATGGAATGGAACACACACATAACCTCTTCCCAAAGCTATCCTGCAGCAGAAATCTATCATTCCATTCCTGGCATCTATTACCCCCTTTCTGGGAAGAGCACTTCTCCTTGAGGAAGCCATATTGTCTCTGGTCTCCATCTGTCCCTTTCCTTCTTACCTTCCATGCACCTGCACACATCTGGCCAGTAAGAGCATTCTGGCTCCCAAACTGCAGTGACTGATTCATAGATGGGCACACGACCCAAGCCACGCCAAGGAGACCGACCGATCCTAGGATGTTTTAGGCTGGGTTGTGAATCTAGTGGATGAGTCTAGATCCGTTTGGGATCATCTTTGCCATCAAAGGGGACACACTGCTTGAGAAAGAAATGAACACAGTTGTAAGCAGAGCTGAGGGATTGTGATGGATTACTAACCCACTTTGAGCACCTGCATCCAGTCATGACTGAAGTTAGACTACTCTTAGTCTTCTGAATTCTATAAGCCATATAAATGACCTTCTAAGATTAAGCCAGCTTGAAGTGGGATAGTAGATTAATCTATCAGGATCTCTAATTTTATTCTTCTTCCTATATGTGTGTTTGCCTTGAGAATTTGCAATTTCTCTAAAGAATCAGAGTCTTATTTTCCCACCCCTTGCCCACAGTCATACTCCTAGAAAGCATGAATGAGAGTCAAGATGCAAAGTCAGGTCCTCTGGTTGTAGGACCCTTGCTCTCAACCACTGAGTCACAGAAACAGCAGTTGGGTTGGTGACTGCCTTAATGTCCTGGAAAGCCAAACCCCATGGCAACGTGAATCCCTGGGAAGCTTCGTCAGTATTTTCTTAACAACCCTAACTGCACATGAAAACAAGTAAACATTAAAAACGGAGGGCTTTTTTTTTTCTTTTTTAACACACCAGGAAGTCTAGACACCTGCTTTTGTATATTTTCTGGAGGGCGGAAAAATAGACTCATTGTATGAAATTTATTTCAGCCATTTGGAGAGGTTTTAGTAAAGATGGGTTGCGTTTGTGATTCAGTGGTGAGACGTAAATGTTTAACACAGGGTCTTCCTCTTCACCCGCTCTTCCCCTACGGATGCTTTGAATAATGCAAAGTCTGTTTTAAGCTCTGCTGATTTACTCAAGAAAATGATCAGCATATTTTGAAATATTGGTCATATGGTCTGGCGGACGGGAGCATTAAAACACAGGGTAAAACTCAACAAGCTACTTCCTGTCAGCTGCTTCGCAAGACTTCATGGGCTCATAACACTTAATAAAAAAACATGAGCTGTAAATAATACGTGATTTCAACTGCATTTTTCATCAAATGAACTAGACATTTGTGAGACAGTTTTGTCCTCAGTGAAGAGCACATAAACTCTGTGCACGAGATGTTCATTTCCTGCCCCTTCGTTGAGGACCCACTATGTGGTAGGTGCTTTACTGTCAACCTAAATTCACATGAAGTAACTAAAACTCAAACAGCCTCCCAAAAAAAGGCAATTTCTTGTGGCCCCAACTAATAGATAGTTTACACTTCTATCTATGAGGCAGGTCGTCTTACTATCTCTGGGTCATTAGAAGGTCAGCTCCATGAGGACAGAAACTCATGAGCTTATTTACTTCTAAGTCCTCAGTGCCTAAAACAGGGCCTGGCACAAAGTAGGTGCTCATTAATTACCAGATGGATGGATGGATGGATGGATGGATGGTTAGATGGGTAGACAGACAGGAAGCTAAAACTTAGGGAAGCCATCCAGCAAGGAAGGGGCAAAACCAGGCTTTGAACCCAAGTCTGCTGCAAAGTCTCCCATTCACCGAGCATCTGGTTGGGCAAAGGGAGAAGGCACCCATTGCCATCTTCATCTCTGGTCCCATGAGTCACCACCAGTGGCCTTTCTCTAAAAGTCACACCCCGTGTCTATGGGCAGAAGAACCTGGGACAGCCCATGGCGACATAGCCAACCACCTCCTCAGGCCGCCTTCCCAAGACCTGTGTGTTTGGGACAAGGGGGGCACAGCAGAGGGCAACCTTGTTCACAAGCCTTCTGAATGCCCCTGATGCTGAAGAATGGGAGGGAAGGGCCCAGCCGGGGCTTGTATGGAAGGACAAAGGTCACATGGGACGAGGTGCCGGACGTGAAGAGGAAGTCCGAAGCTTCATGTGAAGGCGTGTGGAGCTGTGTCCACATTCTCGGCATCAGCCCGCAATGCCTCGTTTCGTGAGGCCCCCAAGGGTTAACCAGGAAGGTGGAGGGGGCAGAATGGGCTGGGGAAAATAAACCTGGAGGAGGAGGAAGACGGGGAAGCAACTGGGGCTGGAACCGTTTTGTTTTATGAATAGTTTATGAGGCGTATCAGGAGTCACACTAACGGGTGAGGGCTGGAATGTTTTCTAACTTTAAAGTGAAAGCCGCCCACCAGGCCACGAGTGTGGGAGAGGCAAAATATGAAAAACACGGAGGCCCCTCTCAGCACTGCCCAGCTATCTTGTAAAACGTGGATCTCGGGCCTACACACACTAGCAAATGTGTCTGTCTCTTTCAATGCTAAACCGCCTTGGGATTTTTCACAACCACCGTGCTCAGCTCAATGTTTTCTGGGTGACTTATCTCCGGGCCTGGAAACATGTCCCGGGGTGGACCCTGGGGCTGAGGAGGGATCTGGAAGGGAGGGCCCCAGACCCCATGGGGTGCCCATGTCCACACCAAGTGCTTTCTGTACTTGGAATTATGCACTGGTCACCATGGGGCAAGGAGGAGTCTCACCCAGGGGGAGGCAATCTTGCTGGGGAGGAAGAGCGCACAAGGAGCCTCAGAAAGGAATCTTTATTTGTCCAAATCAGCTCAGTGCCATTAACAACTCCCTGTCCACCCACAGGTGAAGCCACAGGCGCCCCATAAACTCACCCCTCTGTCCAGGGTCTCCTCAGAGAACTGCTTCGCAGCTAGAAGGCAGGAGGGTGGTTGGGAAGGATCTGCGTACGGATAAAGGCCACAGACATAGACGTCTCAGAACTAAGGTCACACACTCAGCAGAGTTCAGTTTCAGGGAGATGGAGACAGGGCTGGGGACTCTGAAGGTTAACCCTGCTCCCCTCGTCCTCCCCGGCCATGGCCGAAGGCTGCATCCATCACGGCGTGGAAGAAAGAGCACAGCTCTATTTCCCAGGAGGAGAGGCCTGAATGTTTCCTGTGGTCCTGAGGACTTTACATTGAGAGAGGCAAACTACTGAAAGGGCCTTCCTAGTTTCCGGCATTTTCTTATTCCCAGGCTCTCATGCTAGAGGGGTCCTGGCCCTGGATCTGCTCCGTACAATGTTCTTTGTGCCACCAGCTGCATCAAAGGACTGAACATCCACCGTGTGACCAGTAGTGTAAAAACAGGAGGTGCGGTCAGGGTGACAAGGGGGTGGGCTTTCATCTTCCTACAGAAGATGCTCTCTTCCTGCTTGCCTTTCTGGGGGCTTTGGATAGAATAGTGGGTCATTGTGGCAGAGGGTCCACCACCAGCTGGCTGGTAGGCTCCAGTGCACGGACACTCTGGAACGAGGGAACAGGCCCTCAGGCCTCAGCCCTTTGAAGGCTCCCCAGCGAGAGGTTGGAGGGTTGACAGTTCCCTCTCTGGGCAGTGGGAGAAGCAGGACCCGCAGACCCTCACCCCCGCCTTTGGAACACTGGGGCTCTTTCCTCAGTCTCGCCAAATGGGGAGGGAACATCCGGGTTTAAAGAAGAGACATTTTGTGGGCTTGGCCAGGGGCAAACGTTCACACCTGGTTAGGAAAAAACTCGCCCAATTGTAGAACCATTCTGGCCAGAGCATTTCAGTTCCTCACTGACACGTGGACACATACACCCAGGCACACTCATGCACCCTGCCCTGAGGGGCACACCTCATGACCCAGTCCAGCTATACCCAGGACGAGAAGACAGGTAAACGCAGACTCGTAAATGAGACTGGATGCTCATGGGTGGGATGAAGCACGTGCTGGGTCACCCGGCAGGGACCAGACCTTGGTCTGGGCATTTGGTGGAACAATCTAAGGAGGGAGCAGATTCGGCCAGAGGTGGCCCCAAGTACCCCGTGGTCACACTCCAGCTGCCATGCACCAACTGACGAGGATCCCATGAGCTCTCCAAGTTTCTCTGTGAAAATGCCTCCGCCCATAATCGAACTCAAATATTTGTCCACTTGGATTCAATTAACTCCTGGTGCAACACAGAGTGCCCAGCAGGCTCTTCAGATGCAGCCTCCTTATCGTAGAGGGGGCTTGACATTTGTGTCTCTCTAAGACGCTGAAACTGTCCTTAAAAATAACTGTGTGTGTGTGTGTGTGCGTGTGCGTGTGCATGTGTGTGTGTGAGAATGAGGGGAGAGAAACAGAGGCAGAGAGAAACAGAGCCACAAAGACACACTGAAGGATGGACACCCACCACACTGACCTTTCCAGAAATGGCCCACACTCGGACAAACCCAGCACAGCAAATCAAACCAAGTCCAGGCGTTTCCAAGGAGAGCAGTGCATGTGGTCACCACAGAAACAAGGCTGTACACAGCAGAGTTAATCCTCTTCACACAGCACACCTGCAACTTTTCCACAGCGTGTGTTGTTTGGTTTTGCACACCCACCCCTGACGAGCATCTGAATTAATATAAACATTTCTTAGCCGGTCCTTATGGCAACAGCAGCACTGTGGTGGGAGCGACATACTCGGACAAAGACTGGGTAACGCCTTCTTTGTGTCGTCCTTCCCAGCGGAGCAGGGACACGAGGCCATACGAGGGGGTTCTGGGGTGATGCATCGGTTCATCGGTGGCCTGGACTTGTGTAAGACGGGGGCCAAGGACAGGGCTGTGGGCAATGACTCAGTGTCTGTAACACATGCGAGGAGAGCTTCAGTGGGAGGGGGACGTGAGGATGGCCAGAGGGAGCACTGCTTTTGCCAAAAGTGAGGCATTCACATAAAAGCAGGAAAGGTGGCAGGAGAGAGGATATGGGGGTGGGGGGTGGGAGGTGGGCACTGGGCAGAGCTGGTGTGGGAGTACAGAGGCTGGAAACCCAAGAGAAAAGCAAAACAGTTTTCATCAGCAGGAATGGGGAGGAAAAGTCAGTAATCAGAAAATACAAGCCTAGTGATAATCAGCGTGTGAGGTTTTGCCGTGGCTGGTAGGGGCAGAAATCTCCCCTGCAGGGAGGGAAGTGTCAGAGATAAGACCGCAGAACTGAAATGTCTGTGAATGCTGCTGATGGCTCAGTTACCTGTACAGCTGAATGCCTCCCTTTTACAGTGCTGTCCATCACTTGCTGCTCACCAAAGGTGCTGGTGATACACAGTGAATCCCGTAGACATGTAATCCGTAATCTCTCTCCTCTCTCTTTCACTCCCTCCTTCCCTCTCCCTCTTGACAACGAGGAACTTTATTGAAGTACGTATACATTTCAGGGGATGCAAAACAACAAAAAAGGAAATTACAGTCCAGGATCCCAAGTCAGGCCTTCCATTGCACTATCAACCTGCACCAAATAAACCTTTATTTAAAAGTATTCCTCCATTCTCGTACCACAGACAATGGAAAACCACCCAAGCTTGCCAGCAATCCAGGGGCCTCATAGAAAAGTCAGGTAGTCAATGAGTCGGAAGGCATGAGAGGAAAGAATTCCTCTCGCTGCGTAGACTCCTTTCCCAACTTTGTATGGATATACGTGGAGGAATAAAAAGGTCAGGGAGCATCAGAAAAGGGTCAGATTGTCAGATGGTGTGATAAGCCCTCTCATTTCAGTAAAAAGTACAGGGGAGCTGGGACCATGGGGTGGAAGTGCATATCTCCCAGGCAAGTGTGTTGGAGAGGGTAGTAGTCAGCCAAGGCTTCCCATAGGAAGTGCGATGCATCTTTAGTCCTAAAGGATGAGTTCAGTTCACCCAGTTAAAAGGGTCTGTGTGCAGTTTTGACACAGGAGGGAACTGTTTCAGGTGGAAGGGAAATGACACAGCCAAAGGCTCAGAGGTTGGGGAGGATATGGTATATTGATGGAACGGACAGTAGTTCAGCAGAGGGGATGATACTTAGGGGGTGGTGGCAATCGTAAGAGACAAACACACAGGCCAGGTTGTGAAGGACCCCATCAGCTCTTGTAAGGTGTAAGGTCTGGTCCTAAAACTACTTTTCTAACTTCGCTGGTAGGGTAGAGACTGGGGATGTTCCAACTGAGCTGCATAAGTGGCCTCTTGGAGGTGGTAGCAAAGCTAGAAGGAAGGTGGAATTAGCTAAAATCATGGTTTCCTCTGTTCTTTTCACACTGGAAACTTCAGGCCAAAGAGAATTGGACCAATTGCCTGCAGGGCTGTGAGGTCACGGGCATCCCCCCCACCCCATTTCACTTGGCAGGCTCTTGGGAGAAGGAAAGCACTTATGCTAGAGAAGAAGAATGGGCCCCCGGGCATTTCATGTGGAAGCCGTCCTATGGAAGAACGTGGGATACCAGGTTGGCACGGATGAAGATGGGTGTAATCAATGGAGTGATGGAAGCAGCCAGGCAGGCTCTGTTTGATTTCATTCTGAGAGGTACCAATGGGGAGCGATGCTGAGGTTTGTGTGTTCATGCATCTCCCACTCCCTTCACTGGCTCAGAGCCAGGCTGCTAAGGACTCAGTGGGAGGTCACGGAGAGGAACAAGGACCATCTTCAACACGTGCTGCACCATTACCAAGCCATGGGCCAAGAGTGAGAAATTCTAGCTCCAAGTCTGGAGTTCAGGAAATCTGGATTGTAATGGCAGCATTACCCCTTGCAAACTCCGTGAGCCTGGCCCATTTGACTTTCCATCTTAACTCAGCATCCCCACCAGTGAAATGCAGTTTGTCATCATACTACTTCAAAGAGATATTTATGGTGAGGGTCAAATTTGATAGTGCATGTGAAGTGCTTAGCGTGGGGCCCGGCTCAGTCAACACTCAGTAAGTGATAGATAACTACCACTGCTCCTGTTATTAGCAGTAGCAGTTTTAGTACTAAGTTGGTATTCATGCAAGTCTTCCTAAGTATAGGGAGACCCACCTTACCAATAAATAGATGCTTGGTTGCACAAGCAAATGCTGATGTGAACCACCCCACATTTTGCCTAAGAGCTGGGAAAGCCACGTAAAACCACCCGGCAATCACGTCAGCAATCCCTACCAGTAGGAAGCAGTGAGGTTGATGGAGACTGAGTTAAGGTTTCACTTTATGACTGGCAGTGGTGGTATAGAGTAAAACGTGAAACAGAGTTGTGTGAAGTAGTCAAACATGGAAAACGTCTTTTCACACATCCGGGCCAACCATGCATTGTGATGAATGGCAGAGTGGAAATGAGCCACATGGGGAGTTGGCGGGGTAGGGGTGGGGGGATCTTCCCAAATGCATCAACATCAAGTACTTTCCACACAACTCAGCACCCAGTGAGATCTTTATGGTGCTGAGAATCCACAGATGATGTGTGTCATGAGGCAAGAGCAAAGATCAGGCTTTTATAGGCTTTGGCCTCCTGTGTGTTTATGGTGTTGTACAAATGGGAGCTGCTGAGAAACTAAAATCATGAAGCAGTCCACCTAAGAATCAGGGACCTGGGACCGCCATGGAGACAATGTCTGTTAGAAATGCCACAAGGGGGAAAGATGAGTAAGACGCAGCCCAGTGTTGCCATGCAGATGGCCCCTTACAGCTTACATGTCAAGCTTTACCAAACGGGGATTGTGCCATGCTTGCTATTTGGTGTCATGCCTTTTCTACTTAAAAATATATTTTAGAGAGCCTTACATATCAATAAAGGTGCAACTATCTCCTTATTTTAGAGGTGCATAGGGTTCTATTGTAGGGTGCAAGTAACTTTTGCCTCAACGTAAATTACTACCCAGCATTTTAGTCGGGATGGGTATAAATTATGATGCAGTAACAAACAACTCCAAAGTGCTAGTGGTTTATGACAGTCAATAATCAAAGATTGTGACATTTTACCAACATGAACTTGAGAAAGATTATACTAATTTATAATCCCAAAGGTGATCCAGGAAAGCTACCCATTTCCCCCACACTTCTATGCTTTAGGAAGGAAAACCACAAAAGCAGGTCAATGAAAAGCATGTACTTGGCAAAGGCATTTAGTTGATGCCTTACCCTCAACCTCATGTCCTACCTTCTTCCCACCCAAAGAATCCCAGACGTTCTCTAAAGAAAGCCTCTACGCAGACACCGATCTGTCTGTTAATTATATTGTGTAATGTTGCTTCTAATCTCAGAGTCAAGAATGATTCCCAGGAGGGCCCTCTTCCTGGAAGGATGCAGACTCTCCAACTCCATCCCCCCCACCAAGCAAATACATGCCTCTTCTAGCCAGCAAGACATTTATTTTCATAGCTTTGTCATTAGCTCTGTGCAAAGCTCTGAGGGGGGAAGATGACAAAGAAGAAGAGGAAAAGATGACTGAACATTCTTTAGAAGCCACCTCCTTTTGCATTCTGAAGTTTTAGTCACTGCTGATGACTTTTATCTCCAAGGAAATGGTCTCGGTTCCAAGAAGAGATGCTCCTAACTTCACTGGACCTGTATATGGCCACGAGAAGATAGAATTCAGGAACCGGGCTACTGAAGAGGCATAAGAAAATCATTTTGCCAGCAGATAGTTATCTGTCCACACAAGCCCTGGGAACACCCCAACAACAGTGACATTATCCAGGAACCAGACAGACATAGGCTTATATTTTCCAGGGTTGTGACAACTGGTGGACCTCCACTGTGTTTCTTCCAATCATTGCCAAAGCTCTCCTCACTGGGACTGGCAGGAGGCCTGCTACCTATGACTTGCCTCCACCTCCACTCCAGACAGCTTTCACCTTCCCCTTTATAGTTATAATGCATAGGTTTGCATCCCAATTTATCAGGGTCCAAGGAGCATAGACTCAGAAAAACTAGAGTTTCAACCTCAGCTGTTCTGCTTCCTAATGGTGAACTCAGTGAGCTGTTCTCACCTTATAAAACATGGATGTCGGCATCTCTCCTGTTAAGTTGCAATGCAGATTAAATGAGGCTATGATATAAAACTCACACAGTACCAGACACAGAGCAAAACATTCAACCATTATCACAATGTCCTAAGATCTATGTACACTATCTCCACTCTAAGCCTGGCCTCCTCACCTCACCCCAAAACTAACATAACTGACTCCTATTGGCTTTGTCTACCTCTACTCTCATCTCTTGAATTCCATGGTGAACACCCAGTGGAGAGATCTGTCATTCATTCACTCACTCATTCATTCAGTAATTCAGGCTTATTTTGTGGGAGCCCATCTAGCCTACTGGTTAGTTCTGGCACCTGGTAGACCCAGTTTGGTGTGTTGAACCTGCCAGTTATCTAAAACAGAACCTTGGGAAAGCTACTGAAACTACTGAAACCAGGCTCTGTTTCCTAACCTAAAAATAGGAAAAAGAACTACCCCATCAGGAATTGGTTCTAAAATTTGAGTTTATATAAAGCCCATTGGGAAGCTTGTTTAAATGAAGATTCCTGGGCAAGATCTGAGGTACAGCTAGATAACTTTATCTGTAGTCAAACCTCCATGGGAGGCAATATATTTTGAGAAGCTTGCTATGAAGATAGAATCAGATACTTCCGGTCAAGGGCTCAGTCCAGTGCTTTGCACATAGTAGGTGCTCTTACCTTTAGTTATGGCATCCAACAGACTTTTGGACCAATCAAAAAATGTATGGAGCCCCTTGTATGTGCTAGGCACTGTGGTAGGTATTATAATGCATCAATAACCCAGAGAGATGCAGTCCCACCAGTGAATCTAGAAGGGCAGGCAGACACAGGACAAATATTCTAATTATCACAAAAAAAGAAACATGGGGCACTCTAAATCACTGGGGAAATGATTCAGACATTTTTCTTCCCCCATGGCTTCCCATCCCAATCTTTTAAGACCACCAAACTGTGTAGGCACTGGTGTGCTAAGCCAGCTCATACCAGCTAGGGAGAGCCTATTGTTGATTTTTTTTTTTTTTATTTTGTGAGTTGAGTGACCTCTCATTGATAACTGCCTGTGTTGGGAGTATTGACACCATGGAAATCCAAAAACGTCACAAATCAGGGCCAGTTGTTGAGTGCTTCCTAGCACACCACCGCACGCCGGTCCTCTTACCACCACTCCTCTGTCCTTTGCCTTCTCCCACAGTGCTTGTACTGGTTTGATTCCTACCCCTCCAGATCCAATTGACTAGCTCAGAACCACCCAGATGAAATCTCATGACGTGTTTAGATTTTTACCCTGGGAGAGTGGTTGAATGCCAGGTCACCAATCCCGCCGGCAAGGATGCGTGCATCTTCATAATGAATTCCACCTGCTGGGCACACCCTATGCTTCTTGGTGGATAACGGAGGGAAATTTCCCCTCAAGTAACCATGATACCTAATGGACTTTTTCTCATCATTCCTCTAAAGGTCCACTCCTTAGCCCCCTCCACCACTGTGTTGCTCTCTTGGGTCACAGAACAGGCTGTTTCTAGGAATCCCTTCCACAGGGTGGGGACATTCAGGTGATATCACCAGCCAGGTATCTCCCCACGGCCTGGGAGGGAGGAGGGGCTAACCCCGGCAGGCCCTCACCCTAATCAGATCACTGGCTGGCCCCACGACGGGAAATTCTTTTCTCTTGTACAGAACATTCTCTCCTCCCCAGATTCCAACTCTGATAGAAACTCAAAAGGAGAAATGCCAGGCCATAGAATTTAAACAGAAGGGCCTTAGACAATTTATCTCACACTTCAGCAACTTTGCAGTTTATATTTGTAAACCTCACTTATTTACTTGTCCTGTTTTTGTTAAAGTAAACTCATTTGGAGCCACCACATAAAAGGGTTTTGTTTACATGGCCCCTGCTTTCAGTTTAGATTCCTGGTTTAGTCTATTAAAATGAGTTCCATTTTATTCTCCCAAAGAATAAGAAAACTCTAAATAAAGTTCTGAGCTTCCCAGACATGGATAATAGGCCCAAGATTTTATCCAAAAGGCTCAGAGCGTGGCAAGAGAGAAGGGTGGGGAGGCAGAGAAGGAATTTGTGGGAGGCCTAGGACTGGAGTCTACAGATCAGGCTTGCCTGGGTATTAGAGTTTGAGGCTTGAGGCTTGCCAATGCTTTCTGGCCTGAAAACCATGATAGAGTTCTCTTGGGACAGATCTGAGGGCTGGTAACTCATGTTGGCTCTGTGGGGCTCACGGGAGGGTTCCCCGAGTCTCATTTCCACCCTGTTACCTTATACCCAAGACCCTGAGAGTCAGCACCTCACCGTGTGCTTGTGGGAAGCCTCCACCCACTTGCCACACAGGAAATGGTCTTATTACCTACAGAGACAGCTAAAGAAAGCTTATTGGCATTCTGTCACACATCCCTTGGGGTGTGTGTGTGTGTGTGTGTGTGTGTGTGTGTGTGTGTGTGTAGGGGGTCTTTCTGGAGCACTAGGGGTAGAAATCACTGGCATGGGAAATACCTACTGACAAGAGTGAGCAATTGGAAAGACACTCATCCATTTTTCTCCTCCTCTTCTGGCTCATTTATGTTTCTGGATGGTGGGAAAAGTCACCTCCTAGCAAAAGACTGAAACAAGAGAGATGCGAGAACCATGAGAACTTTCTTACAGATGTGAGACTCCTCCACAGAGTCTGTGGGGCACCCTCTCCCTGATGCCCTTCTTTCTACCTTCCAGGTGGTCGCTAAGCACAACTCACGGATGAGGGCATCTGTGCGAAGGGGTTGGGGAAAGGTTTCCCCCTGGAGGGGAAGCCAGCTGACTCAGGGGCAGCAGTCAGTAGGGAAACGAAGACAGTGTGAGGAAACTCGTCTGTGGAATGTCGGGTGACAGTTAGCATGAATCGGATACGTCTGAAGATCCTGAAAGAAGAAGGCCAGGGAAACACCATCCAGTTTAATAGCACGTGCAATGTGGTGTCACGTATGTCAAAAACACAATGCCTCAATTTCAATGGTATTATGCGGAGTGAAAAAACACAATCAAAAGGATCGAATACTGTATGATTCTATTTAAACAACATTCTCCAAAGGACGGAATCATAGCAATGGAGAAAAGCTTAGTGGTTGGCAGGGATTAGGGAACAGTAGAGGGCGAGGAGGTGTGACTTTAAAGGGGTAGGTGATGGAACAATTAGAATAATTTATGGATGGAATAATTCTGTAACTTGATTGTGGTGGTGGCTACACAAATCTGCATGCGATGAAATGGCATAGAACTATATACACCCATTTTACCAACGTAATTTCTTGGTTTTGATATTGTAGTATAATTACATCAGATGTAACCACTGGAGGAAATTGGGGGAAGTCTCAAGACAATACTATATATTCCCATAGATATATTTGTAAGTAAATGAAAACAAAAAAAAGCTGTCCCAAAACTAAAAGGATATATATCATACTGATTGCTGTGGTCACTTCGCCAAAACAAACGTATTTTAGATTAGGGGCTGCTCAAATGGGTGTTTAGCCTTTTCTGTAATGTTAGAATATGTTCCCAACAGTATGCATTTGTGTATTGTTTTTGTAATTTAAAAAAGCACCATTAACTTTGTGGAGTCAGCCAAAATTAACAAGTATTGACTGAGCATTTGCTATGCGCCAGATATTACAGTGGCGGCAATGAAAAGCCTGACACAGTCCCTGTCCCCATGGAAGGATGGTCCAGCCATACAAACAGCCATTTAACAGATGGTCACACAGATCATGCTTGCCAGGATTAAGAGACATCTAGAGCAGTGAAGATGTGGCACGCAGAACCTAGGATTCACTTCCATAGCCTTCACGACCTCCCTGCATCCAGCAGCTACTCACTCACTTGTTCACTCATGTATTCACTCATCAAATGTTCGTTATGCCTTTCTGGATTACCCTGCAGAGACAGAGATGAACAACTAAGGCTTCCTGCTTTAGTTATGGAAGGCACATCCAAGAGACTAACCACTTACAAATTTGGGTAATGCATTTGCCATGGGGTGAGGCTTCTCAAAGATGAGAGAGAAATAGGCTGAACCCCTAGGACCTGCCAGAATGAACAGAACGAGGCAGTCTTTTGCTGGAGCTGGGCCAAAAGGACCAACTATTAACTTTTTAAAAAAGATTTTATTTATTTGACAGAGAGAGACAGTGAGAGAGGGAACACAAGCAGGGGGGGCTAGCTGGAGAGGGAGAAGCAGGCTTCCCACGGAGCAGGGACCCCGATGCAGGGCTCCATCCCAGGACTCTGGGATCATGACCCGAGCTGAAGGCAGACGCTTAACCGACTGAGCCACCCAGGTGCCCCCCAACTATTAACTTTTATGGGATTCTGTGAACCAATCAGTCAACACATTCAATGATTAAAAATTAAATTACACACATACTTAGCTTACATTAAAAAACAAATACAATAAATACTTAAGATCTATCACTTCTTAGTTATTTTACTACATTTTGCTATTATCTGTACTTGAAGTTATTAACAGTTTGGGGGTATCTATACAGTGAAAATATGTATATTGGTATGCTACTGAGCATCTCTTCCCAACCCTATGTCCAGTGATGTCGTGTCGGTAGCCTGAAATCAGCCACGGTTGGGGTACTGACATCACAGAAATTAATAAATGCTACAAAGCTGGACTCCCTCCCCACATGCTCCCTTACCCCCCAGAGTTGGTTGTTAAACATGTCCCAGCACACCACTGGACCAAGGGTTAGTTCTGCAAAGGGTACCTTGGTCGTTACTATTGAAAACATTCATGTAGTTTTAGGTCTTCCCCTTTCTTTCCTGACCACAGGGCCAGGAGCTCAGCAGATGCTCAAGAGCTCATTAAGGGGCAAAGAAAATGCAAGACAGGACGCCAAATATTTCTGTGACGCTTTCTCGTGGCTTCAAACCACACCTAGTGTTTCTTTTGCAAGTGATATCCTTCTATTTTTCTTTGTTTGTCCCAGGGGGTGAGGGGAGACATAACTACTCTAAGGCCCTATAACAGGCCTCTCATAATGTGATGCAGACCTTACAAACCATGTTGTTGACACAGCCACACGTGCAGGAATTCCCACCTGAGGAGCCGGTGACACCCAGGATTAACACCGCAGGTCAGTCCACAGCGAGTTCACCACTTTGTCTTAGCTTCCAGTACAAGTCCTCCCCCCACTCCCAGCCCCTCCGCCTTTCTGTCTGCCCTCCACCCACCATTTGTGACATAAGATGGATGCTCCCTTCCATTGCTTATGGATCTCACACTGACAACCTCCCGGGATCTCTACTGCTCCACCGTGAAATACCTTTAGATTAATACATTGGTCTTCAAACCTGATTGCATGCAAATTTCCCATGGTGGCCCCCATAAAACAGATAAGGACTGAGTTGCTCTAGTTGAAATGGAGTTTGGTTGAGCGGGCTATCTATACAGACCCCACAACATGAAGAGTGCCCCTTGGAGTTGTGTGATTCGGTGCTTCTTAACTCAGGTGCCTGGATTCCCCTGAGTCCTTGCCATCCTGCTTCACCCTACCTCTCAGAACCCTTCAGGGGGCTCCCCAGAGCTTCATGTGGGGATATCTTTCTTCTGACTGCTCAGCATCCCCTTCCCCATCTTCTGGATTCAGTACTTTGATTGTGCTTGGGGAAACCACCTTGTTTTTTTCAGTTTCACAGGATTTAATGTGGCCAGGCTGGCAGTCAAGGCCCTAGGAACGGGATCATCAGAGATAAGGAGAGGTTCAACTCTAAAACTTCTGTGGCAGTTGTTGAAAAGAGGCATTGTTTCCACCGGGCTGGTGAGAAGGGTTGGTGGTAGCCTGAAGTTGCTAGCAGCCATCTTGTCTGAGAATGAAATCAATATGGAGCAAAACAGAGCTGAGGGAACGTTTGAGTCCTAGAGACATCTTTCGAGCATTTGGACCCAGCTATGCCTCAGAGTCTGAAACTAGAAACTCCTGTACTTTTTAGTTACATGAGCCAGCAAAATCCTCCTTTTTTGGCCTGAGCCGGTTTGAGTTGGGTTTCTACACAGTTTGAAAACTGATGCCTTCTAATTAGCCTTGTTGGCATTAGCTTGGACAACCAACAATTTCTAATAGAGTTTGGGAAAAATATTGAAAATAGCTCAAAGGAGGTCCTGTTTAACCTGAGGGCCTGAGCAGGCACACATTTATTTCCATGGCCTCCTTCCCAACTGAACCCTTCTAAAATGGCAGTCAAGGATGTAAGGAGCCATCAACCTGCAGGACCATGAGAACAAGATATCGAAGACAAACAAGAGATGTCAACAGAATTGAATGGCAGGAGTTTTCAGATTGAAAGGGTCACCAAGTACCCAAAACATTGAGTGAAAAAAACATTTACACTCAAGTAAAGAGAAGGGCCGAAAAATTGTCAGAGAGAGAGAAGAAACAGACAGCCCAAGTTAACAAAGAGAGACAAACAGAATGGAAAATACTAATAGGATAGAATACTAATGGATTTATTTTTACTAAAACTGGGAAGTGAAACCAGTGACTTAGAGTGGTTTCAGAAACTCTCTGTGCCCCAGTTTCATCATCAGTAAATTGGTGATAAAACAGAGTGTAGAGGAAAGGTAATTATGTCCATGAAGGGCAAGCAGTTTAGCAAGGCTTCAGTAAAGCAATGGATGGGAGCTCCTTTAATTCCTGACCAAAACCCACCTTGGTCAGGACACGGCTCCCCAAGCAGCCTGTTCCCCTTTGGGAGGGGCCCGGGACTCCAGCTATAAACCAGAACAACTCAGAAATCTCCTCCTTGATGGAATGAGAAACTAGACCCTCCCACAGAAGGTGCCAGACCTTGGGTTGGGCTCAGGTGAAAAGTCCAATTGTGCAATCCTGCCTCATTCCTCAGATGTCTCAGCTGCCCGCATCCCTCAGGGGAGGTTACAGGGAGGACCTGCTAGGGCACCAGCAGCCCTCTGGAGCCCATCCTCACACACAATGGTTTGAGACCAGAAGCTCTCACCCATCGGTGTGGCCGTCAGCAACTAGTTCCTCATCACCACCCAGAATTCCTGCCACACAATGACCCCACGTCAGCTGCGCAATACACTCCTGTCTCCAGAGTTGTCAATACATTCTTGCCTCCACATGGCCAGCCCGCTGCTAGCTTCTCCCAGTTCACCTTCCACATGTCATTCCCAAAACACACGTTTCACCTTAGCATCCTCTGGAAACTCCTAAGGCTCCCCATTTCAAAGGCAATAAAATGCCAACTCCCCAGCCTGCTATGTTTGCCCCACTGTATGTCCTCTAACATTCCCCCTCCAACCACTCTGGACTCACCTCCCCTTATGAAACATCTCCAGCTCACTCTCACCGCCAAACCTTTGTTCAAGCCGTCGCCTTTTCCTGCAGGGCTTTTTCTCCTATCCTGTCACCCCACAGTGTGTACACCTACTGGCGTAGGCTTCCTCTGAATCCAGACTTTATGCAAGTTAAGGCCAGAAGAAAAGAGTGACCGCAGTGTATTTAAGTCTGAATCCCTGAGAACACTCAGCACAGAAGTGAGCATTTAGCATCAGTCCCAGACACTAGTGATAAGTCAGTAATGTCCGAGGGATGGTGATAGAATTCTGAGCATCTTGATGCCCTTCGCCTTGTGGTCAGGGCTTGGTATGTTCTCCATTAGCCAGGGTCACCAGGGAGAATATGCTCTGTTAGTCAATTATGTATTAATTGCTATTAGTCACGTCTCATTTGTAGTTAAAACCTTCTCTCATTTATTCTTTCCAGTAGAAAAATGAAAAGCATCATGCCACACTCCATACATCAATCCACACTCGATTTGCATCTGGCAAGAGACCAACAAGCAAGAGACAGGGAAATTTGGTGAATCAGAAGGTCCTTAAATGCAGTGTGGGGTGGGGGTAGGGGGGATGCTTATTCCTTTTGACTAGCGGTAGCTCCTGTCAGTGGAATTCATTTTGAGGAACTTACCCCTCCCACCCCATCACCACCATCTTGCTGTCCACCGTAGGACAAGTGGCCAGCACTTAGCAACATTAAGAGTGGCAACCACTCCCTTCTCATTCACATGTCCCAAAAGCAGAGCTCACATTATTTGGATCTTTTTTTTTTTTTTAATTTGCATTCCTCTCTCCCACTCCTTCCTTTCATAATCTCCAAAATGAAACGGGGAAGACCTGAGCCGAGATAGAAATGAACGAATACCTGCTTTGTAAGTTTTGTTTTGAAGACAGCCATCATGATTCATCCTTCCCCGGAACAAAATTATTAATAATAATACATGAAAAACAATCACAATTGAATCCCAATGCAAAGATCTGGAAGATCCATTAGAGACCAACTTGAGACCCAAGTTCAAGAAACACAGTAGGAGGAGAAATCAGCAAACCCCCCTGACTTTATCACGGGGTAGGTTACATGTGTGTGCGTTTCCTCTCCCTCTGCGATTTGTTCTCCTAAAATATTCTCCTAAAGGGAAATCTATCCAAACAGCCATGTCCAAACAGCCCCACCACACACACACCACCCTCTGCTCCCTGTGCTTTTGGGATCTTGACTGTGGTCAGGGAAAGCTCTTCAGAGAACGTGTTTTCTTTTTCCTAATGAGAAGTGTTTGGGACCAGGCAGAAGATGACTCCAGTGCAAAAGCCCTGCTCCTGGGCTTGCTTTTTGGCTCCTGGAGTACAGCGGAGATCCGATGTTCAACACAGGCCCGTGGGAGGCTGCCTCCCATCAGCCCGGCTTGAGTGGCAGACATCCCGCCATGTGAGCCTCGCCTGATGTGTTGACACCTCCGTGCTCCACAGTTTATCTTGGGAGACCGTGGATCCCGAAGCCACCTGGAGCCCTGGTTCCAGCTCCTTCAAGACAGAGTGCTGTTCATTGCGGCAGACGTTTCCAGGCTCCTTGGCCCTGCAGGGACACGACTCGGCCAAGAAGCGAAAGGCCTGGGCTCAGGGTAGCTGCAGGGGTGACCCCGCTGTTGCAGAGGGCGGTGGCACGCAGGAACTATGCACGCACGGCCCAGGGGGCTCCTGGACCTCGGCGAACCGAAGCGTCTGTCCGTGCGTTTGACACTCATCACGGAGTGTGGCCCACTGAAGAATCCTCCACACTGACAAGACCCTGCTGATGTCACCACCAGTCCAGGTTCAGAGAGAGAGAGAACACAGGGAGCAAGATGCCCTCCCCCCAGATGTTGGCAAGATAGCAGTGCAGGTGAGGGTCCCAGAAGGCTTCAGCCTAATTCATGCCGTGGCCAGCGTGCTTTAAGACCTGAGTGCTACTGGAAGGTTTGCTGGGTCCCTCCAGGGGCCCCACCTCACTGAGCACCTTGCCGAGCTCAGCCAGCATAGTTTCAGCAGCTGCCTTTCACCATCGGAAGCTCCGGAGGAGCCAGAGGGATGTCCGCCAGGCAGGACATCAAAGATGTGGATAAATCACCCTTCACCTTTATGTGCTCACCCTTGGACGCTCGTTTCTAACATCTTAGGTGCGCTGGGCCTGGTGCTGGGGGAGGGGTGTCAGGTCAGAGCCGGGAAAAGCAGCTGTCCCCTCGCCAAGCCAAAAACCCTAACCCTATCAAGGCAAGAGGAGAGACCATCCCTCGAGTACACGGGTCTCAAACTTCAGCGGAATCAGAATCACACGTGGGGTGGGGTGGGGGGACGGGGGGGGCAGAAGTTGTTCCTATGTGCTGGCGCTCCCCCTAGAGTTTCTGCTTCAGGAGGGCTAGAGGGTGGGGGTGCCAAGATGTGCTTTTCTGACAGATTCCCCAGCGATGTTAAAGCTGCTGGTCCAAGATGAGAGAACCACTCCACAGGCAACATGCTGAGACGTGTCAGCAGCCGGCGATGGGTCCAGGGCATCACTAAGTGATGAGGTGGCAGCAGTCAATGTAAACAACATCACAGGTTCAAAGGCAGGGTCTATCAAAGCTGTGGGGCACCGAGACTCCATCTAAGGGAAAGTTCACACTTCATTCAGTCCTCTTGTGCCCTGCCTCATTTCTGTTAGTCATACCTAGGTGCTAGTTTGTATCTCAAGGTTCAAACTTGGCGTGAACTATCCCCAATATGCCCTCATTTAAAAGCTATAAACTAGATCACACATGCTGTGCGCCAGGCACTTTTATGCATTATTTTATTTAAATACTCACAGCAACTCTGTCTAGTAATAACAGTAACATCTAATATTTAAATAGCACTATTTTGTGCCAGGAACTCTTCTAAATGCTTTAGATCAGGGTCAGCAAACTGCTGCCTATGGACCAAATCTGTTCTATCATCTGTTTTAATAAATAAAGTTTTATTGGAACGCAGCCATGCACATTAGTCTATGTATTATCTGTGAGTGTTTTACTGCCAAAATAGTAGAACTGAATAGTTGTAACAGATACCATATCCCACAAAATCTAACATATTTACTCTCTGGCCCTTTACAGGAAAAGTTTGCTTAAACCAGCTTTAGGTAGATTTAACTTACTTAATTCTTGTGACAACACTACATATAAATGCTGGGGTTTTTATTGTGGTAAATATGCATAACATAAAATTTACCATTTTAACCTTTTTTTTTTTTTAAGAGAGAGAGTTCATACATGAGCGGTGGTGGGGGTTGGGGCAGAGGGTGAGGGAGAGAGAGAATCCCAAGCAGGCTCCACACCCAGTACAGAGGCCAACGCAGGGCTTGATCTCAGAACCCTGAGATCATGACCTGAGCAGAAACCAAGAGTCGGACGCTTAACCCGCTGAACCACCCAGGCGCCCCCCCCCCCATTTTAACTCTTTGTAAGAGTATACTTCAGTGGCATTAAGTACATTTACACTGAGGTGCAGCCATCACCACCACCCATCTCCAGAACGTTTTTCCTCTGCCCACACTGAAATTCCATACTCATTAAACAGTAACTCCCTATACCCCCACACCCCAAGCCCATGGCAACCACCACTCTACTTTCTGTCTGTGATTTTGACTACTCCAGGTACTTCACGTAAGTGTAATCACACAGTACTTGTCTTTTGGTGCCCGGTTTATTTTACTTAGTATAATGTCTTTGAGATTTATCCCTGTTGTAGTACGTGCCGTAATTTCATTCCTTTTTTATAGCTAAATAATATTCCATTGTGTATATGGCACATTTAATTTATCCATTGTTGATGGACATTGGGTCATTTCCACCTCTGGTTGTTGTGTATTCACAATATTCACACTGCTGCTATGAACCTGGGTGTACAAATAACAGTTTGAATCTCTGCTTTTGATTCTTTTGTGTTTGTATCCAGAAGGGGAATTGCTGGATCATATGGTAATTCTATGTATAATTTTCTGAGGAACCACCGTACTGTTTTCCACAGCAGCTGCACCACAGTACCATTTTACATTCCCATCCGCGATGCATAAGCGTTCCAATTTCTCCACATCCTTGATGATACTCATTATTTTCTGTTTTTTTGTTTTTTCTTTGGTTTTCTCTGCTCTGTTTAGATAATAGCCATCCTGTTAGATATCTCATTGTGGTTTCGATTTACATTTCCCTAATAGACAGTGATGAGCATCTTTTCATGTACATATTGGCCATGTGCATATCTTTTTTGGAGAAAAATTTATTCAAGTCTATTATTCATTTTTTAATTAGGTTGATGATTTTTTGTTGTTGAGTGGTAGGAGTTCTTTATATATTCTGGATATTAATTCCTTACCAGATATATGATTTTCAAATATTTTCCCCATTCCATCAGTTGCCTTTTCACTCTGTTGATCATGTCCTTTGATGCACAGCTTTTTATTTTGATGAAATTCAATTTATTTTTTTCTTCTGTTGCCTGTGTTTTGATGTCTTATCCAAGAAATCATAGCAAATCCAATATCATGAAGCTTTTCTTCTGTGTTTTCTTCAAAGAGTTTTATAGTTCTAGCTTTCAGGTTTGGGTCTTTGATCCATGTTTACTTAATTTTTGTATAAGATAAGGGTCCAACTCCATTCTTTTGCATGTGGAGATCCAAGTGTGCACAACATCTTTTGTTGAAAAACTGTCCTTTCCTGCATTGAATGATCTTGGCACCTTGTGAAAACCCATATCCAAGAGCTTTTTCGGGGGCTCTCTCTTCTATTCTATTAGTCTCTATGTCTGTCTTTATGCTAGAACTTTACTCTTTTGATTACTGTAGCTTTGTAGGAAGGTTTGAAATCAGATAGTATGAGACATCTAACTCTGTCCTTCTTTTTTAAAGACTATTTCGGCTATTTGGAATCCCTTGAGATTCAATTTGAATTTTAGGATGGGTTTTTCAATTTTTGCAAAAAACATCGTTGGGATTTTGAAGAAGGTTGCATTGAATCTATAGATCACTTTGGGGAGTACTGACATGTCACACATAGTAAGTCTCCTAATTCAGGATACAGTATGTCTTTCCAGTTACTTGTGTTTTAATTTCTTTCAGCAGTGTTTTATCGTTTTCACTATACAATCTGTCTTTGGCCTTCTTGATTAAGTTTATTCTTAAGTATTTTTTGATGTTATTATAAGTAGACTGTTTCCTTAAGTCCCTTTTCAGATTGTTCAGATTGTTCACTGTTCATTGTTCACTGTTACTGTACAGAAGTGCAACTGATTTTTGTGTGTTAACTTTGCTAAAATTAAGTGCTATTTTAATCCCCATTTTACAAGTGGGAAAACTGTACCACAAAGAGGTTAAGTAGTTTGCCTAAGTCATACAGCCAGTAAGTGAGGGAGCCAGGGTTCCAACCCACCCATTCTGTTTCCAGAACCCCTTCTCTTCACCATTACCCTCAACTGCCTCTTCTGAATAAGTAATATCTTGGCCAAGGTCTCACTTATAGTAAGTGGCAAATCCAGAATTTGGACTCAAATCTGACTCCACAGCTTTGGTGGTAGGATAATAGCATTCTGACAGCCTTAGGATACCCCAATCATAAATCCATCAATTAAATAACTTGGTTATTCAAGGTGGGGTAAGTTCAAATTTTGAGTGTTTCTTGTTTTTTGTTTTTTTTAATAATTGTGTGTGTGGAAGAGATGCATGAATTCAGCTGAAGAGTAGCCTTGGTGGTACACTAGAAAAGAGGTAAGCCCTGTCCTGATTTTCCTCAGATAGTCCCAGATGCTGCCTTTGGTTTAGATGATATGTTTTATGGTGGCTCTAACTGTGGACACTACATTTCCTCAACTGGCCAGAATTTTAAGTTGAATTTTAAAAGGCAAGAAAGGTAAGGTAACCTGAACGAATTTCTCCTGAATCCTCCCAGTGTTTATTTTATGCCTCTCTCCTCTAAAGAGCATGGTGGAGTTGGCTGTTCAATGAGGAATTTCCCACTCTGAGCTACAAGATGAATATTCCAAATCCTGTAAGAAGCCCAGGGGTGACTTCCAGCCTCAAGTGCCAAATGAAATGACACCAAGTGGCCTTGTTTGAATCTGTGGGACTCCCAAGCTGCCCAAGAGGTGGTCATTGTACCTTACAAAGGAATGCCGTGGACCCACCCCAAAGACCGAAAGGCAATGAACTTGAACTAAGTAAGCCTCCTTATTGGCTGCTGCTATTGATGTTGTAAAAGATTCTGCCCAATGGCTTCAGGCCTGAGTAAATGTTGGCTTGGCCGACCCGGTCCACTAAAATGAATTGGGCATGACTAAGGTGCACGGATGCCAGATCTTCCATTAACAGGGAAGGCATGCAGGGGCAGCAGAGAGGGTCAGCATACCAAGGAGCAAACAAAGATTCCTTTGGGAAGGTGAGTTACAGAGGAGGAGGGGAAGAAAGAGAAGACAAACCTTGATGTCCTTGGGGGATGGGCTGCTTAACCAGTCCCTCGTGATTGTAATGTGACCTGAGGCAAGAGCACTTGATGCCCCTAAGCAAGCACATGGACACAACTATAACATTCATGAGCCTCCACCTTACCTTCTATGAAATGGGATTCATAGACCACTTTGCTCCTAATAACTACAAGGAATTGTCATAAGGATCAAATAATAGGAGATAGGAGAAAAGGGAAAAAAAAAGAAAGAAAACATTTACATAGTTAAATGCCCTATAGGAATCTAAGGTATAATCTTACAGCATAGGTTGGGGTGCTGAAGACAGTGGCAGGAATCAAAGGGGGCTTTGGCTTTAAGTACAATGCTTTAATTTTGTGTAGGGGTGGCAAATTCATACATATTTTCTGTGTATTTCAAAGGCACGCACACATGTTAAGACAGATACAAATCCCTATATTCATATCGAGTTCCAGCTCAGATGCCAACAAACAACCCTATTCTTCTCCCCATTTGCCCATTCAAACCCACTTTGTGGGGCTAATTCTTTCCCACCTCTTAGAAAAAGCCTAGAGATGGGCCCATCAATTTTCTGGGTGGAGACCACAAAATGTCCTCTTGTCACTTACGGTTTCAGAAAATGTGTCATTTTGATAATTAATGTACAGTTCCATAATACAGTCACAATTCCACCTAAAGCTCAGGTGGCCTCAGGATGGACCTCTAATGGGGAGAGAAGCATGCAGATTCTTCTTTATGTCCTTGTTTTGCTCATACCTTCCTGCCCCCAGTGGCTGGATTTCTGATTCCTCCAAGCCTGGGTGGCAGTAAGGAGAGAGAAAAGGCAGGAAAGGTGCTTCTGTATCGATAACCAGTGTAATCTGACATTGGTTTTCTCTGGCTTTGGCAGATGTTTAAAGCCAGACCTTTGCAGGGTGGTCTGATTTTTGGGTGATTCCTCCATGGCTGGAGCTCTCTTCCCCAGTCCCTTCATGCAGGCCAGGGTCTCCCCACTGGCTTCTCCACACTCTTCCCTGGGTCCCTGGTGTCCAGGCTCCATATCCCAAAATCTCCAGGCGAGCTGTGCAAACCCATGCAGTGGTGGACTTAAACCTCACTTGTGTGCCCTGGGGTTAAGAGGGAGCACACTCACCTGCACCGAGGGATGGAGATTGGGAGTAGGTAAGAACCACAATGTGCTCAAACTCTCTCCAATGGATTTTTTCCCCCAATTTCCCTCTCAGCTTCTTCAATTTTATACCCTCCACTGAGGGGTTAAAGGTTGCAAAACCCATCCTCACCTGCCCAATCTGCCTGTCCCACATGGACAATCTAGTAGATTTTTTTCTAAGTATTATAAGATATTAAAAGGCAACTCTTTGCCCATTGTCTGCAGTGGCCCCAGGACAACAGGCATTAAAAACTGGGCTCTTTGCTAAGTGAGACAGATGGTTCTCATTACACCGTGTTGTAAAAAGACTAGAAGCAACTATGCTCCGTGTCATTCCAAGGGCTGGAGCTATGGATAACGTTTTTTGTTATGTTTCTCTACATTTTTTAAATGTCAATTTAAAAAAGAAAATAATAAAAGATGAAAGTAAAGTTAGAAGACGAAAATTTCTAGAAAATGGGGAGAATTTGGGAAGCTAAAAAAGAAAGAAAGGGAGGAGAGGCAAGAGGGGTCAGGAAAGGTGGGTGAAAAGGAGAAAAAGCAGCAGTCAGGGCCGAAAAAAGATGCCAGAACAGACATTGCTATCTTTTTTAGAAGTGTGCTTTAAAAGTGATGTCAGCCTTGGGGTACCGGGGTAGCTCAGTTGGTTAAGCATCCCACTCTTGGTTTCGGCTCAGGTCCTGATCTCAGGGTCGTGAGATGGAGCCCTGCAACGGGCCCCACCTGGGCATGGAGCCTGCTTACGATTCTCTCTCTCTCTTTCTCCCTCTGCCCCTCCCCTACCCCGTGCATAAATAGAAGACATTAAATAAATACATACATACATACATTGATGTCAGCCTCCGAGTGGGAAATGCACACATTAATTTGGAGCCAGTATTGCACACATGCGCCCCTTCGTGAAGGGTAAGAAGGCAGGCTAGAACGAATTGACCACTGCATTTGGGTGAACCGACTGATTAGTTTTTGCATGAAGCCCAGAGACAGGCCGGCTCTGCTGACCGGAAGGAACTCAGAATGGCAATCAATCTGATGGGACTGGTGTGACATTGGTATTCTGCACAGGCTGGGATGGAGGACATGTGGGGAAGTGAAGACAGAGTAGCTATAGAAACAAGACCGCCGAGACCACCTACAAGCTCCTCAAATAGCATTAATTAATTCTCTCAGGAGAATCTTCTCCTGAGAGCAGGCGTTGGCATCAGCTTTTACTCTAGCTGGAAGAAGCAAGGAGACGACAATTATTTTTCTCTTTAATTCTAACACTTTGACTTGCCACTATTTGAGACAGGATAGCAGGCATCAGGCCTGAGTGCAGTGGGGAGCTACTAGGCTGGTTTTAAGCAGAGGAGCTAGGTGTGGGATGTTCTGTGTGCCGTGTGTCCTCCAGATCCACTCTCTACTCTTTCCATCTTGCTCTGTACCCCTGGAGCAGGACCTCCATAGAGTTCGTCCCCTTGGCCTTTCTGCTGTCTACATTTGAGTTGGGTTCAGTCAGAGGAAGGTGCCAGAAGGATATGAACAAAGGAGAGAGAGATTGGGGTATTCATTCACCGTTCATTCATTCATTCTACTGAAGGCCACCTCTCCTGGAGTTATCATGTGTCCTTTCCTACAGCCACACAGATCTTGCCGGGTTCTGGTAACTGCCCCCTCTACTTGCCCCCTCAGATTAGACCGGCCACAGAAGACATGGGGCTCAAAGATGGGCAAGAGTAGGTTTGGAGAGATCAGTTCAGGAGGGAGATGGTAATGGTTTGGTCTAGGCTGTGGTGTAGAGAAGTAAGGCAGGTTATGAAAACATTAAGGAGATTCATTCTATCCAACCTATGGTCACGGATTGAACATGAGGGTCAACAAGAGAAACGACTAGGTTGTAGGTCTGAGAAATCTGATGGATACTGGGGCCATTTGCAGTGGTCAAGAAAACTTGGATTCAATCATTTATTCCGTGGAAACTCACTTTGTGAGTCACTCCTTTGGAGGTGGAGGCTGATCTGTATGGGAAGATCCTAATTTTGTTTTTGCTATTCACTATGAGACCGCAGAGAAGCAGGGCCCAGGACCTCGAGGAGGAGAGCGTTTTAGAGGCTGCCGCTGAGTATGGTTGAAAGAGCCATTTCCACGTCATGCATTTGAATAGCGAGTTCTCATTTGCCTCTGCCCAAAAGTCACAGACTGTTTCTCTTACAACACCTAATGAAGACAGATTACGCAAAGCAACTTAAAAACTTAACTTCTTCTATCTCTCTTAAGTACCAGAAAAATTGAATGTGAGATTTATAATTACTGTGCGTTTTGTTTGAGAGAGAAAGAGAAAGCTCATACGCAAAGAACATTTTCATAAATCACGTCTATGATTAAAAAAATATGGTTCGAACAGACACAACTGTGTTTTACCCTGCATCTGTTTCACATACACAAATGTGTCAGGTTTACATAAACCACACTGATACAGATGAAAAATAAGGGAAGAACAAGATAAAAATAGCTCTTACGGTATCAGTCACACATCTTTTATTATTATAATATATGATACCGTTGCAATCAATCACGCTGTTAGATTGCATTGACTAGTGACCTGAAGGCCCATGAAGGAAGAGCTAGCCAACATCCAGGAATCGATTCTGAACTTCAGCTTGAAAAAAAATCTCCGAGACCATCTGTTTGGATTTCTGGTGACAATTGCGAAGAGACTGAAGTGAAACCATCTCATCCCCCTCTCCACCCACCGCTGTTGTCAGGTCCTGGTCTCAGATTCATTCCTTTCACAGGAGACGCTCCCAGGGCACGAGTGGGAGGGGAAAGTGACACCCTGCCCCTTTTCCGACACTACCATCAACAGATCATCTGTAACTGCGCCACCCAACCAGCTTCTAGTAGCTTCCCAGGCCCGAGAGATAACGCTGCTGATGTGCACTTTGATCAACCCCCTCTCCTACCGTCCCTGACTAGCTGAGCAGATGCGCAGCTGGAAAACTCAACTCATTTTTTTCCTTCAGCTGAAACATTTAACTTCTATACTACAATTATAAAAATTGCTGAGGTCTCCGGGGAGGATTTTTTTTTTTTAATGCATGTAAACTTGACCCTAGTAAGTAAAACTCTGCTTTTTCATTCATTGACTAAGGCACACTTTTTTCTCACAAACTTCTACTACTTAAGTTTCTCTCAATGCTGTAGCTTTACTTTTTGTACCCTCAGTGGCTCTAATCTTAAAGCCTATTGATCTATAAGCAGATACTTTATTGTTCTGCCAGAGGCAATTCTATTTAAGGATGAGGATAAGGATTCTATTAAGGATAAGGGGCAATTCTATTTAATGTCTGATGCAAGCATTTACCCCAGATATAATATTTAACCAATTTTAATCCTTAAATCTTGAGGTTGCTTAAAATTCTACTTTCACCTTGATATCCCGTTTTAAAGCATTTGGCATTTTCTACATGTGTATCAGAAGATTATTTTTTTCATTCCTCAAGAGTGACCTAGCGTAAACATGTAGACAGTCTCTCTGTTTCAGGTGTTATATTGATTTTGAGCTTTGTGTTTGCCAGTTGCCCACTGAATTTTCGTGACAGGCGTATGACATCTCCCAGGCAAGAAAGGATGAACATTTTAACTCTCCCATTACTTGATCACGTCTACCAAGGGTTCGTTGAATAAGAAATAGAAACGATCCCACGGAGAAATCCACGGGGAGAAAACAAGAAGTCTCCTTCTGGAAAATGCTCTCCCCTCATCCTCTCTAAGAACTGACTCAAGAGATGGTTGCTGCAGAGAAAAGTCCCTCCACACTGAGCTGGCCCTGGCTTCCTATTAGGACATAAGTACTCCTCCCCACACCAGGAGGCCCAATGACAAGCTCCTGGAGACAAGGCACTCTGTGCTGTCCCCTTTAGGGCTCCTCCCTCAGGAATGAATAAACATTTGGTGATTAACTGGTAGAGATATTATCTTGGTTTCCCCCCCTTAATACCTGTCATCCATGGGAAATGTGGATCATAAACGCAAATAAAAAATGAAAAATTAACACTGAATCCCATGACCCACTGACAGTTAACACATTGGTGTATTTTGTTTCTTCTTTCAATGCATAAACTGCTTTTGTTATGGTGGTATTTTAACACAGCTGTGACTATCCTCCATGTACTATCTTATATCCTCAATTTTCTGATCAGGAATATTTTCACACAATAAAATCCAACAAAGTAATTTTTTCCTCTGCACCAGGACGTATCTGTAATGATGTAATTACACAGGGCCTAATCTGAGTTCAGAGCTAACCACCTGCTTCTGCAATACCAAGGAAAGGTCTCAGGCCACAATGGAGCAAGACAGGCCAATGGACTACAAATTTAAACCCATTTCATCAAGTCTTCTCCTACATGTATACCTACTGCCATCCCAGTGCTCTTCTGGGTAAACAGAGAAGTCTTCAGGCTCAGTCGTTCTGAGTTTCTTTCAGTTCCCCAAACATAGCATACTCTTAACACCTAGCTTCCAAGCTTTTGCACATTCTGTTCCCTCTGTTGGAAATGCTCTTCACCTTCTTGACCCTCCTACCTTCACTGCAACCCCAATGGAAACTGATAATTTCCTGTTCAAATTTCAGGCCTCAAATCAATTACCTCTCCCTCTAAGATGGGAATGATTCTTTTCCCATGTACCTCCCACCATCAGCACCTTCCACACTAATTATAATGGACCACATTCCAGTCTTCCCTGCCAGGGAAAGGACCATCTTGTCCAAGAAGACAAGGATCATCCTTTTCTTGCCCACCATGAGAGTTTTAGCATGGTGCTTCTAAATGGTGGCCATTCAATAAAGCTGCTGTATGAATCAGTAAATGAAAGCACCATAAATACAACCATAAAGTTGAAAATTTTTCAGTCTTCTTGCTTATCTAAGATAGCGTAGTCAATGTACATAAGATGTCAAGAGATTCTTCCTAGACTCCTCTCTAGCCATTGCTCCTTCCTTGTAATACCAGATGGGAATTGATCACTTGGCAACTAGACCCATAATGACCCACTCCCTAAGAAATTTCACCATCATTTGGACTTTCCCCCACTGACACCAAGGCCTCGAAGGTATGAAAAATATGGACTCACCCAAAAGAAAAGTGTTACCCTCTCTCAGAACTCAACTATGTATCAGGATAATGATCTTCAACTCTGCTATGAAGAAACATTTACAGGCGGCTCCTTCAAAATAAAATCTCCTTTGCCAGACATTCCTGGTCAGGGAGGGAATAGGAGAATCTCTTTCCTACCGGGCTTTTAAATTCTTTCGGTTCTGAAATATAATGCCTACAAAATTTTAATTTCATCCCCAAATTCCTAAATCCCTGGGACACAGGCCCACTGGGCTGATTCTTCATGGCCAGGGCTGGACTGTCAGTGAGAGCTTAGTCACCTCCAGGTAAGGCTGCTCCCTCCATTAGAACCATGGATGTTGTACTTGGACGGGAAGCTCTGGGAAGAGCTCAGTAAGGAAATCACCACACCTCTAATTCCTCAGACCCGCAATGATCTACTTGGCAGAAGGACACCTACATGGAGAATTAAAAAAGGAAAATTTTCCAACAGTCTGCGAAATTTATGAAAACCTAGCTCAATCCAAAAGGGTCTCATAAATACAGTGACACACTTTTGTACACACACACACACACACACATACACACACAATCCCTCAAGCAAAGAGTAGAAAATGGCAAAATGATGAGTTTTTCTGGTCTGGTTATTTTTACAAAAGGTCTTACAAAGATGTAAAAATTAAATCCCATTCCATTAAACTCATCAGGAGTTAGCTTTACTAAAAAGAAGAAAATTATATGAAATTGGGACTGTCCCAGAAGACCTTAAGCCGCTCAGATGGTTACTACCCCTGGGTACTGAATCCAACATGAGAAGCAGGAAAAGCATAAAAATGGAGCCAGGGCTTGGGCCCTAGACACTTAAAGGAAATACAAACATCATTAGATTCTTAACTCCCACTCCCTATAATTCATTAATTCTCAATCAATTATGTATGCCACAAAATGCCTTGACCTTCTTTACTGGCAAAGTTAATGCCCCACCACTGGAGATACCCAGTCTGCATAATGATTTTCTCTTAACCTATAAGATACTTTTAATCCCAGGAAAGGAAGTGCCATGGGCTGATGATTTGTGTCCCCCCAAAATCCCCATGTTGAAACCCTACCCCACCAGTAGCTATATTTGGAGATGGGACCTCTAAGGAAGTAATTAAGGTTAAATGTAGTAAGATTAGTGTGCTTGCTCTCCGTCATGCTCTCTCTCTGCAGGCATGCACCAGAAGAAAGGCCATGTGAGCCCTCAGGAACAAGGCAACAGTCAACAAACCAGGAAGAGAGCTCTCACTAGAAACTGAATTTGCCAGCACCTTGATCATGGACTTACAGTCTCCAAGACTGTGAGAAAATAAATTTGTTGTTTAAGCTCCCCAGTCTGGTATTTTCTTATATCAGACTAATAAAGGAGGGAATACGTAAATGAAATCATGAATGACACCACATTTAAGCCCCTCTTCCTCCTTCTCCTCCCCCTCCTCCCATGAAGCCATTGGGGTCATTTGTATAATCAAACCATAGCTCTAGTCCCAGGAGCTCATGGCATGGCAGTGCTGCCTGGCAGTTAGGAGCCTAGCCCTTCAAATGAGCAAACGTGGATTCGAATCCCAGCTCCACCACTTGTTACCTGTCTGATGTTTAGAAAGCCACATCACTTCCCCCAGTCTTGGCTTTCTTACTGGCAAGACAATGGTGTTGTTAAAAACAGTACCTGCCCATGGGGATTGCTGACAATGTTAAGTCAGATAATGTCGATGAAATGCCAGAGTCATAATTCAGCTTCCAAACAGGGGCTTTGTTGAGAAGCATCTTCTTGGAAATGATAACCTGTGGACATTGGGAAAAACAGGTTTGCCTAAGCCACCTCATGTTCTCCCCCAAATTTAGAAGTGGTGACATTTCCAGGCAAAAGACCTGGTGATATTTCATCAGGCTGGAATGGAATAGACCCGAACATGGTTTCTCTGGAGATGACAAATTAGGAATAAAAAGAAACACTGGAAGGAACTATAAACCAACAAGGCTGCTGTCAGTGGGCCATGAACTCGGTGAGGACAAGAGCTAGATTTGTTTTGCTCACCATTGTTTAGGCAGTGGCTAATGCAGTGCATATCACAAATAGGACTTGGTCAAGATTGTTGAGCAAAGGGGGAAAAGGACAGGCAAGTGGTTACTGACCGAATGCCAATTGGCAAGTCAGAGCCACATCATGGGTAGTCTTGGCAATGCCACCAGCGGAAAAGGCAAGGTTAAATGTCACCTTAATTCAGCATCGCAGGTTGACATTGATGGCAATGAATGGCCTTGTTTATTAGATTCTCCTTCTTTGTCCTGACTGGGTGTGTGAAAAATAAAGCAACAAGGACTTTAATAAATAAACTCGCTGCAAGTTTCAAAACTGACCATGACCTAGCATAATTGTCACTCTGTGTGTTTTCACTTGCAATCGTTTCCACAGGCAGATGCCTAAATAAAGGAGAACAAATATCTGGCACCCAAATGTTTTCTGAGCACACAGCAGATATTTCTAATCAATCATGACGTTTTTCTCCCTTGGCTTGGCCTCAGGCTCTTTCTCAACATGGCATTCCAGAGAGCCCCTGACAATTACCAGAGCTGGCCTTCCGAGGTGGAACCATTCTGTCTCTGCTCTACGTGGGTTTCCTTTGATGGTGATAGTCATTCGTTAGCTTCCCCACTCCTCCTGCCTATGAAAACACCCAAATTTTCATTTGAGGACCCACTTCTCTTCTACTCCTTATTTATTGGCAGCTGGGGACACTTGACTCCACCCTTGGATCCAGGGTCACACACATGACCAGATGGTTCGCTCCATTCCCTGGGCCACAACAATTGGCTCAAAGTTAAATAAGGGAGAGTTGGTTGTTCTGCTACTTGCAACCAAGAGAATCAGACACTTAAAGCAATGCCCATCCTGATACGTTCCTCCAACTCTTCAGTGTTGTGCATCTCTACTAAAGATCTCTAGTAAAAATACCCACAGGCCCACCACTTGGCCAACCTGGCCTTGTCCTGCTCAGGGAAACACACTTCTCTGGAACTGGAGCAAGCACCAGCTAATGCAACAAAAGTCTTGACCAAAGAGCTGGATGAGGTCTTACAGGGTCTGGAGACCACTGGGGCGTCTGGGGCTTGGACTTTCTCTCCATCCTCCTTGCCATGTGAATGTCCCCAGTCCTGGGATGCGTGCCATCTTCTTGAAGTATCATTTCTACATCTGCCAGCTCTGATGACTCAAAACTCTTCAGTGACTAGAACTTCTGGAGAGAGAGGAGAGTGCTAAACCTGAACTCTTCATTCTGAATGACACCCCGCAACAAGCGCTGTTTGCCCACTTATTTATCCACTCATTCAGCTCCTCCTACATTCAGTAAATATTTTTCAGTAGTTCCCACATGTCAGGCACAGGCCCAGGTATTTGGGAGACAGGAGTGAACAAAAGAGAAAGAAGCCCTGACTCATAGAGTTTACATTCTAGAGATTTTATTTAGTTATTTGTCAGAGAGACACACAAGCAGTGGGGGATGGCAGGCAGAGGAAGAAGCAGGCTCCCTGCTGAGTAGGGATCCCATCCCAGGTGGAGCTTACATTCTAGAGACAGAAGACAAGCAATCCACAATAAATCTGACCATTAGGAAGTGACAAGTACCGCAGGAGAAAACAGAGTGGGTGACGAAAGGCTCTGACCAAAGGCTTGGTTTTACCACTGTAAATGGTGGTCAAGGTGGGCCTGCCTGGCAACAGGACGCTGGGCTCTGACTTGAAGGAGGCCAGCAGTGACCCATGCGGAAAGCTAGGGGTCCTGTGACCAATGTATTAAAGTTGCTTTCCCAGCTCTCCAACTTCCGAGCTACCTGCTCCATCTCCAACCACCAGTATTTGTTGGTAGTTCAGTGCTGTATCTATACACAAACCAGTTCGACTGAATTTCTTTCTCTCTTTTTTTTTTTTTGTTTGTTTTAAGTGTTTGGGTGGTGAAGGGTGGAGAGCTGTCCAATTTTGGCAGCGAGAAGTTGAGTTATGTTGGTGGGAGGTGAGCCGACCTCACAGTTTGCTAGCACGCTGACCCCCCCCTCCCCTGGGGCACCGACTCCATAAACATCTGGGAACCTGAGTCAGGACTCTGACAAATGCATGAGCCACCCTAACACCTGACGGGGATTTTTCTTCTCCTTCCCAGCAGCTGGGGATGCTGCCTCTGCCAGGGCCAGAGACGGGCTGACCCCGGCGTCCTGGGCCTGGGGAGGGGCCATGGGGAGGTGGTCTCCTTGGCCCCGGGGCTGCCCCAGACTGGGGGTTCTGTGAGTCGGCCACCCTTCCCATATGTGTTTGGGCTTTCTCGTTTCTGACCTGGCCTCCCACTGGCCCTCCCACTTGACTGGGATTTATGTGCTGGCGTCCCACTCCCCCTGGATTCTTTGAGGAAAACATAAAACAAATCCCAAGGATTTGGGAGGGAGGGGCCAAGCATCAGTTACTGTGGGGGAAGTCAGAGGCAGCCACATACGGCCTCCCCCTGTTCAAGGTGCACCTTGATGTTGGAGCCCGAATCCCTTCGCTGCCAAAGCTGGCCGGGCTGCCTGCCTCAGCCTAGTCCCACGGGCGGCTCTTCAGTGCTTCCCAGTGAGAGGCTAACTGGGGCATAGTACATGCCTCCCAGCTGAAGCCCTCGGTCCGTCCCCTAAGAGTCTGGGCAGGGCTACCATCTCGGGGCAGTGGGGGGAGGGAAGGGGGGAGGAAAAACCAGGGGTCGGGGCTGGACCTCTGGCCTCAAGGAAGGGAGGTTAAAATCAGTCCCCCTTCTGATCTGTGAGAGCTTGGGCAAGTTCTCACTTCTGCATTAACTCACCTGTGAACTGGGCTAATGACAGTACCAAGTTTACCTAGGTACAGAGAGAGCAAATGTTCAAAAGCTTATCAAGTCCTTCATGCCATTCTTGGCATATAAATGGCACTAAAAATATCAGCTGTCGGCATTATAGTTGATATTACTGATATAACAACACACACACACACATACACACACACACACACCACGGCCTGGAACCTGTAGGCTCTCCCCATCTCTGAAAGTTTTTTCTCAAGAGCAATCCCCCTGGAAATATGATGAACAAAATCCTCCATTTTATTACCTTATCCTTTCTTCAATGACTTCAAGGGGTGAAGCAATTTGTACACTGTGCTGCCGGCCATTTCTTTATGGAGACTATAAACCACGCACATTGGCACCAGCCCAAAGCCAGGGAGAAATCGGGCTGTAAAAACAAAATCTTTAATGGTCATGTTCCTCTAGTCTTCCAAATTATGACCTGGTCCTCACTTCAACACATAGATTCTTTAAGATCAGTGGGAGGCATCTGTCCCATCAAGAGATAGATCACAGAGGACCACATTCAGCACTGCAGGGATACAACATGCTCAGACACACATAGACACAAATGTTCACACAAACACAAACACACAGATGTGCACACACACAGATGCATAGACAACATGCACAATGTTCACACAAACACACAGACGCGCACATACACAGACACACATGCAGATGCACACACACACATTCACATAAACAAACACAACTCACAAATCTAAACACTTAACATGTAAATACTTAACAACTCACCTCCATCCAAATCATCGTTTTGATTAGGGAGTTATCATTCCCATTTTACACATGCAGAAACTGTACCTCCGTAAAATCAAGCAACTGCACGACTTGCCCCAGCTGAGAATTTGAACTCAGCTTTGCCTGTTTCTCAAGTCCATGTTCTCTCTTATGCACGACAAATATATAGCACACATTGTCCTGGATACCTGTCAGGATCCACTGGAAGTTGCCAGTTGAAGCCTGGTTTGTGGTCTAGCTTCAGATGGAGGGTAAAGACAGGAGAATGTTGGGTTGGAGCAGTGGCTCTCAATTGGGAGTGATTTTGCCTTCCAGGGGACACTTGGAGGCATTCTTCTTTGTCACAGCTAAGGCAGGGGATGCTACAAGCATCTAGTAAGCAGAAGCCAGGGACAGTGTTGAACATCTTACGATGCACAGGGCAGAGAATTACTCCATCTCAAACATCATTAGTGCTGAGAGTGAGAGCGAGTGACAGAGAGATGCCATCCTGTCTGCAAGTTAGGTCCCGAGCTCTCCAGTGCAAACTCCTAGCTGGGCTCAGCTTACAGTCATTCTCCTGTCCATAATGAGTTGCTCACTTTGTTCCCAGAGTTTTGGCATTCTCCATAAATTTTCAGACCCATATTCTTTCCTTATTTTTTGTTAAGAAAATCTTTCAAGTAACTACTCACTTTCTCTTTTTTAAGGTAAAATTAGAATTCTTTCCTGGGATGAATGGATCCATAGGGCTATCACTGTTGATACCCATCCCAAAGCCTACTGACTTTCTGCCAGAAAGAGTATTTTAATACCAACCAAGAACAATAGCACTTAGGGAATATAAACCACCTTTTGCTACTCGAAACATACCCTTCCTTTTTTATTGGTTTGAATCATTTTCTCCAATTAATTTACAAGCATGTGAACACTCAAAATAGGCCAGGGATCCTCTCCCAACCAGGATGATGTTTAAGTAGCCCTATAAAATCTGTAGATCATCAAAGGCTAATACTAGATAAAAGCTTAGCAATTATATTATCAGGCTTCTTCAGAGAAGCAGAACCAATAGGATATAGATAGATGGACATAGAGATAGAGATGGAGATTTATTATAGGAATTGGCTCACATGATTATGGAAGCTGAGAAGTCCTGGTACCTGTTGTCTGCCAGCTTGACAACCAGGAAAGCTGGTGGTATAATTGAGTCCAAATCCAAAGGCCTGAGAATCAGGGGCTGATGGTAAAAGTCCCAGTCTCAGTCTGAAGGCCAGAGAACCGGGAGAGCAGATGTCCAAGGGCAAGATATAGTGGACATTCCAGCTCAAGCAAAGAGAAAATTTGTCTTTCCTCTACCTGTTTTTTTCTCTTCAGGTCCTCAGTGGATTAGATGATGCCCACCTGCATTGATAAGGGTGATCTTATCTTCTTATTCAGTCCACCAACTTAAAGGCTTATCTCTCACAGACACACCCAGAAATAACGTTTTACCAGCTATCAGGACACCTCTTAACCCAGTCAAGTTGGCACATAAAATTAACCATCACAGCAATTAATCACCGACAAAATTCCTAAGAATGAGGGTCATATTGACCCTTGATTACAATATAGGCATATCTTGATCAAAACATATCATAACTCTCTAAGTCATGGTTTGATTGAGTCATGAAACTGAAAAGACCAGAGGAGGGATGATTTTAAGCATGGCTGGATCCAGGTGCTCAGAAAGCATCACAGGGGCTGGGTAGGAGGCATCACCAGGATCTGTTGTCTCTCAATTTATCTGCCCTACTTCCTCTGTGTTGGCTCCATTCTCACAAAGACTTTACCCTCATGGTAGAAAGATGGCCACTCCAGCTTCTGCTTACATCCTTGTAGGTTCTAGGCTAGTGGGAAATAGGATGTGCCTCTTCTCTGACATTCCCAACAGAAGTCTCAGTGTGTTTCTGATTGAATCATATGTCCATTCAATTTACTGAAGCCACAGGAACATGACACACCACTTGGCTAGGGCCTCTCAGTATTGTCATAAGAGGTGATGGAGAAAAGAAGGTGGATAATGCCATCCAAAATCACATTAACCGCTTAAGAGCAAAATCATTATTTTCCAGTCAATAAAGGCTTGATCCTGAAGAATCAAGCACTGGATAGGAGTCCTTACTGTGAGTGACAAGCCTGGCCCTGATTTGCCAGAATGGCTCTGAGCAGGGCACCTGTCCTCTCTAAAGAGGTCTCCAGAGTCCCATCCATTTCAGAATGTTTTCCTCTATGGATGCCTTCAAAAGTTGCTTCAGGATGTGTACTTCAAGCCAGTTAGAGACCAAATGGTTCCACCAAACACAACAAATGAAGAAAAATAGGACAAGGATCAGAATTTTACTGCTGCTTTATGTCTTTTCTGGTAGTTACAAACAAACCAGCAAGTCACTTAGGATAATCTATTTGGTTTATAAATTTCACGGTAGCATAAACTGTCCATTTGAGTATGTTCTGATTGATACACTTTAACACCAAAGGGTACTGTGCCATGGAAGCAGCCTGAAGAAGAAGTCCTCCAGTGTCTGACAAAGATGGATGGGAAGAAGGAACAGAGACTAACATGCTTACTGGGTTGGACAGGCTTGTCTTTCCCTCAAGGGGGGAAATCATTTTCTGGTGCTCAAATTGGGTAGAGTGTGGAACTGTTATCAATATTATGATAAAATTATATTCTTTGTTGCAAGCATGAAGCCTGTAATTGTTGATTTCATCGTCTGATGTGGCCAATTACGGATACATATATTGGTAGTAACTCAGTTGGGCTCTTGGCATTACCTACCAGAGAGTTGGCTGGAAGTACATAGGTGTCTATTAGGCAAATAGAATAAACATGAAGGAGTGTGGCATGTGATCTATCGAGGCTGGGTAATTGTGTTACCACACAGAGTCTGTTTCTCTTAGCCAACTTATTGTCTCTAGGCCTACAGCTGAAAAGACGTGGTCTTCACCTAGAGAATGACAGGGCTTAAAACAGTAAGGTCCATCATTTATCCCAATGGAGGCACAGTACTCAACAGTTAAAAGCGGTAACACGTGACCACATTTGAGTGGCCCTCTGAGCTGAAGAGGAATTAATTAGAAGACAAGAAAGTATTCTGAACATAGTCAAGAGATAAAAAATGCACAATAAGCACAAAGGTTAAGACACATAGAAGATGGGGTGCCTGGGTGGCTCAGAAGTTTAAACGTTTGCCTTCGGCTCAGGTCATGATCCCAGGGTCCTGGGATTGAGCCCCATGTCAGGCTCCCTGCTCAGCAGGGTAGTCTGCTTCTCCCTCTCCTTCCCTCCCTGCTCATGCTCTCTCTCTCTCTCAAATAAATAAATAAAGTCCTTAAAAATAAATAAATAGGGGCGCCTGGGTGGCTCAGTCATTAAGCATCTGCCTTCGGCTCAGGTCATGGTCCCAGGGTCCTTGGATCGAGCCCCGCATCGGGCTCCCTGCTCCGTGGGAAGCCTGCTTCTCCCTCTCCCACTCCCCCTGCTTGTGTTCCCTCTCTCGCTATCTCTCTCCCTCCCTCTGTCAAATAAATAAATAAAATCTTAAAAAATAAAATAAATAAATAAATAAATAACTTTAAAAAAACAAAAAAGACACACAGTGATGTGAAAGGTTTAACACAAATCTAATCCAAGTTCTGGAAGGTGATAAAAGACAAAACAGAGACGAAGTACTATAAAAGAGATAACGTTACCCATTTTCAGATTTAGGATTTGCCATAGATGCATCATAGTGAAACTGCTGAAAACCAAAGAAAACAAAACAATCTTAAAAGCAGGTGATGATAAAACACAGATCACCTATAAAGAATTAGCCTTTGGAACAGCTGCTGACTTCCCACCTGCAAGTGTTCCCAGAGGAGCAGAGTATCTTAAGTGGACTGAGAGAATTACTCAGTGAAATTCTCAATAATGATGTTAAAATAAAAACACAAATAAAAACTGAGGATCTCTCCACAAAATAGTAACCTACAAAATATCTTTAAAACTTTAAAGGATGTATGTTAGATCCAAGAAAAATTATCCCAGACAAAAATGAAATATAAGTAGTAAAAAGTGAGCAAAGGCATTGGGAAATGTGTGGGCTAATCTAATGATTGTATAAAGTGATAATACAAATACCAAATGGGATGGGGCAAACAAAAATAATAGCTGAAATAATAATACTGACAAATAGTAGTAATGGAATTCCAGCTGAAATAGTAATTATGGATAATAATAGTTGGAAGGAGGGTGATCTGGGAGTAAAATTATCCTAAATTTTGAAGATTGTTCTGGAGGAGGGGAAATGTGTTAACTAAATTTGAACTTTGTTAAGCTAAGTACGCTTATTAAAACTGCTAGCCTGACTACTAAAAGAATAAGCATAAAACATTCATCCACCAAAGAGGGAGCAGACAAAAATGGAATAAGAAAATACAATCCTAAAGAAGGCAGAACAGGAGGTAAAAGAATCAGAAGAAGCAGGACAAACCCAAAGCACACGACAAGATAGAAATAAAGTTAAATACATCAGGATTCACAATGAATATAAGTGGATCAATATCTCCACATAAAAGACAAAAACTGCCAAACAGAGCTGGAACTGAAAAAGTTCAATTATATGCTATATATAAAAACAAAAACTGGGGCGCCTGAGTGGCTCAGTCTAGCTAAGCGTCTGCCTTCGGCTCAGGTCATGATCCCAGGGTCTGGGATCGAGCCCCACATCGGGCTCCCTGCTCTGTGGGAAGCCTGCTTCTCCCTCTCCCACTCCCTCTGCTTGTGTTCCCTCTTTTGCTGTGTCTCTCTCTATCAGATAAATAAATAAAATCTTTAAAAAACAAAAACAAAACAAAACAAAAAACAAGAATTAACAGATCTGCAAGAAACAAATCCACCAATATAACAGAAATTGTTTCAACACACCTCTTTCAATAATGGACAAATCAAACAGACCAAGAAGTCATTACAAATTGAAAAAGGCAATTAGAAATCCTGATTTCATGGGTCAATTGGAGAATACACACCCGCTTCAAGCCAAAAACTGGCCACCTATTATGCCACAGAGCTGACCTTGGAAAAAGCAGAAACTTGGCACCATTCATGCCATGTTCTCGGGCCAATATGCAATTAAGTGAGAAAATGTGAGGGAAAAAGATAATTAGAAAAACTGCATATAATTGGAAAATTTTAAAAAACCAAACAACTAATGTATCAAAAGAAAAATAATAATGGAAATTAGAAAATACTTAAACCCGTGTGAGGCAGCTAAAGCAGTATCACAGGGGAATGATACTTTCAATGCTCCATTAAGAAATAAGATACAGGCTCCAAATTAATGAACTAAGCATCCAATGGACAGATTCTGGAGGGAAAATATCAGGATAAAGACAAAGAAAATAGAAGGAAAGCAATAATGAAGATGAAAGCAACCAACGCCAAGAATAAAGATCAACAAATCCAAAAGTTGGTATTCTGAGGTGACTGATAAATAGAAAATTATTGTCAATGTTAATCAATAAAAATAGATATAAATGCAAATAAAATTAGGAGTGAAAGAAAAGATATTACTACAGATGCTGCAGTAATAGGTTTTTATGGACAACTTTATGCTAAGAAACTTACAAATTTTGGTAGAATGGATACATTCCTAGAAAAATACCTATCAAAATATCTAGAAAAAGTCCTATCAAAATTGACTCAAGAAAGAAGAGAATGTAGGAATGATCCTATAATTGTTTTAAAAATTATATCAAAAACTTGAAATGTCACCAAAAATAAAATCCTGGACCCAGATGGTTTTATAGGCATGTTATACCAAACAGATAAGAACAGATAATTCCATATTTACACAAACTCTTCCAGAGCATTATTTTTATTAGGCCAACCTAACCTTGATTTCAAACAAGACAGGGACAGTATAACAGGCCAATTTCACTCATGAGTACAAGTGAAAAATGTAAATAAAATGTTGGCAAATCAAATTCACAAGCACATGAAAATAATAAGACATTATTACCAATTTGGGTTTGGTCAAGATATATAAACTTAGTTTAATACAGAAAATAAATGAATGCAATCTTCATATGAACAAATTAGAAAAAAAAAATCCCACAATTATCCTAGTAAATGCAAAAAGGCTTTCCATAAACTTCAACTCAGCCAAATGAACCTATAAGAAAACTACCAGAAATAAGATTTTTAAGGGCGTCTGGTGGCTCAGTTGGTTAAGCATTCAAATGTTGATTCCAGCTCAGGTCATGATCTCAGGGTCCTGAGATCCAGCTCCGCATCGGACTCCGTGCTCAAGAGTCTGTGTGTCCCTCTCCCTCCCCCCATTTGTGCTCACGCTCTCTCTCTCCCTCCCTCTCTCTTAAATAAATAAAATCTTAAAAAAAAAAAGAAAGAAGATTTGTAGTGATAAAAGTTGAGAGTATTCCATCTAGGAATATTTTTAGAAATATAGAATAACTTTATTACTTCAGTTAGAAAAGCATTTTTAAAATAAGACATAATAGGGGCTTCTGGTGGTTCAGATGGTTAAGCATCTGCCTTTGGCTCAGGTCATGATCTCCAAGTCCTGGGATCGAGCCCCATGTTGGGTTCCCAGCTCAGCAGGGAGTCTGCTTCTCCCTTTCCCTCTGCCTCTCCCCTTGCTCATGCTCTCTCTCTCTCTCTGTATCTCTCGGTCTCAAATGAATAAATAAAATCCTTAAAAAAAATAAAATAAGACATAATAAGCACAAACCATAAAGGAAAGACTGAAAATTTTGACAATTTAAAAATAGAAATTTTTTCATAAGAAGCAACAACCTGGGGGAAGATGTTTGAACCCATAACCAACAGAGGATTAGTATCAAGGATAAGGGATTCCTATAAGTCAGTGATAAAATGTCATTACTCAATAGAAAAAAATCAAAAACAGATACATAAACAGACCATATACATACTAAAAGTTGATCCAACTCAATTAGTGATTGCGTAAACATGAGTTAAAACCGTATTGAGAATATTACACAGCCATAAAAAAGAATAAGATCTTGCCCTTTGTGACAACATGGATGGACCTACAGGGTATTATGCTAAGTGAAATATGTCAGAGAAAGACGAAGACCATACAATTTCACTTATACGTGGAATCTTAAAAACAAAACAAACAAATAAAAACAGACTCTTAAATATAGAAAATGAACTGGTAATTGCTAGAAAGGAGGTAGATGAGTGAGGATGGGGAAGATAGGTAAAGGGGATTAAGAGGCACAGACTTCCAGTATAAAATAAATAAGTCATGAAGATGAAAAGCACAGCATAGAAAATATAGTTTATAACATCGTATGCTGGCAGATGGTGACTATACTCACCATGGTGAGCACTGAGTAATGTATAGAATTGTCAAACTGCTATGTTGTATACCTGAAACTAAATATTGTAGGTTAATTAAAATTAATTAATTAATTTGATTAAATTAATAATTTAATTAAAAATTAATTAAAATTAAAATTAAAATAATTAAAACACACAGAGATATAATTTTGGACTGGGAATAATTAAAAAGTCTAACAGAACCTGATGTAGGCAAGGATGAGGAGTTATGGGGGTTGTCGTTACATTGTTAATGGGAATATGGATTGGCGTAGCCACTTTGAAAAGTACCTTGGCGTTACTCAGTAAAGGTGGCTGAGCCCCAGAAATTCCAACCACTGGTTGGAAAACTCTTGCAAGAAGTTCTCCCTCAGAAAACTCAGACAAATGTGCGCCAGGGAACATATACAAAAATGACAGGGTAAGATTGTTCATGTAAGTGAAAAACTGGGAACAATCTAAATGCGCACCCACAGTAGGATGAGCAGAAATGGATCGTATCTAACAGTTAAAACAAGCTCTTGCCTGATGTATAGAATCGCAATCAGGGAAGTATCAAGAGAGAGCTTGGAAGGTACTCAAAATGTTTGTTTTTAATTACTGTGGGTGGTAGATACTTGACGTTCATTTTATTCTTTTTTTTAAGATTTTATCTATTTATTTGAGAGAGAGTGAGTGAGAGAGAGCACGAGCACAAGCAGGAGGCGGGGAGGGGCAGAGGGAGATGGAGAAGCAGACTCTCCTGCTAAGCAGGGAGCCCAATGCAGAATTTGATCCCAGGACTCCGGGATCATGACCTGAGCCAAAGGCAGACATTTAACTGACTGAGCCACCCAGGTGTCCCTTATTATTCTTCTTTAACTACGTAAACACATTTTACAAATTTTTATGTATATGACGTATTTTACAATTCAAAGAGCACTTAATAAAATTAGTCTTTTTTTCAAGTTTAGAAAGACTCTAAAAAGAAACAAGATATTTTGTAATGAGTGTTTTAAATGTTTTAAGTCCACCAGCAGTACTGTGTTCTTTGAAGAAATGCTGTAATTTCCAATGAAATAAAGAACAGCATAGAGATAACATTCCTATTATGTAATATTCTTTTTTTTTAAGATTTGTTTATTTGAGAGGGAGAGAGAGAGCACGAGAGGGAGGGGCAGAGGGAGAGGAAATATCCAGCAGACTCTGCACTAAGAACAGAGCCCCCCTCGGGGCTGGATCTTACAACCCTGAGATCACAACCTGAGCTGAAACCAAGAGTCAGATGCTTAACCAACTACACCATCCAGGCGCCCCACTATTATGCAATATTCTTTATGCTACAGCCAATGCAACTGGATGATAACATTAAACAAAAATTAAACATATTAGAAAGGAAGAGCATAGCTATTATATTTTGCAAGTTATTTTTTTAACATGGAAAATCCAAGAGAATCAGTTAAAAAATAAAAACTAATAAAACCTTGGGGTGCCTGGTGATGCAGTTGGTTGAGCAACTGACTCTTGGTTTCCTCAGGTCATGATCTCAGGGTCAAGCCCCATGTGGGACTCCACACTCAGCATGGAGTCTGCTTAGGACTCTCTCTTCAGCTCCCTCTGCCCCTCCCCCCTTGCTCACTCTCTCTTGCTTTTTCTCTCTAAAATAAATAAATAAGTCTTTTTAAAAAACTAATAAAACCAGAAGGAGAATTGAATAAGTTACTCTCAGCCAAAATAAACATATGAGAATAAATAAATTTTATGCAATATCCTATTTTTAAAATACCAGGAAAATATCAGATTAAAAAAATATCTTAAGAACACAAGATACCTAGAAATAAATAAGACATATTCAGGACTTACCTAAATAAAACAGTAAAATTTTACTGGGGTATAAAATAAAGACAAATAAATTAAGAGATATGCCATAAATACCCTGGATGGGAAGACATGATATGTCAATTTTCTTCAAAACTAGCCCGTAAAATAAATAATTTTTTAAAATTAAAAATAAATAGATAAATAAATACCATCTCATTGCTTTGGGACTTGATAAAAGTGTTCTAAAATTAGTCTGAAGAATAATCGGTGAAAATTGCAAGAAAAACATTCTTAAAAAGAACAGAAATGCTCTAGGAGAGATTTATCAAATTCCTGGATATTAAAATACATCATAAAGCTTTAGTGAATAAAATAATATGACATTTATTCAGGTACAAGGCTATCATACCAGGATGTATAAAAGAATAGGAAGAGTCCCAATGCCTGTGGAAATAAGCCCACTTAATAAATTATGTGACAGTAGTACATTGAAATAGTGTATGAACATTGAAAACTTAAATAAAAGCTCATTTACATCTAGATATTCCTCATTAAATTGCAGGACACCAAAACAGAGGGAAAATCTTACAAGCAGGTAGGCAGAAGGCTGTATTATGAACCAAAAGACGACCCTTTAACTGGTAGGAAACTTCTCAAAAACAACAGTATTGGTCAGGAGAAGATGGCATAATATACCAAAAATAGTGAACAAAAATAAATAGCCAAGAATCTTCCCCTGGCTAAATTACTATTCAACAGTGAGAGCAAAGGATAAAATAAACGGACTTCCTCACAAATTCTGCAAGAACTTGCCACTGAAAGTTCCTTGCTGAAAGAACTATCAGAAGAAGGGGTCCTAGCCCCCCGGGCAAGGGGGAGGAGGCAGATGTGGTGAACAAACTGGGAAAATCTAAAATGAGACCTGGGTGCCGAAATAAAAATCACTAATTTTGTGTAATCTTGAGATTACAAGAATATCAAGAATTACAAGAATATATAATCAAAGAGGGGTAATGAGAGCTCAAACATTACATATACTTCGATTGTAAGTTAAGCAACCTTGTGAAAAATATTTTATGGAGTCTTTAAATAGAGAAAAGAGGACACCTGGGTGGCTCAGTCGGTTAAGCATCTGCCTTCACCTCAGGTCATGATCCTGGGGACCTGGGATGGAGCCCCGCATCGGGTTCCCTGCTCAGCAGGATGTCTGCTTCTTCCTCTCCTCCCTCTGACACTTCCCCTGCTCACTCTCTCTGTCTCTCTCAAATAAGTAAATAAAATCTTAAAAAAAGAGAGAGAGAGAAGAAATACACAATATACAAACCAACGAAGGGATAAAAGAAGGACTGTAAAGAAAAGAAATCAAACAATTCAAAACCAAAAAAAATGGAAAGGAGGGAGAATCAGAAGGAATAAACAAGGTGAAGAAAATACCAAAACGTGCATACGTCCTGCTCCTGTTTAGGGAGTAGAAGGATGTGGATGGAGCATTTCTCTTGGTTTACAACAAGAAAGCATCAGACGCAATTTTTAAGTCCTGTTGTTCTAAGGAGCTAGTAAAGAGCAGTGCGAAGCCTTGAATCACCCAATTACAGAGAGAAAAGAGGCTTCAAAAGTGGAGAGAGTCTCAGCGTCAGTTTGGGTGCAGAGGGACAGGAGTGGGCTTCCGCCATAAAAACAGATAATACGCACAGATAAGAAGAAATGAGCCAAACCTGAAATGCAAGCATCAACTGGCAGGCTGGATCCCAACGCAGAGCAAATGACTCATTGCAACAACCCTCGCCCCTCTCCCACACCCTCAAATTGAGCCAAGAGAGCATTGATAAAGGAGGAACATGAGAACACAGTTCAATAGTCTCGCTGGAGTTGAATTCAAAAACGAAAAGTGTGAAATGATGGCCCAACCTCCCCCTAGATCGAAACTCACAAAATCATAAAGGGAGTGATTGATATGATGAGAAGGACGCTTTGCCTCTGGGCTTTCTCTCTCCCGGAATTCCAATCCAATCATGAGAACAACATGAAACAAATCCCAGAGGAGGGGTTTTCCACCAAATGCCTGACCAGTACTCCCCAAAACTGTCAGGGTCCTAACAGCAGGGAACGTCTGAGAAACTGCCATGGACCAGGGGAGACATGGGAGACGCGGTGACTCGGTGTCATGCGGGATCTCAGATGGGATCCTGGATCTGAGACAGGACGTGAGTGGAAAAACTGGTGTCGTCTGAATAAAGTCGACTTCGGGTCATAGTGATGTACCAGTGCCGGTTTCTCAGCTGGGGCAAATGCATTAACAGTAACATAAAATGTTCCTAAGCAGGAAAGCTGTGTGAGGGATGTGCTGGAGATCTTCCTACGAGCCTTCCAACTTTTCTGTAAATCTAAAACTACTCTAAAATAAAAAGGCTATTTTTAAAAAAGAAAAAAAAAACCCAACCATTTATAAAGTGCAAAACATTTATGAAAAAAAAATTAACAGAAGAGAAGCAAAACTGGCCCATGGAAAACTAAAACATAGCTCACAAAAAAATTTTAAAACACCAAACTAAATGGAGAGATATGCCATGTCCATGGATTAGAAGTCTTCATATTGTGACCAGACAACTTCGGAAATCTTCACAATATCTCCCCCAAATAGATCAACTAATGCAATGTAATACCAATCTAAACTCAGCATGCTTTTTTTTTTTTTTTTTTTGTAGAAATTGATAGGCTGATTCTAAAATTTAAAAGAAGAGCCAAAACTACTCTGGTAAAAAGGAATAAAGTTGGAAGATGTACACGACCTGATTTCAAGACCTTCTAGTAAGTGAGAACAAACAAGACAGTGTGATGAGGGTATGTCTACACAGACATGGAAATAAACAGAAATAGACATGCATATATATGGCATATCTATTTACCCAACCAGAGTCAGTAAATCACTAGGTAAAGGACGGTCTTTTTGACAAATGGTACTGAAATAACTGGATATCTCTATCTTTTTTTTAAAAAAATGAACATCTAGGGCGCCTGGGTGGCTCAGTTGGTTGCACGACTGCCTTCGGCTCGGGTCGTGATCCTGGAGTCCCGGGATCGAGTCCCGCATCAGGCTCCCTGCTCAGCAGGGAGTCTGCTTCTCCCTCTGACCCTCTTCCCTCTCGTGCTCTCTATCTCTCATTCTCTCTCTCTCAAATAAATAAATAAAATCTTAAAAAAAAAAAATGAACATCTACCCCTATGTCATACCACAAACAAAAATTAATTCACAATGGCTCATAGATCTAAATGTAAGAGCTAAAACTATAAAACTTAGTTTAGGAAACAATTTTTTACAAGTGTAGGGTAGGTAAAGATTTCTTCATTAGATAAAAAGAAATGAATCATGAGAAAAACTGATAAAATGGAGTTTATAAAAATCAGAAACATCTGCTCTTTAAAAGTTATCAGTGAGACAAGTAAAAAATATACCACATACTGGGGGAAAATATTCACAATGTACACATCTATCAAAGTATTTATATCCAAAACAAAGAGAACACAATAACATTCAATAATAATAAGATTACTGATCCAATAAAAATGGGTAAAAAATTTAAACACAATTTATAAAAGTATAAAAACATATCATTTATACATATAGGCAATTAGGACATAAATCAATATCCCAAGTCATCAACACTGTATGTCAACTACACTCGAATAATTTTTTTTTAAAGATTTTATTTATTTATTTGACAGAGAGAGAGACACAGCGAGAGAGGGGACACAAGCAGGGGGAGTGGGAGAGGGAGAAGCAGGCTTCCCGTGGAACAGGGAGCCTGATGCAGGGCTCGATCCCAGGACCCTGGGATCATGACCTGAGCCGAAGGCAGACGCTTAACGACTGAGCCCCTCAGGCGCCCCTCGAATAATTTTTTTTAAATCCATAGTCACTAAAGAAAGTCAAATTAAAACCACAATGAGATACCACTACCTACTCCAGAATGGCTAAAAGTTTTTAAATTGATAATATCCACACTTGGCAAGAAGGTCAAGCAATGAGAATTACAGACGGCAGTGTAAAATGACCAGACAACTTCGGAAAACAGCTTGGTGGCAGCTTATAAAGGTAAGCATCCACTTATCATATGACCCAGAAATTCTACTACTGCTAGCTAGTGACCGGAGAGAAATGAAGACACATCCACAAAAAGTTTTTTAAACAAATTCACAAAGAGGCTTCATTCAAAGGAGTCAAAATGTAGAAACAACTCTACCGGGCATCAGCAGGGGAAAGAGTGAATGGTTATATATCCATCCGATGAAATGCTACTCATCAAGAAAAAGGCTCTAACTTCCATGCATGCTACAATGTGTCTATATTTCAAAAATACTATTTTTTGCAAAAGAAGCAAGCACGAAAGAGTACATACAATAGGATTGCATGTATGTGAACTTATGTGTGGAATAGAAATCAAAACAGTGATTACCTCTGGAAGGAAAAGGATTGTGTACACAGGAGGATGAGGAAACTTTCTGGGGTTCTGGAACTATTCTAGATTTTGATTTGGAGTGTAGATTACATGGAGTGTAGATTACATGTAGATTAAAACTCATCTGTCTCCAGATGTGGTAAGTAGTCATCTAGGGCTTGTGAGCATTTTGTAAGCCCCTGCAGAGTGCAGCTAGTAACCTATGCACTGGGGTGAGGTAGGAACTCCTGTAGTCTGCCCTTAGGTACCATTTCATCCTGCTGAGAGGCTGGACTACCCACTTAGTCAAGAAGCAGAGCACTCAAGGCATTGGGAGCACCAAATGGGGAGCGGCAAGCACAGAGAGAGCTACAACAGGGTGCAAGAGCTTTCCCCCATGTGCCCATATGCAGCCTTATTTTCCGAGACTGCCATTGCAACAGGGGCCTCTCCCCAGCCGCTTTCCAGCCATCCCTACACACCCGAACGTCCCCACAGATGACCCACAGGCTCACAGCTGACTGACACCGCCAACTGCAGCTTTCAAGTGCAAGGAACACAGAAGCCTTCCACAGGTGTTAATTCAGCCACTTGCTCTGTGAAGACATCCCCAAGGCCCATCAGGACAGGAAGCTAGCAGGTAAGTGCTGGATTTGGGGCCTTCTAGTTTGGAAGCCCGATAGATAGTCTTCTGAGGGGCTCTGCCGAAAGATTCGATGTGACTGATCTCCACTGGCAGCCAGACACTGTGGTGGGAGGTGGCGTGGGCACCAACGGCTTGAGATACAGTTTCTCGTTCATGGCCTCAGTTCCCTAAAGCCTGTAAGCTGCCGAATGGTGCTTGTTAGATTGATCTCTTTCTGCCCCTTGTCCTATTCCTTCCTGGTAGAAAGATGGGGAGAGTTTGTGTGGGCAAAGCTGGGTTTTAGGATACCATACATGCGCAATGGGTTACAGACAGAAAAATTAACTGCTGGTCCTGAAGTGCAATCTGTCTCGTTCAGAAACTGCAAACAAAGACTTCAAACAATGCTCAGTAAACCCCAGCTGAAGCTCCAGTTCAACAACTGTACACCTGGAACCTAAACAGAGTCTTAGTACATTTGGGCTGCTGTAACAAAAGACCATAGACAGGGTGGTCTATAAACAACAGAAATTTATTTCACAGCTCTGGGGTCGGACATCTGAGATCAGGGTGCTGGTCCCGTTGGGTGAGGGTCCTCTTCTGGATCACAGACTTCCCACTGTATCCTCACATGGAGGAAGGGCTGGAGGGATCTCTCTGAGGCCTCCTGCTTAAGGGCACTAATCCCATTCATGGGGGCTCATGACCTAAGCACCTCCCCAAGGGCCCGTCTCCTAGTACCATTGGGATTTTGACATAGGAATTTGAGGGGGACACCAACGTTCAGACCATAGCAGATGGGATCTTCTGACATTTCCCTTCAAATCTCCGATCCTATGCATGCATGCACTTAACTAGTATCCAGCCTGCATTCACTTATCCCACAACTATTTATTGAGGGCTAGACACTGTTCTAGGTGCTACAAATACAACACGGAACAAATTAATTGGAAATTCCTGCTCTCATGGAGGACATGTTCTAATGAAGAAAGAAATGAACACGACAACTTCAGATCATGACAAACGCAGACATGGGAAGGTGGTGAAAGCATTCAGTGTGACTTGGTGGGAAGGACACCCCTTGGCTAGCGAAGCTGGGGAGTCAGAAGATGCTCTTGGTTCAAGCACGTAAAGGCACTTTGTGTTTTAATTTGTCACCTATTTCCCTAACTGCGCAGCCCAGAAGCCCAGCTCCCAGAGCTTTATGTTCCTCTATCTTACTTCTTGGTTTATAAAGAGCAGCCTTCTACTAGTGTTTAGGAACATGAAACCTCTATCTCTTTTAATTGTTCCTTCACTTGACACCTTCCACAGGTCCCATGCGGAGTTGCCATGAGGGGATATGAGTCCTCCTGCTACTTCACCTGAGGGAAAGAGTAAATGAGATGCTAGAAGAAATCAACCCACTATACTCCACTAGTGAAACTGGAAGGCAGCAACCCTTCCCTCAAGGCTCTTTACCCCCTCTTGTCTAAAAGTTGTCATCATCAGAGAATCACTCCCCCTTTTTTTTAGAACAGCACTCTATTTATGCTATAAATGGCATCTCCTTTGTGCAGTACACGATCTGCACAGCTGTATGTAGTGACCCTGTGGGGGGAAAAGTCATATAGTCCTAGGAGAAAAGCACTGATGTGGGCGCTGCTTCCAGATCTGACTTAATTTTCTCTGCAATATTGGAGCTCTGGATTGACTGAAGCTAATCGTGCTGAAGTATTAGATTTTGGGCAGATAACTGTCATTGATTAAATGTGGATGAGGGTTAGCCCTACCCCACAAGCTTACTATGCAGCACAGATTTCAGTTTACATCTGCCCCACCGGAAGCCCTCCTATAAACAAGCATGAATTGGGTAAAGGTGCACAAAACAGGTCACATGGCCTGTGCTCTAAGGTTGATGCAATCCCAGCCCTGTGATCTCTCAGGCACAATGACCAAAGCTTGCATGAAAGGCTGACTCCAGGCAGATGTTCCAATAGTTCAAAGTCAAGTTGGTGCTGCCTGCAGAGTCAGCCTCAGACAGACAGTGATTTGAGCTCCAGTGGGTGAGCAGTCTCATGGAAGGTCAGGCCTCACGGTCCAGCCCCACACGAACAGGCTCCAGGTGGGTTTTTACAGCCCATTTGATGTGACAATAAGAAGTTGTCCCCAGTATTTCACACCCAATCCACAGATATTAACTACACTAATTTCACCGGTGAGAACCCATTTCTAACACCCATCATGCTAATGGACAAGCCACTCATTTCACCAAGGAAAACCCATCTCTTGCATTCCTTATGCAAATCCCCAGAGCCCATGATATGGATAGAGGAGCTAAAGATAGCCAAATTGGCTTTCTGATCAGAATGTTGGTTCACAAATCCTGGAGTAGGACTTCCATCTAGGCAATTGGCTGCCTGAGGGTGTGAGAGCTGGTAGCACATCCTTAAGATCCCACTGCCTAACATGCATTTAAAATATAGACATCCCCACCATGAGAACACCACCTAACATGCCTTGCCTGTTTCTCCATTCAGTCTACCTCATTAAACACATACTGTGAGAGAGAGACTAGAGATCATTCTGCCCTAAGGAGCTTGAAAGTCTAGATCTTAGAAGGCAAGTAAATACCATTTCCTATTGCCAACCCATCGGTAGGAGCTATTTAGAGTAGTGTCTCAAGAAGAAAACCTCATCGAGACAAGATATTTAGGGTTAAGTAATAATATTTGCCAGGCATGAAATGGAATATGGCCATACATATTTATGTGCTATTCCCACACTAGACGTTCCACGATGAAAAGGAGACAGTCTTACCAACCTCCCCAGATATTTACAATAATAAAGTACATTAATTAATTGTAGAACTATGTTGAAAAACGTCTTAAAACAGTCTGCCAACTTGAGGCATCATTACTACCAGAAGTAGCTGCCAATTAAAGCAGGAAGATGGTACCACACGCCCATCTTCAGGGATTCAAGCACACGAGAGATGAAAAGAGAGAAATAAAAGTGTGGCGAGCTTTCCTTATGGCAATTTCCTGTGAAGAAAGGTCAGTACATACCAGATTATGCCAACATGGCTTCCATTTAGCTTCTCTGAGGAACCAAGAAAGGATCCAGTGGAAGAGAGCCCGGCCTTGCTCGGCACAAGACACCCATTCTGCAGTGAAACCACACCGTGAGCTTGGGCACCAATGATCCGAATCAAACCTTAGTGGCTGGCACAAGTTCCCCACGGAACTGCAAATCCCCTTTGGAACAAGGGCAGTGTTTTACAGATGCATGGCCAATACCATCAGGCCTGCTAAAACACAGCACAGGCATTCTTGAAAATCACCACATGATGCAAAATTATGCAATAAAAAACCACAGGGCCTTTGGAGAAAAAGGTGTTGGAACACAACACTCAAAATCTTCATCAGTGACACATTTTTTTTTTTAAAGAGAAGAACGTCATAAAAATGGTAGCATATTTGCTGCAGTGTGTTAAACAATTGAGAAATACATAGTACTACAATAAATACAGCAGTTTACCTGGAAAAAGACCTGGCATTTCCTTGTGGAAAGTGGGTGTGGGAAGGGTTGCAGCTTGTGAGTGGTTATGGTGCAGTGGAGGAAGGAGGTTGTCTGAAGTTGGACCAACAGCTGTGGAACCACATGTGGATTCACATGGTGTGGTTCACAACACACATGGTGACCTGACGTGGATGGTGAGTGTTTGAGGTGTGCACATGTGTGTGTTCCTACATGTCTTTGTTCAGCTTCCGGAGCTCACCAAGTGTCCGTCCTGGACAAAATTCAACATACCCAAACATAAAATTTTTATCATGCTCCAACTGTTGCTAATGTATCAATCTTATTGGAACAAATATGAATTTATAAAACAAGCATCATCATAGAACTGACTGGATAAAAGTCTCACCTGGAGCACAAAGGGACTAATTAGTCATAGTTGTCACTTACTGAGAACTTAGTGAGCTCTTAGGCAAATTTTCCTAGTCCAGCATCACAACCAGCTCACAAAAAGGGTAATATTTACAAATAAGGAAACCTGGAGCTCAGAAATTAAAATATTTGCCCCAAATTATTCATGCTACCAGTGGTAAAGACAAGATTTGAACCAAGTTGGCAGAAATACAATGCCCATGCTCTTCTCTGTGTCTATTACTGCCTCCCCAAGAGATGATTACATGTGAGGAACAATTTATCCATCATCGATTCATTCAATGATTCTGGATATCTCCTTTTTATACCTTAGCACACCTGCTACCACAAAATCGTACTACAGCTATCTATCTCAAGTGATAGAAAGATCAAACTCGGAACTAGGAATTGGGATTGGGTTATTAGCTAAGCCCCTGTGCCCACCCTGGAGGATGGCTGATTCAGCTCAGCATGTGGCTGATGCTAACATCTCCCAACTGCACCTAGACCCGCAAGAGCACCACAAAGCCATGGGAGACACTTAGGCCATGCAGGACCCGTCTCCAACCGCGGCACCATGTGGTAGCAAAAGGTAACTGCAGATGGGGCTGCGCAGGACAGAAACAAGCAATTCATTACTACAGGTGGCTGTCTCCAGGCTAATCTGTTTGATGCTCCCATCAACACAATCCTGTGAGTCAGGATATTTAGCTCAAAATCATACGATGGGTGATATTGAGGTGACTTCGGCAAGTCACATCAGAATTTGGAAATTGCTGCTCATCAAAAAGTTCACCAGCAAATGGCATCTTATAGAAACTGCAAAAGCACAGGGTCAGGTGATAGGTATGTGTGGAAGGCAGACCTGCCTTTGTATGTTGGCTCCATCTCTTCAGAGCTGTGTCATCTTGGGCAAATGATTTGGCCTCTCCACACCTCATTCTCTTACCTGCAAAAGTGAAATAAGGGGGTGAACCCAACAAGGTGGTTGTGACAATGAGTATAAAACTCTTAAATCAAGCGCTTAATAGAAGGTCGCTTTTGCATCAGCCATATTCATCACTGCCATTATGAGGACATCTTCAGGGAAAAGGGCTGGATACAGCAAAAAGGGTTCCCAATCCATCTTGCATGGGGATGTTGTCAGAACTTCCCATGCAAATAAGAAACCAGATAAAGCCTTTCCAAGGAGGAGGAAATATGGAGAATTTTCACTGGTATAAAAACACTAGTTTTAAAATGCAGTCTAATCCTTTTCATTGGTGCTTGCTTTCTGAAAACCCTCACTCTACTTCCTCAACTTTGAGAAAACCAAGTGCCACCCAAACACAGAAAGCCAATTCCAAAATGACTCAAAGAACCACGGGAATCAGAAAAAATAAGTTAGCTGCAGTCTTGAAAAAACTTTAAAGCAGCAATTATGGCCTGTTCAGTCATATCCTGTCCCTTGTATTATAAAAAAACACACACAAAGTACTCTTAGGGGACTAAGGAGCTCTGGTTTCCAATGAAGTAAATCCAGTATTACTCATTTTGACCAAGACAACTCTTCCCAAATGTACATTTTTTAAATATAAAAGGGTACACAGAATTCAACTCAGCATCTCCAAGGTATGTAACAGATTTCCCAATTTTCAGGTGTTGTAACTCAGGTGCCAAATTCAAGAAAGCCAATGTGGTCATAAAAAAATATCCTCAGTGAAGAACATTGCACGACCCTCCTCAGGAATCTGGCATGACTCCGCTACTCTCAGCAGCAGCTTCTGCTCTGTATTTGAGGGGCTACCCTCCCCCCTACTTAGGTCCTAACTATTACCTGAGATATGACCAGTCAGATCTCATTCTCCTGGCCAGAGTGAGTGGCTCACGGATCCATGTAAAATCCAGTCAGTCGGTGGGACCCAATGAGACTTGGGTCAGCATTGTTTGGATAGAAACCAGAAGTCTTTTCCCCGCTCCACTGGAAGCAGAAGGATGGGGATGGTGATTTTCCTAGCTACTTTGCCACTAGGAGAGACAATCCCTTCTGAGACTGGACCTCTGTCAGAGCGGGGGAGATGAAGGAGGAAAAAATATGATCCTGGTGGCATCATTAGAATATGTAGATCTACCCATGCCCACAGCCATTCGCTCTCACGGTGAATCTGCTTCCTACTTACACCCAAGCCTGGACCAGGCCCACCTCCCTCTCATAGAGTTTCCTATGAGGATTGCCTTCATTATTCCTCCTTATCTGTCTTAAATCTAAACATCACTTAAAGCCAAGAATCCAGTCTCAGCAGTCTCTCCCCCCTCCACCACTCCAGCCTTATCCGCTGCTCCCCCCTCTGAACCACCAAGCACTGGCCACTGGCCCCATTTCCTACAACATGACATGCCAGCAGATAAGCTGGGTGCTCACCGTGTATCCTCCGTTATGCTGGAAGCATATCAGGGGCCACAAAGCCCCTCCCAGAACCTCGCTCGGTTCCTTATACATAGGAATTCTTGGAAAATATTTAATTGACAAATGAAGCTGATAAAAATGAGTTTCTGGAACCCACAGAGTGAATTTAGTAAAAGGAGTATTTTCTTATCACACAAATGGAAAAAAGATCAGAGCAATCTTTTTCTTTTATAGATTGCTTATCCTTTGTCGTTTTTATTAAGAAGCCCCACCACGGCAATGCCAATTGTGATGAACAGGTGATATTTTTGTGCTTATGATAAGTCCCTGGCGTGATATTTTATTCCACCTTCACCACAAACTCATGCGCTTATCCCATGATGAACCCCCCTCTATAAATGAGAAAGCCAAGGCTCAGAGACACGAGGTGACTTGCGTGCGGCCACAAGGTTACCCAGCAGCAGAGCCAGGATCTGAACCCCGGCAGCCTGACTCCAAGGTGTTTGAGGTCTCTGCACTTGCACTAACTTGACATTCGCAGCCTCCCCACTAACGTGTGCTGTGATCATGCCCTACAAGCGGTGGCTGGTGTATCTCGCTAAATGCTCTGTGGGTAAATTGTTCATAATTCCTAAGAATGATACCACAATAATTTCTATCAGTTTGATGGAATTATCTTTTAAAACACTTCAAAATTATAGAGATTTAGGCTAATTTTAAGATAATTCCTATTAAAGGACTGTATCAGTAAGTGCAATGATGACTCTCCTGTAAATGGCCATGTGACTAATGTCCTAGCCATTATTTTCACGTGTGCTGCCCAGGACATGTATTAAATCCAGGGTCCAATGATGAAGATGAGAAGCCTCCTCTACAACACAATTGTCTTTTTAAATAAAACCACATAGTATAGGGCGCCTGGGTGGCTCAGTCGTTAAGTGTCTGCCTTCGGCCCAGGTCATGATCCCGGGGTCCTGGGATCGAGCCCCACATGGGGCTCCCTGCTCAGCGGGAAGCCTGCTTCTCCCACTCCCCTACTTGTGTTCCCTCTCTTGCTGTGTTTCTGTCAAATAAAATATTTAAAAAAAAAAAAACCACATAGTATATATATACAATGGAATATTATGCAGCCATCAAAAAACCCGAAATCTTGCCATTTGCAATGACATGGATGGAACTAGATGGTATTATGCTGAGCAAAATAAGTCAATCAGAGAAAGATAAGTATCATATGATCTCACTGATACGAAGAATTTGAGAAACAAGACAGAGGATCATAGGGGAAGGGAGGGAACAACAAAACAAGATGAAACCAGAGAGGGAAACAAACCATAAGAGACTCTTAATCTCAGGAAACCAACTGAGGGTTGCTGGAGTGGAGGGGGGTGGGAGGGATGGGGTGGCTGGGTGATGGACATAGGGGAGGGTATGTGCTATGGTGAGCGCTGTGAATTGTGCAATACTGTTGAATCACAGACTTGTACCTCTGAAACAAATAATACATTGTATGTTAAAAAAAAAAAAAGATAGTAGGAAGGGAAAAATGAAGGGGGGTAAATCGGAGGGGGAGATGAACCATGAGAGACTATGGACTCTGAGAAACAAACTGAGGGTTTTAGAGGGGAGGGGGGTGGGCGGATGCGTTAGCCCAGTGATGGGTATTAAAGAGGGCACGTATTGAATGGAGCACTGGGTGTTACATGCAAACAATGAATCATGGAACACTACATCAAAAACTAATGATATAATAATGTATGATGACTAACATAACAAAATAAAATTAAAAAAAAGAAAAATAATAAATAAAACCACATAGATGTCTGATAAAACCAGGTTTAATGTTCTCTGTAAAGATGTGCCCTGAGACTGTACACAGGAAACTGCAGAACCCCATAGGGGAGGAAGGGGATGGAATCAGTACTGGTTTAGGGATGGCCATCGCTGGGACCAGATATTTGAGCCGATGCACCCCTGCCAGTGTAGACCATCCATCACACTTGCCTCACCATGGTTAGAGCCCCCGAGGTTAGCAGTTCTGAGTCTGCAGTTTAGATTTAGAACTCCAAGGATAGCCCGGGGGAGTTGCACATATAAACACTCAGCTTCAGAGACTGCAAGTACGATTGCTCAGCAGAACATGTTTTTGTTTTGTTTTGTTTTGTTTTCACCATTCCTTTAAAAAAAAAAAAAGAAAAAAAGACTACTTTATGGTTTCTGCCAGCTTACCAGTGGGTACATGTCCTGGGTGACGAAAGGTTGAGATGGTTATATGTATGACTGGTCTTGGCTCTCCACCCAGGAAGGTGTAAAGAAGAGGAGAGAAGAGGAGAGGGAGGGACTCATTGAAGTGAGTGTGATCCTAGCATTTAGATGTATATTTCACAAAGACTAGTTTCTAGAGGCAAGCCTAGTCTTCATCCAGGGCTCCACCAAAGAAACAGTCCTCTGTCCAACATTGAAGGTAATGATGACTATTGTTTATTTTTGTCTTACATGCTTACTTTAGGACCTAACTCCTGTATCAGATATGACTCACTTGTGTAGAGAACATGTCCAATATTCAGCAAAGAGGGGGCAGCTCCCATGACAGCCCACTATCTTCAGGCTCTCAGTGTAGAGACCATCCACCCATCCTCTATGCTATCAGAGTAATCCATCTGGTGAGCAAAGTTCTTCAAAGAAGGGAATGGATCATCTTGCATTCCCCAGAACTTCAGTTCCCCAGAACCAGATAATCGCTTGGTCCATTGATTGAAGAAGGAGTGGAACTCTTGGGCAGAGGGGAAAGGAGAGTGACCTAAGTGACCATCAGAGCCATACTCAAGAGTCTGAGATTCAGTTCCTCCATAAAGTCTGCTGTAAGAATTCTGTCACTGGCTCACTGAAAATTTCCATGAATAACCCTACAGGGACGCTAAAGACTTTCCCACACATTGTTCTCTCTGATGTCATATTCAAAGGTTTATGGGTGTTCGGAAAAAATCATTTCACAGAAATATACAAGAACCATACAAAACTCACATATTTGAGGGGCGCCTGGGTGGCTCAGTTGGTTAAACGACTGCCTTCGGCTCAGGTCACGATCCTGGAGTCCCAGGATCGAGCCCCACATCGGGCTCCCTGCTCGGCAGGGAGTCTGCTTCTCCCTCTGACCCTCCCCCCTCTCATGTTCTCTCTCTCATTCTCTCTCTCTCAAATAAATAAATAAAATCTTAAAAAAAAAAAATCACATATTTGAAAAAGACAAGCACATTTATAAAAATGTCAAGAGGGGATATCTCCAAGTTAAAGGATTATGGATGATTTTTATTTCCTTTTATGGTGTTTTCCTCCTCCCCCCACCCTTAAACGATGTTTCACATTCATAATGTTAAAAGATAAGTTCTTTACTTAAGGCATATAATGATAAAACAATGATAAAATTTATTAGACATTAATAGAGCAATACAATTAATACAATCCTTGGGGAATAATAGCACCACTTAACTTTATATACATATGGCAGCTCATAGGATTGAAGGAAAAGCTGACCAACAAGGCCTCAGAAAATCCAGGGGTGGGAACTTCTTGGGGATCCAGGCAGCAGAAATGACTTAAGACTTCAGTCCCTTTCAATCCCTGAGTCTCTTGGCTCCAGCATCAAATCCTAGGAGAGACAATTTATGGGTCTATCTTAGACCACGTGCTCACTTCCTTCTCTGTTGAGGAAAGGTCACCTAAACTGATAGTCCCAGCATGACTCCATATGGTAGGGGAGGAAGAACTCCCCAAAGGAAAACAAGGTGCTATTAGTAAAGGAAATGTCTATGGAAGTGAAGAAGTACAAACAACCAACATTCACCATGATGAAGACACTGAATATCTATTGGGTACATAGTAGGGACCATCCACCCAGCTAAACACACTCTTGGCATAGATTGCCCCACTTAATAATAATAGGTAGACTCCATGATTATTCTCAACTTATAGCTGAGGAAGCTGAGGTTGGAAAAGATTGCATAGCTTATATATGTAACACAGGTGAGCAGGAGGGTTAGGATTAGCCCCAGTCCAATGGGCTCTAAATCCCACCCTCTCAGCCACTGTACTTGTAACACAGCCAAACCTCCCCATCATTGCCCTGTTATCCATGCTAGATGTTCCACTCCTTCTTCCATCTATGGGCTAAGTGATTATCTGGCTCTGGGGAACTTAAGTTGGAATGTCAAGGACACTGGGCATGGTCAAGTCAAGCACCATCACCCCACCATGCCTCATTAAATAGCTACCCTTGGGAGGCCATGATAATACCATTCAATATGGGAAGGGCTAAACACAGCCTCATCCAGAGAAGTGTGTTGGAAAGGCACGAAGAAATCATCTCAGGAATCATACCAGATTTCATCTCTATTCTGTTATCAGAAAGAGAGTGAGGCCAAGGAATGTGAGTGCCAGAGTCCATGGAAACCCTAAACACGTCTCCCTGAGTGCTTCTCCTTCTGGGTCTGGCCTGGGTGTATTTCATGGAAAGACAATCTGTCTGTTTCTAATCCACTTACATTTAATTTATTAAAACGTTTTGGGCCAGGGTTATTTGAGCCCCCAAAAGCATTATGGGTCTATTTTACAAGACTTTAAAAAATCTATTTCCTTTGAACAAAGAAGTTCTATTTGCCTCAAGTGGTTTGACCAAAACCTCAAAAAAAAAAAAAAGTAAAATTGCTTCTAAATTCAGAACTAAAGATACTTAAGCCCATTCTAAACTCCATAAACACTCTTGTCTCAGCACTTGAGCACACTCAAACTGTCTAACCACATGGGGGTCATCTGGACCCCTCAAATGTTGACCACCACACAAACAGGAGATAGCATGATCCAAGAGGGGTTTAAAGCTAAAAAGCAGAAGAACTGGCCACTCACTAGCTGTGTGGCCTCCACTCATCCATTCCCCGTCTCTGGGCCTTGGTGTTCCCTTCTCTTAAACAAAAACAGTGTTAATGTTCTTAGTCCACACACAGGCTGTCCAAGGATCAAGAGAGAGATATACATAAAGGCTTCACCACATATAAAGGATCATCTCCATTATTACCATTGCTACAAACTCTACAATGAGAAAGCAGAAATAATCAAATTAGTATGGCTAGTGACTTAACCAAAACAAAGATGATGAATTTTCCAAGTTCACAGTAAAGACTGGCCATGCCAAAAAGATTTGCTCAAAGATCTCCATTTACAGATGTCAGCAAAACTCAACGCTCAGGGTGTAGCCCGTGTGCCCATCACTATGGCAATGCGTTGACCTGAGAGCATGCGTTTGTGTGTTCAAGAGTCTAAAATAGTCACAGCATAAATTGTGAACAAATTATCCAAATAAATCTGACTCCTGCCCCTCAAGCCCAGCAATAAATATGTGCTAGGCACAGCTTACACAGAACCTTTCCTTGAATTTGATCATGATGTAATTTTTATTGCAGGCTCAAATAGGGAAGGTTAATGATAGAGCAAATGTGAAGGGAAAGAAGCTAATTTGGGTGAAACATTAACTTGTTCAACTTTCAGACCGCAGCAGAAAATATGACAGTTAATTTCACGTCTTTGTGCGGAGCAATGCACAGAACTGTAATGGTTTGAAAATCAACTAGCAAATGAAGAATTAAGTGTTCCAAATACTCAGAAACAATTTGTTCATTTTATTAAAAATGTATAGCAACATATATTATTCACAGACTCAAGTGACATATTTTCCCGTCAGGAAAATCAAGTTGCAAGAATTACATTTGTTTCCCAATGTATTCTATGGGACAGTGCCAAAAGGCAAGCTTATGGGTAGGAAACTTCATATCCAGAGATTTTCCACATGTCACTGGTGGTTGAAAGCAGCTCCCCAAAGAGGCAACTTCTGCTCCCGGGATCACTGAGGGCAATAGTAATGCCAAAGGGGATTTTCATTAGGAAGATTCTCCCTTGTCAGCTTTTCTGAAGTTTTATCCTTTTCAACAGATCTGGAACTGAGACCAGTTGGTGAGGGCAGAGCAGTCCATGATATTTATTCTACAGAGCTGAAATGTGAATAAGCAAAGGTAAACCAGGAATCCCTTCCTCCAGGAGCCTCAGGGAGCTGAGAGAAAGTATCTAAACCAGGGCCACTGGGCTTTTTCTTAGAAGGTTGGATAATTAGGATTTTAGTATTTATGGGCCAAGAACCAGATAGAGAGGATACTCTATAGTTACCTCACAACCATTTTAAATGGTCTCATTTGAGGGGCACCTGGGTGGCTCAGTCATTTAAGTGTCTGCCTTCGGCTCAGGTCATGATCCCGGGGTCCTGGGATCGATCCCCACATCAGGCTCCCTGCTCCACGGGAAGCCTGCTTCTCTCTCTCCCACTCTCCCTGCTTGTGTTCCCTCTCTCGCTGTGTCTCTCTCTGTCAAATAAATAAATAAAATCTTTAAAATAAATAAATAAATGGTACCATTTGAAATACAAAAATCATCCTTAGTTTATAGGCCACACAAAAACAGAACCAGGCCAGATTTGGCCCACGGGCCGTAGTTTGCTAATCTCAAAGTGAGTCAACAGGCATGTTTTAAAATCTGAACATCTGAGGCAACTTGCTATGATACCATAGTGTTTTGAAATAGTGCTTTATTCTTTTTTTTTTTTTTTCTTCCTCCCCACGGTTCCCTCAGCCTTTTCTCTCTTCAGTTAAGGCCACCCTGAGTTCATTGCCTCAGGACAAGATAAGAAATAAACAAAAATCTCTTCCTGGCTTTTGAAGTCCGAAAACCTGTCTTTAGTTCTCCCCCATGTGGGGAGATGAGAGAGGGAAAGACCCTTGTTTAGCAACAGATGTAAAGGAAGAGGGGATGGGGCCCCAGTGGCAAAGCGCCCCACTGGAGCACAATTAAAGGCCCTAGTAGGTGGACGGTGAGGGTGGGGGACAAGCCCGAGCACGGATACTTGGGTGTGTGGCTAGTAGTGCATCATTAGAAAGGGCACCAGGCACCAGCGTTTCCACCCCAACCCAGGCTGAGTGCCAGGTGAGCGACCAGAGACCTCAGGTTCCCCTGGCTGATGTGTAGCATCTGGGAATAGGTGAATCCTGGGCCCCAGAGATTGAGTAGAGGCCCAGAAAAATAATGGGACATCAGAGAAAAGGTAACTTCTCAGCGGGCTGAGCAAAGCAAGCTCAGACAACCTCAGAGAATATCCTCTACCCCAGAAGGACACACTACCAGCAGACAGATCCCCTATCCTTGGAGAGGAGCAAGGACGCAAGGCCAGTGGCCAGAGAAGAAAGAGTTGGGTGGGAAGGGACCTTGGACCTGGAAATAGGGATGACTCAGCAGTAAGCTCTACGGATGCAGACCAACACTCCGCCTCTAGGTGAGGGACACATACCGGGGTGCCAGCATGCCAGTGGAAAGGTGGCAATCAAAGACCAGAAGATGGCGTGACACCAGTAGATGCCAGCATAGAGATGTGACCAAGGAGAGACCATATGGGACTACCCATGCCTTGCCCTCTCTTGCCCCCCAGAACTTGGCACAGCTCCAAGGGGAGAAGTGGATGCCATATTGCTGCCACCGAACAGAAGTGGCTTGACTCAGAAACTGAGTACAGGTGATGGTTGTTTCTAGCCATCCATCTTGCATACCTGAGTTTGAGGACTGAGATTCCTAACCACTCAAGTGGCTCGTGAAAGAGCAATGGTGTGAAGTGAGATCCAGCTCGGCTCCTAACTCCGTCTTTGACAAACTCTGACCCCACTGAGCCCTGGTTTTCTGATGTGTTGAAGGAGGAATTGTCCAAATAACAGAAGGCAGATAGGTTTCTTCTTGGTGAGCCACATTCAATAAAACGGTAGCTAGCACAACGAGCTGAAGCGGCTTCGGAGGTTGTATGTAGATTCTCCGTGTAATGGCACCACCATCCCTTCCTGATGCTTTCCCAGGCGTGTGGGCGGAAGCCGAAAGGAAGGTGGCAGACACAACATGTTTGTCCTAGTCCTGGGCAGTGACAAGATCTCTGAGGTGCTTTTTAATTCAGAAAGTCAGCAGTTCTTCAAAATGCCTGACACCCAGGAGTTGTTCCAGAAACTTTTCTTAAGAAACATTTTCAGAGTTCAACTCGCCTTGGCAAAAACCTGCTAGGGTCAGAGAGGCGAAGGGGGCCAGCCCCGGCACAGCGGGGAGACCAAGCGGACCTGCACACTTGCTTCTCCATGCCAAAAACTCACAGTGAAGTGGGAAGAGGACTGGACATGGAGTCTCCTTTTCTAAAGCTGCGCATCCCTGGGCCTCTCTGGGCCTCACTCTGCTTCTGTGATACTCAGCCCCAGAGAATGTCAGGAGGATCAGAAAATGGGGACTGCGCCCATCACACAGCAGGCACTCAATAATTGTCCCTTTTCCCCCCTTCTTGCCCTGGGGTTGCATTTGCCAACAAAATGGCAGTCTACAGAAAAATCCTTTCTCTCCAGGGAGGACTGGGTGGCTCAGTCAGTTAAGTGTCTGTCTTGGGCTCAGGTCATGACCCCCGGGTCCTGGGATCGAGCCCCGCGCTGGGCTCCCTGCTCAGCGGGGAGTCTGCTTCTCCCTCTCCCTCTGCCCCTCCCCCTTGCTCGTGCATATGTGTGTGTGCTTGAGCACATGCTCTCTCTCAAATAAATAAATAAAATCTTAAAAAAAAAAAAAGAAAAGAATAATCCTTTCTCTCTGAATATGAAAATCACTTGTCCTCAGAAAAATTCTGTTTAGGTTTTCAAGGTACAGAAATTTCACAGTAATATTTTTTAAGAAAGGTGGTTTTGGCCCTCACGTCGGAATTATACAGGGAGCTTTTGAGGAAAGCAGATTGCCAGACGCTGCCGTAGACGTAATGAATCGGAATCTTTGGGTGTGGGACCTGGGAGACTGCATGTTATCACAATTCGGACACCCACTAGCATCCAAGACCAGCATTCTAGGAGGCACTTATAACCTCTCCCTATGCCCCAAACCACAAGGTTCATCCTCTCCACCTGATCCCCCTATTTAACACAGCAGCCCTACCCCCACCCAGGTCTCCCCATCTCCCTCCCTCGTGTTATCTCCCTAACATTTTCCGTGTATCTTGCTATCCATGTATTTTCCTGATCTGGTTTGTCCTACCCCCTGCCCCTCCCCCGCCCCCCGCATCCTGAATGTCCATCCCACAAGGGCAGGTCTGTGTTCACTGCCCCATCCCCAGAGCTGAGAGCAGCAGCTGACCCCCAGCGGGTACTCAGTAACCACTAGGACAGTAGCTTCTGCTGCTGCCCATACTCTCATTTGACCTCAGAAGGCCCCAAAAGGGGAAGGTCAAAGATACGAGAAAGTTCATCTATGGAAGGTTGTATAATGACATGGTTAAAAACACACTATTCTAGAAATTTTAAGTCCTGATCCAGTGATCTTTCAAGATAAGAAGGAAGCAGATGATCTTCTCGGAGGTCCCCCCAACCTTGACAATTTTCTCAACTAAATGGCTAATCTATACTTTGGTTTTCAGCTGCTTGGTTGGGTGAGGGATGAGACATGTCCTAAATCTAGGAGCACAGGGAAGACCTGTGATTCCCCCTGTTGAGCCACTCAGTGTCCTCAGTGTCTGCTCACCTCCCAGCAAGGATCTCTGCTCTGCTGGTCTGCCTGCTCCCTGGTCCATGCCCTTCACAGCCAAGACTGAGCCCGGCACCACCCTCCCTTGCCTCCGAAAAAATGAGGGTGTGGTTCCAAGCATCTGGAGATGAGGGGGGAGACTGTTATTTAGCAAAAGAGACACATCACTATTTTCTTGCACCAGGATCATGTTTCATTTAGCAGACTTGCCTGTACATTTAAACAGCGTCCCCCAGGCAAATAATACAATTAAGCAAATGGAGAGGAGATTTAGTAACAATAAATTCCATAGAAGTGGTCATTCTTTTGCATGCAGTTTTTTGTTTTTGTTTTTGTCTTTAAAGATTTACTTATTTGACAGAGAGAGACACAGCGAGAGAGGAACACAAGCAGGGGGAGTGGGAGAGGGAGAAGCAGGCTTCCCGCGGAGCAGGGAGCCCGATGCGGGGCTCGATCCCAGGACCCTGAGATCATGACCTGAGCCGAAGGCAGCCGCTTAATGACTAAGCCACCCAGGCACCCCTGCATGCAGTTTTAAAAGGAGCAGAGCATTTAGAGGGATCAATCACCCTGAATCTCATGGACTCAAATACTATATAGAAACTGCGGTAAAGGCTGATGAGGATTTGAAACACACACACACACATGCAAGACACATAGAAACACACTCATACATTAGGCCTAGACATACTTTCTTTTTTTTTTTTACAGTCCAGTAACTAAAAGACAGTTATAAAAATAAGCTTAGGATACACATAGAGGAATGCAGGAGGGCAAAATGGAAAACAAACTATGGAATAAAATCTATCTGAGAGCCAATCAGGGAGGGAGAAGAGGCTGGGAACAGAGCTCTGTGTTAGAGCAGATAAAGGATTGAATTGGGAACCAGGAGACCTGAATCATCCTACCAGCTCCACCATGCATATTCTGGGTAATTTTAGGCAAGACAATGGCTTTTGTAGGCTTCTATTTCTCTCCATCTGGAACAAGCTGCTCCAAGCCCCACTTGCACTGCTATTTACTTACTACTTTCATTTAAGCCAATTCTCCTTTATGTGTATATGGAAACACTCTGGGGAAGGAAATGAGTATTTATTTTACTATTTGTTGCATTTTGCCGCAACTTGTACATATCTCAAAATAAACATATTTACTTGGAAAGAAAATTATTTCACTAATATAAAAGGAAAGCTAGAATTACTGGTCTTAAAATAGAAGGTTAATAACAAAAATAAGTACAATGGACTCCTGCTTTTACTCAGGACAGACTAGTTTGCTTCAGACCAGCCCCTTTGCCAAGAACAACTAAAAAATCTGGATAAAATATATAAGATGTAAAAATAAAAACAAAGAACTTCTGTTTGAAGACATCAGGGAGATACTAAAGCAGCTAGGACCTGAAGAGCCAAGAACCCAGAGAGAAGGAAAACACATTGAAGTCCATCCAGTATTGCCCATCCCCTGCTGCCCTCCAGCCATTTGCAGATGTGTACATTTCATAAGCCCCAGAGGCTCAAAAGTCAACAGTCAGTACCATGATAACAAAAACTGAAGTATAGGGTCCACCAAAGAGAGGAGCCCTGGTAAACATTTCAAACTTCCAACTGGAGCCATGCAAGTGTTTCACACTCAGAGGTGAGTGTGAAATGGAAATAGCTCAATCCTTACAAAAACTAAAACCCCATTTCAAGCCAGTTCAAGTCCAGATGAAACAAGATATTCTACCAGTGCTCAAAACACCAGACAGAAGCAAAAGAAAATGTAATTCTCTGGAAGAAGATAATATAATCCAAAGCTTCAAATCGCTTCTCCAGTGTGTCATGTACTATATCCAGCATTGACCAAAAATTACCAGGCATGCCAGGAGACATAACCAAATAACTAAAACCAGAGGGGAAAAAACGGATCCACATGTGAACAGAGAGTTATCAGATGCAGACTTCAAAATATCCATAATTAATAAGTTCAAGAAAGCAGAGGATAAGATGGAGAAGTTCACAAGAACTAGAATCTTTACAAAAGGAAAAATGCAACTCTAGAATTGAAATATAAAATCACCAAAAAATAAGAACTCACTAGATTTGGTTTATGGCAGATTAGACAATGCAGAAATAGCCAATAAACAGAAAAAGTGTATTCTGTCCCATTAATCATCAGAGAAATGTAAATCTGCAAACCAAAACCACAGTAAGATATAACTACCCACCTATAAGAACAGTTGAAAACTGTGTACCTAAAGGAAAGGAATAGCTCTGAAAAAGAATGTTCACAACGACGTGGAACTACCAACCAAAAACTGGAAACAGAATCCATCCATCATAAAATAGCTAATAACTTGCGATGTATTAATACCGTGGAATAACACACAGCTATGAAAAAGAATTCGTGTTACATAAACAACACAGATGAAACTTGGAAATATAATATGGCCCCAAAGAAGAAAAAACACAAAAGAACGTATACCGAGTAATTTTGGTTACATAAATTTCAAAGCTGGAAAAGCTTATCTAAGGTATTAGAAGTCAAAATAGTGGTCTCTTTTGTTGGAGTTTGGTGGGGGGGAGACACTTATAGAGAAGGGGACTTCTGAGATATTTCTACTACTTTGTGTCTTAATCTGATTGGTGGTTACATACATGTGTTCACCTTGCCAAAGATCATCAAGCTGTATTCTTAGGTGTCCTTTCCTGTACGAATGTATACATTGATAAATAACATTTTTTTTTACAAGTCAAACACAAGAGAATATCTACAATCATCCTAAAGCTTTTAGGAATTATTTGAATCAAATATTAGAGTCATTGGGTGTACTATACTAATATGAGTCCAAAAAATAAATATGAGCCCACAAATAAATATGCTTTTGGAAAAAGTAAATACATTTAGTGAATTCAAAACTACTTTATTAAATTCTACTGAGATCCTGTTGCTTGCTCAGCCCAAGGCCTGATCTCTCTCAGGTAAACATGTAAATAAGGAAGTGTTCAAGAAGTACTTAGGGGCGTCCGGGTGGCTCAGTTGGTTGAGCGACTGCCTTCGGCTCAGGTCATGATCCTAGAGTCCCGGGATCGAGTCCCGCATCAGGCTCCCTGCTCGGCAGGGAGTCTGCTTCTCCCTCTGACCTTCCTCCCTCTCATGCTCTCTGTCTCTCATTCTCTCTCTCTCAAATAAATAAATAAAATCTTTTAAAAAAAAAAGTACTTAAGATTTACCACCAAGTGAAGATTGCCTCTTGATATATAATGAAACAGGATTGAAAAGAAATTGCTTTTTCAAAATATGATATGGTAACATCCATTACTACGTATCATCTGAAACTCATTGGCTAAGCACCAGGGGCCTCCCCCACACCGTGGGACACACGGCTTATTTGATGTCAAGAGTTCCTTCCTGGATGACCATCTGCGATTTGCTGATAGGAGCCTGCATACTCACTGAATGCTACAAATGGTACTACACTCAAAAATGGTTTCAAGGAAGAAAATGGAATCGAGTCCATTGGTTGCATAAATTTATGAAATCTATGCAGACTTTATGGAAGTCGGTATATGTCTATCTATACCTCTGGTGATATCATGACCCACCACCCCTGACGTGTAACAGGCCTGACCTTGAGAGGAGGGAATTCCATTCTGGGGGGTGAGGGGGGTCCCTCTCCTGCCCCACATCTGGGCTATCAGCAAAGCCATCAGCTCCACTTTCAAAGTATACCTGGAATCCAACCACTTCTCACCATCCTCCAAGTCACCAAGCCACCCCCATCCCTCACCTGGTGGCCTCCTAACTGATCTCTCCACTTTTACCTTCATCCTCCTTCAACTTGTTGTCAACAGAGCAGCCAAAATGATTCTGTCAACCCCCAAGTCAGACCTTAGCACTCCTCTGCTCAAACCCTCCCACCTCATGTAAAACAAAAGCCAATATCCTTGCCCTTGACTTGACTGCCCATCGCTTCCCTGATATCACCTCCTATTGTTCTTGCCCAAGTCACTCTGACCTGGCTGCAGGGGTCTCATTGATGATCTTCAGCCATGCTCAATGTGCTCCTGCCTCAGGGCCTTGATACTTGCTGTTCCCTCTACCTGGGACACTCTACAGTAGACACCCCTGACTCACTCCCTCACCCCTTCAATCTTTACTCAAATTTCCCCAGACCAATGAATCCTGCTCTCACCCTCTTGTGCAAACTTACACTCCCCTCCATTCTCCCAACCCCTGTTCCCTGCTTTCTTTCCTGTTTAATATTCATCACCATCTAATATTCTATGTGTTTATCAACTTACCTTACTGGGAGTTTTTGTCCCACCTCTTTATACCACGAGATTTCTCAATAAGCAAAGCAGCCTCTGAGACTCATGGACTTGAAAAGACAACCACCCCCTTCTAAGCTTCAGAGTGGGAACTGTGCCATTGGTCACGATGCACTTGGGGTACAAAGACCCTTTCTTTCACTCTTATTGAGCTGATAAAGCCAGAAAGAGAGTCAAGCTGCTGACAAGAAGCTACTGTTTATCCTTCAAACCGTGACATTCTGCCAAATCCCACCCTTCCTATTCCAGAGGTCTCCCTGATTCACAGGGGGGTGGGGGGAAGCCTTCACTCTGCCACCTCCCCAGGGTGGGGGACTGCAGCTGTTCATTCAGCAAATATTTATCAATTACTGTTTATGCACCACAGAGCTACATGCCAAGAACACAGAAGAATCCGGCATTGCCTTTGCCCGAGTGAAGCTCACAGTCCTGAGAGCAGGGAGAAGTGACCCTCTCCGTACCCTGATTCAACCTACAGAGCCATGATGGGCACGACAGATGTCACATTGCTGCCAGCAATTTGTAGGTAACAAACTATTCACATTTACAATCATCTTGTCTTTATCTGTAATTGAGAGTGGCTGGAAGGTTGTGCATCTGATGACACCTTCACAATCTGATACGTTCCTTAACGGAGAGGAAATGAAGTAGAGGAAATTAAACATAAATGTGGGGATGCCCATGGAGTGGGGATGCCATGCTCAAGGTCATCAGGGTGCAGCCTGGAAACAGGTTTAGAACCCCTGTTAAAGAATTCTTTCCCTCAGCTTATACCTGGTTTAAATTTACAGGTGGCAGTGCTAATGACATCTATTACTGCCGGGCCCTGGGACACTGAGGCATGGTAACAGGCACGTGGATTCATTTAACTCACTTAATCCTGACTACAAGAAGGGGTGTAGATATTAATTTTCCTTTCAGTTTTATTGAGTTGTAACTAAAACACACCACTGTAGAAGTTTAAGGTGTGAAGCACAATGACTTCATTTACATATATTGCCAAATGATTACCAGGATAAATTAACATTTATCATGTCATAGAGACGCTCTTTTCTTCATGATGAGAACTTCCAGGATCTACCCTCTTATCATCTTTTAAATATACCATAGAGCAGTGTTAGCAGTTATCGTCACGTTGTGCATGACACCCCCATTGTCTACACTCCAGTTTTCTCAGACCACCTGCCTCCAATTCCCCCTCCCTCCACCCGTGGCCTCTGGTAAATCACAAATCTGATCTCTTTTTCTATGAGTTTGCTTTTTGTTTTTCCACATATAAATGAGATCATACAGTGTTCGTCTTTCTCTGACTTATTTTACTCAGCATAATGCCCTCAAGGTCCACCCATGATTTAATAAATGGCAAGCTCTCCTTTTTTATGGCTAAGTAGTATTCCAAAGTATAGGTATTATTCAATCCCAATTTTCAGATGCAGCAATCGGCATTGGGGTTTGTGTTAAATACATTACCCAAGGTCATTCCGACAGTAACAGGTGAATTTGGAATTCAAACCCAGATTTGTCTGATTCTAAAGCTTTGCCTAAAATCCTCCTGGCAATGCAACTTGGCAAATCAAGTTGGAAGTCTTTGGAATCAAACTTCCCTTTGAAGAGAGATTTGATGCATTTATGAGCCAATTTGCTGCAACCAAGAATTAAGTGAAATAAGTTATGTAAAGTGGATAGCCCAAGATCTAACCCAGAGCAAGAGCTAGATGGTAGGTAAGTTATCATCACCATTGCTTATCACACTTGTCCTTCTTTCCTTCCTTCTTTCCTTCCTTCCATCTTTTTGTGCCTTAAGCCAGCTACCATCTAGTCCTGCTCATGAGCCTTCTGGTTACCTGGACAGTTCTGCTGAACAAGGCTGGACTCAGCTAACCTTGCCCATGAGCCAGCTTGTGAGTCAGCTGGCTGGTCTAGGATGGCCTCAGTCATATGTTTAGAGCTTGGCTGGGATTCACTTTGAGGCGACAAGCATCAAGCTTGCCTGGGCTTGTGCACATGGTCGCAGAAGTGTTATAAGAGCAGGAATATAAGCAAGCCAGGCTGCTGGAGGCCTAGGCTCATGAGCAGTATTCCATCACTTCTATTCCATTATACGTCAGAAGGCCAGTCAGATTCAAGGAGTGGGGAAAGAGACTCCTACCTCTTAATGGGTGGAGCCAAAAAAAAAAAATCACATTTCCAAGACTGCCTTGCGTTGATGTGTCCTGATGGTTCTCCTGGTAGACTTACAAACCAGCACAGGCAAAAGAACTTGCTGCGTGCACACAGGTTCCCACGCTCAAATTCAATCTGACTACCTATTGTTTAACGCCAGTAATTCTTAGTTCTCCTCTGATTTAGGTGGGCAACATTCTTTTCCCTTTAAAATGGGGACCTACCCATGATATCTTTTCCTAATGAAGTTTTCTTTGATTTGATGACCTGTCATATTAAATTATTTGGGGTCTAATAGCTATGAATAGGCAAGGCATCCAGAACTCCACTAAGCAAGTAGCACTAAAGTTCTTCCCACATCAAAAGCCCCCACTAAAAGAACTCTGCAGAGCCACAGATTCCCCCATAATCCCATGCCTTTAGAGCTACCATGAACCCCGCCCAAATCCAAATCCTGCCCCTGGTCCACGTGTAGCCTCCTTCTGGGTCCTGCTGCCAACGCGTCCTTCACCCAACCATATGATTGCATGTGCTCCTGACTTTGGAACATACTGTTCCTGCTGTCTGAAAGAAATGTCCTAAGCCCTCTTCTCTACTTGGTGCACCCCCATTAATCCTTTATCACCCAGATGATGTCTCATTTTCATGCATGCAATCATTCAACAAATATGTACTGGCCGGCCAGGCCCAGGATGCATATGGGAATTGAAAACCAAGTCAGCTCCTCCTCCTCAATAAACTTATGGTCACTCCGCTGTGAAGCCACCCAATTTCTAAGTCCCTGCCTCTGCTCTGTACCCACAAGCATGTGTGTGTGTGTGTGTGTGTGTGTGTGTGTGTGTGTGTGTAAGTATGGATAGGTATGATTGTATATATATATGTGTGCATGTACACAACACGCACACACAAACGAACAAACACACACACCTTTTACACCACGGACTGCATTGGACTCTGAGGCTTTGTTGGTGAATTTTTCTCTTCCATAAGACGGTGAGCTCTTTAGTCAAGGGTCACACCTCATTATTCTATCATTATGATTAGATCACCCAGTACTTTCCTTAGTTGAGATTCAAAGAAACATTCACTGAATTGATGAAAGAATGAATGCCAGAAGGAAAAGGTGCTTTTGGAGGGGGGTTAGCTTCATCCCTTCATTTTCCAAATGAGAAAACTAAAATCCTGGCAGATTACACTACTCATTGAAGCTGTCTTGCCTTCACACAGGGAGCAACGTTGTCCCCCATCTTCAGGGTCAAAGGGGGACTGTTTTACATTTTAAACACAGTGTATGGATTTAAGGAAGTTGATTTCACATCGTATAAAAATTTTTGGTGGACAAAAGACCCCACCCCAAAACTGCTAGAACTCATACAGGAATTCAGTAAAGTGGCAGGATATAAAATCAATGCACAGAAATCAGTGGCATTCCTATACACCAACAACAAGACAGAAGAAAGAGAAATTAAAGAGTCAATCCCATTTACAATTGCACCCAAAACCATAAGATACCTAGGAATAAATCTAACCAAAGAGGCAAAGAATCTGTACTCAGAAAACTACAAAATACTCCTGAAAGAAATGGAGGAAGACAAAAAGAAATGGAAAAATGTTCCATGCTCATGGATTGGAAGAACAAATATTGTGAAGATGTCAATGCTACCTAGAGCAATCTACACATTTAATGCAATCCCTATCAAAATACCATCCACTTTTTTCAAAGAAATGGAACAAATAATCCTAAAATTTGTATGGAAACAGAAAAGACCCCGAATAGCCAGAGGAATGTTGAAAAAGAAAAGCAAAGCCGGCGGCATCACAATTCCGGACTTCCAGCTCTATTACAAAGCTGTCATCATCAAGACAATATGGTACTGGCACAAAAACAGACACATAGATCAATGGAACAGAATAGAGAACTCAGAAATGGACCCTCAACTCTATGGTCAACTCATCTTCGACAAAGCAGGAAAGAATGTCCAATGGAAAAAAGTCAGTCTCTTCAACAAATGGTGTTGGGAAAACTGGACAGCCACATGCAGAAGAATGAAACTGGACCATTTCCTTATACCACACACAAAAATAGACTCAAAATGGTTGAAAGACCTAAATGTGAGACAGGAGTCCATCAAAATCCTAAAGGAGAACACAGGCAGCAACCTCTTCGACCTCAGCCACAGCAACTTCTTCCTAGAAACACCTCCAAAGGCAAGGGAAGCAAGGGCAAAAATGAACTATTGGGACTTCATCAAGATAAAAAGCTTTTGCACAGCAAAAGAAACAGTCAACAAAACCAAAAGACAACCGACAGAATGGGAGAAGATATTTGCAAATGACATATCAGATAAAGGGCTAGTATCCAAAATCTATAAAGAACTTATCAAACTCAACTCCCAAAGAACAAATCATCCAATCAAGAAATGGGCAGAAGACATGAACAGACATTTTTCCAAAGAAGACATCCAAATGGCCAACAGACACATGAAAAAGTGCTCAACATCGCTTGACATCAGTGAAATCCAAATCAAAATCTCAATGAGATACCACCTCACCCCAGTCAGAATGGCTAAAATTAACAAGTCAGGAAACGACAGATGGTGGTGGGGATGCGGAGAAAGGGGAACCCTCCTACACTGTTGGTGGGAATGCAAGCTGGTGCAGCCACTCTGGAAAACAGTATGGAGGTTCCTCAAAAAGTTGAAAATAGAGCTACCATACGATCCAGCAATTGCACTACTGGGTATTTACCCCAAAGATACAAAAGTAGGGATCCGAAGGGGTACGTGCACCCCGATGTTTATAGCAGCAATGTCCACAATAGCCAAACTATGGAAAGAGCCCAGATGTCCATCGACAGATGAATGGATAAAGAAGAAGTGGTATATATATATACAATGGAATATTATGCAGCCATCAAAAGGAATGAGATCGTGCCATTTGCAATGACGTGGATGGAACTGGAGGGTGTTATGCTGAGTGAAATAAGTCAATCAGAGAAAGACATGTATCATATGACCTCACTGATATGAGGAATTCTTAATCTCAGGAAACAAACTGAGGGTTGCTGGAGTGGTGGGGGGTGGGAGGGATGAGGTGGCTGGGTGATAGACATTGGGGTATGTGCTATGATGACCGCTGTGAATTGTGTAAGACTGTTGAATCACAGACCTGTACCTCTGAAACAAATAATACATTATATGTTAAAAAAAAAAAAAAAAAGAAGGTAGCAGGAAGGGTAGAATGAAGGGGGGAAAATCGCAGGGGGAGACGAACCATGAGAGACTATGGACTCTGAGAAACAAATTGAGGGTTCTAGAGGGGTGGGGGGATGGGTTAGCCTGGTGATGGGTATTAAAGAGGGCACGTTCTGCATGGAGCACTGGGTGTTACATGCAAACAATGAATCATGGAACACTACATCAAAAACTAATGATGTAATGTATGGTGATTAACATAACATATTAAAAAAAGGAAAAAAAAGAAAAAAATTTTGGTGGACAAAATACAATGTATCAAAAGTGATTTAAAAACAAAGAAAAAAGTGATTAATAAATTGGGTTTTCAAACCAGACAGATCTGAAATAAAATTCTAGCACTTTTTCACCACTGGGTCTCACTTTACTCACCATAGAACAGAGCTGCCCACTAGTACCTGCCCAGGACATATTGGGAAGATGTTAAGATTTTAAAAGCAAAAGGGCTTCGGGGCACCTCGGTGGCTCAGTCGTTAAGCGTCTGCCTTCGGCTCAGGTCATGATCCCAAGGTCCTGGGATCGAGCCCCGCATCTGGCTCCCTGCTCCGAGGGAAGCCTGCTTCTCCCTCTCCCACTCCCCCTGCTTATGTTCCCTCTCTCTCTCTGTCTCTCTCTGTCAAATAAGTAAATAAAATCTTAAAAAAAAAAAAAAAGCAAAAGGGCTTCATCCACATAAAATGTCCACTATGTCGGGGCGCCTGGGTGGCTCAGTCGTTAAGCATCTGCCTTTGGCTCAGGTCATGATCCCAGGGTCCTGGGATTGAGCCCCTCATCGGGCTCCCTGCTCGGCGGGAAGCCTGCTTTTCTCTCTCCCACTCCCCCTGCTTGTGTTCCCTCTCTCGCTGTGTCTCTCTCTGTCAAAAAAATAAATAAAAATCTTTAAAAAAAAAAATGTGCACTATGTGAAAGATATTATTTTTTTATTATTTTTTATTATTTTGCAACATTTAAATGATACTTGGAAAAACAGCATTAGCTAAATGTTTAGAGGTTCAATTATAACCATAATTATATTCAAAGGGTCTCCACAAGTGACAGCAAACCTCTCTAAAGTTAGAGAAATCCGGGGTGCCTGGTTGCCTCAGTCATTAAGCGTTTGCATTTGCCAACAAAATGGCAGTCTACAGAAAAATCCTTTCTCTCCAGGGAGGACTGGGTGGCTCAGTCAGTTAAGCGTCTGTCTTGGGCTCAGGTCATGGTCCCAGGGTCCTGGGATCGAGCCCCACATCGGGCTCCCTGCTCCACGGGAAGCCTGCTTCTCCCTCTCCCACTCCCCCTGCTTGTGTTCCCTCTCTTGCTGTGTCTCTCTGTCAAATAAATAAATAAAATCTAAAAAAAAAAAAAGTTACAGAAATCTCAGGTGTCTTTTTGTCAAACATTTCAGCTGCAGTATTGCTTTTTGCCACAGGATTTACCTACAGGAATTAAAGCATTAGCAGGGTCCCTGAGCACAAGAAAATGAATGCATTCCAATGTATGATGGCAAGCTCAATATCGCAAAGAGAGTGATTCAGATGCTGTTACTGAACTAGTAGAACCTGCTTTTGATGGCCAGAAGATGTTCATTTCCTGAGGCCTGATTAGTATACAGAACAGTCTTTTTTTTCATGCATCAAAATGGAAATGTAAAGGCTAGCACACTATGGCTAAGAATGGTTTTAAACAATATTTTATGGCATCTGAAAGCAACCCTTTTATCTTTTACATCTTCACTTTTTATTGTCTGGGCTTTTATGAGCTGTGTACTTGAACTAGACCCAAATCCTGGGTGCCACACTCAAAATCATATGGTACATCTGTTTCTTTGAGAATGGAGGGGGTTCTGTGTATCAGAATCTTCCTCCCACGCTGAAATCAACACACTCAATTCAGTGGAAGAAAAGGAAAATGCAGCCTCTGTGTTCTCCCTGAAAAAGGTAGTTTTGTTCACATTCCATGGGGGCATAGGACAGGGCATAGCCCAAGTCACCAGGAGGACCCTCGACATCCTATTTATTGTCTAGAGCTTCCTATCCAGGCGTTTATCTCACTGAGGATCTTCAACGCCGGTAGAGCACCAGAACCTTGTCATTACCAAAGATGTCTCCAGAGCATCTTGTGTGTAGACCTTGAACTTGGCTGGCACTCTCTGCACAAAAGGAAATGCATGCTCTATTATCATTTCAAAAATCAAACAAATACCTTTTAACCTATTTCCAAATATAGGATGGAGTTTTTAAATGAAAACATGATTATTTTAAACGAGTAGAAAGTTGGGAGAGACTGGTATATTGAAGCAGTGGTAGGAGTCTTCCTGTTCTCTGCGGAACTAAGTGAATTTTGTCTGGCAGGCACAGTTTTCTCTCCCTAAAGGAATTTATATTTATAAAAAATGTTGTGCCAAAATTAACTGAACGCCATCAACTGTGTTCTGAGCCTGCACATTTCACGATGTTATCCAGAATTCACCTAAACCATATACCAGAATGGCTGGGTGAAATGTGAGAAACAAGTTGGGGAATGCAAATGGAACCATTGAGAACAGAGTGGTTGGCCTATAGGGCAAACTGAAAGCTGGGGTTGGAAATTATACTGGAAAGGTCTGTTAGGGTGAGACGGGGAAAGGTTTTGAATGTCAAGTTTAAAAAAAGGTCTAGAATTCACACTCTACACCATAGGAGGCCACTGAAGTTTCTGAGCGGATCGGTTTCAGGAGCTCACAGGGGCTAGGCTGCTCCTGCCCCTTGTAACCTTCCTGAGCGCCCTCACACTCACCTGTGGTTAGTGAGAGAAAGCCCTACCCCAGTTTCAAATACCGTTCCTGAACTGGCCAAGCATGTTGCCCAGCGCACACCTGCGGGAGATTTTTGGGTTCTCCTACGATCGAGCCTATTACACACCCCGTTGCCATTTTCTGCCTTTTGTTCTGCAGAGGCTGATACCATGAGGGCCTTGCAGCTCTTGGTGGTTTGTCCTTACTCCTTCCATTTGGGAGTTGTAGGAATACCTGGGATTGGGGGGGGGGTTGGGGTGTTCCTTTGTGGGTAAATGCTGACCATTTGTTTATGGCTTTGCTGCCCAGCTGTCCTTTTTATAGGTAGGAATTTGGAGAGATTAAAAAAAAGATGCATCAGCGCACCTGGGGTGGCTCAGTTGGTGAAGCGACTGCCTTCGGCTTGGGTCATGATCCTGGAGTCTCAGGATTGAGTCCCGCATCGGGCTCCCTGCTCAGCAGGGAGTCTGCTTCTCCCTCTGACCCTCCCCCTCTCATGTGCTCTCTCTCTCTCTCTCTCTCATTCTCTCTCAAATAAATAAGTAAATAAAATCTTAAAAAAAAAAAAAAGATGCATCTACTGCTATATTCCCAGAACCTAAAACTGAGTTTGGTTTTGGTTTTTGGTAGAAATCAAGGACATGGGTGAATTCCACACCTGGTTTGACCTGGAACAGCATGGGGTAATAAGAATATATGGGAGGGTGAGACAATATCTTTTAAAAACTAAATTGAAAAGAAGAAGGAGCTCAGGCCTCTAGATGAGCATGAGAAGGGTGCCCCTGAGGAAGAATGGAAGGGTCTGTGAGGGCTTTGGACTGATCAAAAGGTGCAAACTGGGAGCTACCATCTGGTTTAGTCCAGTCAGGATCTCGTCAAGGGTGATGAATAGCAGGGTTGTCTCTTCTGGGGTTAATGCCTCCTCAGGACATCCCCAAATTTCCAGGTAAGAGTTCAGTCCCCACTTCATGGGGAGGAGGCCAACACGTGAAGACAAACGATATGAGAATAGACACAAACAAATGGAAGCTGGAAAGGATCAGCTTTACTACTTGGGAAATGAATTCTGCAAGGTGCAAATGGCTGAGTTGGTAGGATTGCCATAGGTTGGAGCGCCAGGATGGGAACGTCTGGAGGTGGTTCCTGACCCATCATGGAAAGGAGTATTTTCTCCCTTCAGGGAGATAGAGGTCTATCCTCATGTGTGAGATATATGTTGAGAACCCTCATTCAGGCCCTGAAACGAAGCCAGGGTGCCTCAAAGCTTCCTTGCTGTCTGTGATGAAAGCCTTCCTGTACATGACACAAGGCCCTCTCTTTCCATTGTTCATGTGGCAGGAAGTCCAGAGACGTTTTCAAAACCTGACAACATGGGAGAAACCCTTAAGCACCATGCCAGTTGTGTGGGCCACTCTCCCATTCCTAACTTTGACCTCTGAGACAGAAAGGCAGCTGCAGGGAGGTACAATAATGCAAACCAGACCAGAACTCCAACCCCGCAGCCGGCCACACACACACGTACTACAGGGTGGAACCCACCGGACCCGTAGATGTGCCCTAAACCCTGGTCGGGGGAGACACATTTGAAGCAAAGCCGCCGTGGGTCAGTGGACGTTTTCAGCCAGAGCCCGACCCGAGACACCTTCCTGGCTGTAGCCACCACCGACCCTGGCAAAGTCATTAAAAAAGGACAACCGATTGTTCCTCGCTCTACCCCACTCTCCCACTCTCCCCTCAGGGACATCTCTTCCCCAAACTTATGCTTTGAGGGGAGATCAGAGCACACACTTCCAAAACAGGGACTTTGGGCATGTCTCTTTACTTTTTTGAACCTAAGCTTCCTTATCTATAAAATGGGGAGGACACTTAGCTTATGATTTCTACAAACATAAACAAGATTTATCCATACATAGGGAGACCATGCAACCCTGTTGATGCACGTTATTCCCAGTTTTTGCCTGTTGCCCTGGCTCCCCATCCAATGAGCACCTCCTTCCACTCTCAAAAGCATCCCCGTTTGGATGATAAATTCTTTGGCCACCCTATAATAAAGCTCTTAACACAAAACCTACCAGGAAGAGGCGGGCAGGCCTTCCTTAACCCAAATGTGCTTTCAGAGAACTTCAGTCACACTGAGGTGTAAATGTTTGACAATATTTAGATATTAGCCCTGACACAAATCTTAAATTAAAAACCTCTCTCTCTTATGGCAGAATCTCAGGTACCAGTTAATGGGGCTGGGAAGATACTAGGGGAGGAGGGGGGCTGGGGGCCATTGTACCTCCCATGCATAAGACTGACCCCCAGTGGCCATTCTGAGCTTTGTGACTATTCTCAAGCCTTACCTGTCACCCCTCCAACTCCACTACCAAAAATATCCAGCATAGATGGCCAGATACCATCAGAAGTAGAGGTCTGAGCCTGAAGGTTATATCTGCCAGACAAGTATTTTCTCCTCCAGGTGGTTCAAAGGCTTCTCTTTCAACAGGATTGCGGATATTCCCTACGCCTTTGGAGCAGCAAAAGGCTACAATGCACCACAGCCTGAGATCCCCCAGGAAACAGGTATCTGACCCTGGAGACAAGGAATTATTAGAGGTGAGTGACACCGGAAGAATACTGAGCCTTACAAAGCAAACCAATTTTTAAATATTAAACTAAAAATGTACTCCACAGCTATTTGGTTCAGTCATTAAACAAACATATGAAAGCCTATTATGTGTCAGGCACAGGGGTAATCCCCAACTGGTCAGCAAGATGGCCAGGAGCATAAGAACAAGGTGGGGGGGGGGCGGTGCAGAAGAGACAAATGGCACATGTGTGGACCACAGTGGAACTCCTTGACCAGTGGAAGATGCTGCAGCCAATTTCAAAACGAACCCACCCAGAATCTTATTTTTCCATTAAAGAAATATATATTTGTTTAAATAATATATTTTCATTATTAAAAAATTGGCAACGGGCGCCTGGGTGGCTCAGATGGTTAAGCGTCTGCCTTCGGCTCCGGTCATGATCCCAGGGTCCTGGGATCGAGTCCCACATCGGGCTCCCTGCTCCTTGGGAGCCTGCTTCTCCCTCTGCTTCTCTCTCTCTCTCTCATGAATAAATAAATAAAAAATCTTTAAAAAAATTGGCAAATGGCATACATTGAGAGGAGTGCAATTTCACATTCAATCCCATCAGGCAAATAAAACCACTTATTGACTTTTGGTGTTTTTTCTGATCAACATTTTCTTCTATCCTTAGTTACCTTTGCTCCTTCCTTTTGTGTAAATCTTGCTCCTTCTTTTGGTGGCCCCATGGAAGATACCATTTTAAACATTTATTTCTTCTGATCACAAAAGAACATAGATTATAAGAAAGGTGAGAAACACCCTCAATCTAAAGGTTAGAATAAAATCAACCACCACTTGCCAACTGTGGACAACTATTAGTGAGGTATGGAAGTAAATTCCAACAGTTTAAAACTACAAACACACCATTTTGCTGATTAGGGGAACCAAGAAAATAATGTCTTTAATGTTTTGGTGCTTGATTTATCCCCTTAATAGATTCTTTGAAAGCTACTATTAGTGAAATTTCTTCTATAAATATGATTTCTAATGTCTATATAACATTACATCAATGGATATAAAATTATTTCATCCTCCGTGTAGACATGGAGGTCTTGTGTGTATCTTTGTTTTTTTATTTGTAATTTGCAGTTTGCTCATTAATAATTCTTTGCCAAATAAATGTCCACTGTGTGCTAGAAACTGTTCCAGGTTCTGATGATCCTAGGAACATGACTGACAAAGGTCTCTGTTTCCTTTGAATAGATTTTTATATATACACCTTGGATTGTTTCCTTACATTACAGTTCTAGAAGGAAAAACATTGGACTGGAATCATACAGATTGAATGCTCCCAAAAGAGAAATAGAGAAGTGTTTTTTCCTCTCACAAACAATGACTTTCTAAGAGCTTTTGAGTTTGGGAGAAGTTGATCATTTGTAGGAAGCCTGAAGGTGAAGTTCTAGGAGGCATGCACTACTTAAAATCTACCAGGGATGAAGAAAAAACTCCTTATTAATCATAAGGTACTAAAATGGAAGATGTGGCCAAGCACCCAGCTCTAGAGTCAGACTATTTTAATCCTGTTTCTACCACCCACTAGTGAGTGGCTCTGGGAAGGTGTTCATATCCTTCCCGTGCCTCAGTTTCCTCATCTTTAAAATGGGAGTAACAACAACACATGCCTCAAAGGGGCATCCTGGTGATTACAGGAGTTACACAGAAGGCACTTAGAACAGCGCCTGCCATGAATTAAGTAATTAAGTACTTGTGCGATCTTTTTCACATAAAGTCTAATCTATAGGACTCTCTATAGCACAACTATTAGGGAAAGCCAAGTCAATCTAGTTCTCCAATTCCCAAAGATTTTAACTTGTTGATCCAGAAAAATCATGAAGGAATATAAAAAATTAGGTGTGAACTCTTAACGGAGCTGCAGTTTTTGTCTTCCTTCCATCAATTTCTCTACGGCCCAGTTCCTCATGCAGGTCCCAAGGCATCATCAAGCCCTTCTTGGGCCCATGACCACAGCACATTCTCTCTTGCCTCAGTCTGAACAGGACCATATTTCCACAGACACCAAGAACCACAGACCTCGGTGGGAGAAATACCCTGCCTAGGCTCTCGTTCTGAAGAATGCTCTCAACGGACTTGTCTAAGGCTCTCGGTGCCATTGGCTGGCAGGAAAGTGCCAGGATCTGGAGAGACTTGGCATTTTGAGTTATGCAACAAATCATCCAAAGAAGGCAGATTTTGATAGGAGCTAGAGCCGACTGTGAATTCTGAAGTCCGTCCTTGGTGATTAATGACATCATGGAAAACAAGCCAGCAGGCACCCACGTTAAGAGAGAATGCTATTTTAAACATCCCCATTCTAATTAAGTAATTCTTCTTATAACACTTGAAACCTAAAAATAGGTTTGATCTGTCCATTGGGGGCCACTTCATGTTGACAGCAGAAGTTTAATTAGATTGCCTCAAGCAGGAATGTTATTCTCCAAGGTTTGGCATGAACTCCAGGACTGAAGGCTCAGTGGTGTGTGCATATGGTGCCTGCTAAAGTGGAAGTATTTTCTACAAAACCCTGACAGCAGAGGGGGTGGGAAAGAAAGGCACATTTACACTTGGTGTATTAGGCCTTTAGGAATCCAGCAATGGGTGATCGTGAATATACTGAACCCTTTAACATAGAAAGTGTTTCATACGCTTAGACTCCAGTTCAACATAGAAGCACCAAGAGTGTACTTAGCATGAATGCTTGATGGAATAGAAGACACCATTCCCCCAGGGAATCATTTTGACTGAATTCATGTCAATTGAATCAACCCACTGGTAGGTAGTTTGTTAAACTACTGGTCGCTTGGCAACCTAGACTGTTGATATACTTAAGCAACATACCACTGATGAACTCGGAGAATGTCTCCAAAGTTTCTCTGCTCAAAACACTCTAACATCCTTGGTGTCTATCCAGTGGTCCATTCATTCAACCAGTTCTTACTGAGCGCCTATTAGGAGCACACAAGTGGGGCTTAAGTCAGACAGAGTCCCCATTCTAATGGCGATCAAGGAAATAATATGCAAATCTCAATCATGGGAAGCAGAACTATTGAGTTTGGAACTTTGGATACGCATAACTATTCTGCCCCACCAATGTTGACCACTCACTTACCCTTATTCTTTTTTATTCTGCACAATTTGACAGGCAGAACATGGTATCTCAGCGTTGTTATGGAGGAGTGGTTATTACTAAAAAGATTGAACATCTTTTTCAAATATTTGTTGGCTAGTTGAACTTATTTTTTTTGTGTGAGTCATCTGCTTATGTCCTTCACCTGCTTTTCTATTAACATCCTTATGTATACAATTCTACATATTCTCTACCAATTTTTCAATTGTTTTTCTGTCCACCTTTAGATCGTTTTACAAATTAAAGAAATGAAGCCTGTTTAACATCACTCATCATCAAGGAAATGCAAATCAAAACCGCAGCGAGCTAGCACCTCACACCTGTCAGATGGGCTCTTATCAAAAAGACAAGAGATAAATACTGGCAAGGATGTGGAGAGAAGGGAACTCTCGTGCACTGTTGGTGAGAATGTACCCTGGTGCAGCCACTCTGGAAGACAGCATGGAGGGTTAGAACTACTATATGGTCCAACAATCCCACCTCTGCATATATCCAAAGCAAACACAATCATTATCTTGAGGACACCTGTCCTCTCGTGTTCACTGAAGCATTGTTCACAATAGTTAGGGTATGTGTTCACCAATGCATGAACAGATCAAGAAAATGTGGTGTGTATATACAATGGAATATTATTCAGCCTTTAAAAAATAGAGAAATCCTGGGGCGCCTGGGTGGCTCAGTTGGTTAAGCGACTGCCTTCGGCTCAGGTCATGATCCTGGAGTCCCGGGATCGAGTCCCGCATCGGGCTCCCTGCTCGGCAGGGGGTCTGCTTCTCCCTCTGACCCTCCCCCCTCTCGGGCTGTCTCTCACTCTCTCTCCCAAATAAATAAATAAAATTTAAAAAAAAAATAGAGAAATCCCGTCATTTGTGACCACATAGATGAACATGAAGGGCATGATGCTAAGTGAAATAAGCCAGACAAAAATACTACATGCGAAATTTCACTTCTGTGTTAATAAAAAACAAAAAGGTTTCAACTCAGAAACAGAGTATAAAAGTGGTCACCAGGGGCTTGCTGGTAGGAGAAATAAGGAGATGCTGGTAAAAGGATACAAACGCTTGGTTATAAGATGAACAAGATCAGAGGATCTAATGTATAACATGATGACTATAGTTGATAATACTGTATTATATAATTCAAATACGCTACAAAAGAATTTAAGTGTTCTCACCAAAAAAGAGGTAAATAAAAAATTTTAAATAAATTAACCCTTTGTGAGCAAATAACTCCATAAGGTTGTGGTTCCTCATGATTCTAACAGACTAGGGTGGGAGGCTGTGCTGATGGTTTTTTAACTCTTATGTCTTTATGTTTCTGCCTTCAGGATCATGTTTAGAGACATTCACGTTCCCAAAATTATGTTTTTTAAATGTTCATCCACTTTTCTCCTTGTTTAAGTCTTTAACTCATCCAGGATTTTGATATGAGGTGAGAGGTAGAATCTAGTTATATTTTCCCCCAAATCTAACCAGTTGCCTGAGTTTTCTTTAAACTTTCCAAATGTTTCCAAATGGTGTCCAGAGACACAGCCCAAATGGAGTCTCATTCAGCCATCCAAAGCATCAAATGACCGCCAATGGAATGACCACAAGGCAATAAACAGGTTCCATCAAAAATTATGGAGGAGAGAGCCAAATATTTTCCCTCTGAGAGTATTATTAAGAAAAGTATTTTGTCTCAAAGCTATAGCAGGGGGGACAAATGCTATTAGAAAAAAAATCAGAGAAATATTTTTTCTGAGCCAGTGGTCAAGGTGAAGACTAAGAGAGAAAAATGATACAAACGCCAGATGGGATTGACGATGAATTCTTGTTTTTAAAGATCAAGAATAGCTTTCCTCATCAAAGCAGGTAGATGTTAATTTATTCAGATGTTAATTCCCTGTGCCAGGACAAAATGCCTATCACCTCTCCATGGGTTAGAGTTCTGACAGCCTGGCTGGGTTGCCAGTTCAGAGGATTCTTGCTTGACTTGGAAGAATCTCTGAGCCTAGAAAATACAGATCGTGGGTGGTCGACTGTTGTCTTGGCTGGAGGCAGGAGGATGGGCGTGATGTCCCGAAATTGCTGTTGACAGGTCTTCAGATGCCTATCTCTGTGGTTGTCCTTCTTTTTTTCCTCGTTCCTCTATTCCTTGTTTTCGGAAACATGACAGTTCAATGTTTGAGATACATCTGATCAGCCCCAGATACAGCCTTCTCCGCCTTCCTTCATCCCTCCACTATTTACTGAGCATGTTCTACGTCCCAAGAACTGGTATGGGGTTGGAATACTGTGAAGGACAAGGCACAAAAGGCAGCTGGCCTCATGGGGCTTATATTCTAGAACAGAAACTGTCAAACTCTAGTCTGTAGGCCAAAACCTGTCCCACTGCATATTCCTATAACGTCCAAGAGCCAGGAATGGTTTTTACCTTTTTAAAGACCTTTTTTTTTAATCTCCTTTTTCATCAAAAGGAGAATATTTCATGAAATTTCACATGAAATTTCATCACATGAAAATGATATGAACTTCCAATTTCCGTGTCCACAAATAGAGCATTGGAATACAGCCATGTCCATTCCTTTGCATGGTTCCTCACTGGGCGCTCTCGCACTAACACGGCAGAGATGGATCAGTGTGACAGAGACCGTATGGCTGCAGAGCTTAAAATTGTTTTATCTGACCCTTTACTGAAAAGGCTTGCTCTTTAGAAGGCAGACTAAACAGGAAAATAAGATGATTACAGACTAAGGAAGGCTCTGGAGGACATGGTCAGGGTGAGACTCAGGGAGGCCCTGACAGCGGGGGTCAGGGAAGGCATCGCGCAGAGCCGGACTCCCCCACCAAGGGAGACAAACAATCAGCTTATGAAGGGCCACGGGGACCAGAGCTCCGTGGCAAGCACAGAGCCCCTGCGGCGTGAAGGGTCGGGGAAGGATGTGTGCTGAGGCATGTGGGAATGCGCAGGGGGCAGGCTGGGAGAGGAGAAGAAGGAGAGGTGGAGCATGACCATTGCCCAGCAGCAGGCCTGGAAGCATGGGGGGCCCAGGAAAGGAATGAAGAGGGGCTCACACCAGAGCGGTGGTGTGGAGATGCAGATTCTGGATAAACTCAGGGTACATGTTGGAGGTAGAGCCCACAAAACTGAGCACTGGACTGGTTGTGGGGAAAGGGTAGAGGCGAGGGTAGGGCTGGACCTCTGGCAGGTGGTGGCACCATTGCAGAGATGGGCGGGGATGGGGGGGAGGGGGTTAGTTTGCAGAGGGGTTGGGGGAGACATTGAGAATTCATCTTTAAAATGCTCAAGGAAAGATGTCAAATGGGGGTTGGAACTAAAGATCTTGCTCTCCCAGAAGAGGCTGGTGACGGAGATGGGAAATCTGACAAACCTACCCTCTGAAGGTGCGTCTAAAAAGACTCACCCTGAAGATCCTACTCATGAATTGGCCCCGTCCCTGCCCACAGGCCACGGGACTTCTATGGCAACCAGAAGCCAGATGCTCTACGTATGTCCTCCCTTCCAACTAGAGGAATGCTCGGTGCACAGCCATTTGACCATCTGACAATCATTGATGAGCACCTTTTTAGTCCCATTATCTCAAGTCACACATGTCAGTCACTACCTATGGTCCCCTTGGCATGAAGCAGGATTCCTGGCGGGAGGACGAGTTTTCATTACAAGAGGTCACCACACCTCATTATACAGGGCTCATGAAAAATGTTTCCTGCTCCACTTGAAGCAAATCGGGGCCTGTGAAAACTCACCTCCTGTTTTCAGCAGAAGAGCTCAGCTTGGAAATGCCTGGGTAGTTAGGTAGACAAGGCTCTGGACTTCTGTGAGCACTGAGACTTATTTGGATCACTGAGAAAACTATTAGCAAGGTCACCTCTCAGGCACCACTGGCTCTGGTTCTCCATCTCCTTGGCAAGCCCCATCTTGTAAGTATGCGAGCATAAAATTACCCAATTTGTACCCTGGAGGTCCCCTCCGCATTATTTCAGGCTGTGAGCACCTCCCCAAATCGGTTTTATAGCAGTGTTTACCAGCTCCCAGGGTCCAGGGCAGTGCCAAGGCATTAAATCCCTACCCCCACTCCGTGGCCCTAAGTGAAGACATTCCAAGTACGAGGAAAACCTTCAAGTGACAGTCCTGACAAAATTCAAGGTTTTATGCACTCCATGGTAACACCACTGGCTCAAAATGAGAAGCTGGGGTGACTGCATTGCTGCTTCTACCAGCAGGCTGTTTGGACACAGAGCATTCCGCCTCTGGGTCTCAGACACCTCATCCGTAACAGGAAGGAGCATATTCCCTACTTCAGAGACATCTGATGAGCACCTGGGCCCGGGGATACAGACACTGGTAGACAGGCGCCTGCCTTCAAGGAGACTAGAGTCTAGGTCGGCTCCTTGCTCCAGGTGACATGGGCGCCAAAGTCACAGCCATGGCCAGCTTCCATGCACCACTTGGTACTCTCAGTGCTCAGCCTGTGACCTGAATGACCCCATTTCATTCAGCACTCTTATGAAGGGGGCACTTTCCTACCCCATTTTAACATATGGGAAACTGAGGTCTAGAGAGAGTAAGCAACTTATCCAACAAGGTCACATACACAGCAGGTAGGAGGCAAAGCCAGGACTTGATCCCAAGCAGGTGAAATTCCAGTGCGCTTGCTCTTCAACACTTGGGGGGCTTCTCGGTCAGATGCGGCCTCCCAGGGAGGGTTCATCTTGCCATTTCAGTGCCAGCTTTCAGCAAGCCTGGGACTGGAGGGCACCCAGCTGCTTTATCAGTTCTGAAGCTTATGTGCTCTGCTGCTTTCTCAGGGTCTCTAGCTCTCAGCTTCCCCAGAAGCAGCTCATGATGTCCAGTATAGGAGGAGCCTCAGAAACCATTAGGGCAAATCCTCTCCTTAAAGGTGGGAGAAACTGGGGCAGGGAGCCCGGAATGACTTGGTCAAAGTCTCTCCAACAATGAGCAGGAGAGCCATGGCCGGATCTCAGTGGAGTCCAACGTCGTGGTCACTTTCTTCTCCACTATAGCTCTCAGGCTTGTCCTTTAATGGGGGAGACAACTGGGGCTCTGAAGAAGGAATTGGCTTAACCAAGGTCCCCCAGCCAGAAAGTAGCGACATAAGGACTGGAAACCATTTGTTGCTGGAGGCAACACGGAGACCAGGTGAGAGCAGGGGCTTTAGAAGCCGTGGGAATTGGGATTGGCTCTTCCTAGCTATGTGACTTAGGCAGTTGACCAGACATCTGCAAATGGGAACAATTTTAGTGACCCCCTCATCAGTCTATTGTGAGGATAAGCAAGACTGATGCACACAAAAGGTTAAGCACACTACCTGGCAAACAGCAACCCTCACAAATATTTATTGAGTACCCACTATATACCAGATCCAATTTCAAGTACTTTTATTTTTTCTAACAATCTACTGTATAGGTCTTATTCTCCCACTTTTCAGATGGGCAAACTGTAGTGCATTTACCACAACTGCTTACCTGTGAACTGGTGAAGACAGGATTCAAGCCTGTGCAGTTTTAGCTCCAGATGTTGGAACTCTTCTTTGTCAAACTCTTCCACCATCTGCACCTGCTTTCCTTATTGTAGGAAAACAGGACTCAGGAAGGCACAGTTGGTATTCTTTCCATCACATAGCAAGATGGTCCTTCTACTCAAAGCTGTGGGGATGAGCAGGGAGAGAAGCCATGGACGGGTGGGTCCTTCCTTGCAGGGAGGCAGAAGGCAGAGTTCCCAGGGCTGACAGAAGACTGAATGCATCCCAGCCCGGGAGGTCTCAGCAGCTCAGAGGAAGAAAAGGCCTGGGTCCTCATTCCACAATCCACATTCAGGGGAGCCCATTCAGAGAAAAAGCTAGTTGGGTGAGCTTTGGGGTGTGGCCAATATCTGGGGAGAGCCTTGCTTTTGCAGATCCCATGGAAGCAGGTTTTCATGGATTGAAAGACTCATGCCCAGCCTGGCCTTCCTCCACCCAGCGATGGGCAGGGTTAGGAGGGGTCCACCCTATTCACCCTAAGTGACAGCTGGATGCTCGGAAACACAGGACCAGATCATGTAGAGCAACCAACTCGTCCACCATGTCTTCTTTATTTGTCTTCCTTCTAGTGGCTTTTCCCTTCTTCAGAAGTAGATTATGCTATGGCTGTTCTTCCAGTTCATGCCACTCTTGTTGCTGATTTGCTTGGGCTCTTGGCCCATCAATGTACATTAGAGAACTAATAGATAAGAGAACCACGGGAGGGTCTTCTCTTTCCTGTTGAAATGCACTTGCATCACATTTCCCTAAAAAGGAAGAAAGGAGCACAAATGCTAGAGCTGCACTTTTCTGACTTGATTTTTCCCCTCCCGGTGTCCTTACCAAGAGTGAAGAAATCCACTTGAGTAACCACTCCCTCGACTCCAATCTCACCAACACAGGGTGTGCACAAGCACCACCCAGATGGCCACTCGTGCAGAATGCATAGAAGCACAGGGATGGTGGAGATCACCTGAATCACACGAGACTTGGAAGCAGTAAGCCCCGGGGTGATGCCAATGCTAAGATGCTATGCCTACCACCACAGCATCATCTGAAGTGGGTAGGATGGGATAAGCATCCCTCTTGTGGGTGAGGAATTTGCCAGTAATAATAGTCAAGCCCTATAACTGCACATGTAACTCACTGAATCCTATAATAATCACATGAGGCAGGTACTAGTATGGCTCCTATTACAGGGATGAGTGGGCTAAGTCACAGAGAGGGTGAGTAACTGATCCGAGGTCACACAGGTAGATTATAGCAGAGTCCAGGCCAACAGGCTCCAAGCAGTGCAGCCTCTCTAAGGTAGTCTGAAAAGATAGTGACCTACCCACAGGATATGAAGTCTTGGCTCAGAACCCAGCCTGTGATCTTACCAACCAAGCACACTGGGTTTAGAGCTCAGAGTCAGCTGCTCTGATGAACACACTGCACCAGATGGCAAACGCCCTTCCCAGTCTCCCCAACTTTCCCTAGCACACTCTTCCCATTGCCAACAAAGTCCATGCTATCTCTTCTTCCAGACCTTTGAGCCCTCTTGTCCTTAAGCTTGGTATACACATACCTTCCCCTCTGCCTGGATCACACCTACTTACCCTTCGAAACTGCACTGAACCTTCCCTGCACCCTTGACTTTCCACATCTGATTTTTGTGCTCTTACTGCATGCACACATATCAAACCCAGCTCCACGCCCCCCCCATCTCTGTACATATCACAGTAATGCTGGGTCAAGACAGGCCTATGCTGTCCCCTTCCAGACTGTCAGCTACAAGAGGGAAGAGATAACTCTGTACTTGGCATGTCACAACATCTCAATCAATCTCAACAGTAACAAGAATTTAAGGGGTAAAGTTCCAAGCTTGTCCCTGTCCCAGTGTACCCTAGGCAGAGGATTCATTTTCTTTCAGCTCCTCTAGTGTACCATGCTCTTCCTCACCACTGGACCTTTGCACATGCTATGCCTAGGTCTTAAACACGCTCTAATGTCCTCCTTTTTCATCTAGTCTCCTGTCTCCTAATCTAGGTCAGGTTGACTTGTTTTAAGCTCTCATAGCCCCATGTACTTTTTTTCCTTTAAAGTAGTTCCCCATGTGTGATCCCTGGACCCCTAGGAGGTTCCCAAGACCCTTTCAGGGAGTCTGTGAGATCAAAACTATTTTTGTAAACCACTAAGCACTAATAACTATAGTATAACTGAAACTAATATGTTACATGTCAATTATATCTCAATAAAAAAATATAATATGAAGCAACTCATAGTAGATGCTCAATAAATACTCAGACAATGAGCAAACCAACGCCCTACTGATGGGTCTGAAGGTCAAAGCACATGCCTGAGATAAATCCCACCATGCCAAGGCCAGTTCTAAATGCCACACTTGGGAAGGGGCTGCGGAAGGCTCCTCCTTGGGGAGATAAGGAGAGGAAAAGGAATATAGGCAGCCCCTCCCCTGGGACACGGTGTCCACTGGCCAAAATCTTTGGGCCCAACAAAGTGCTATAAATGCATATCTTCCCACTTGGCTCTGAATTTTTCCAGTTTCTTGCAAATGCATCTGGAACATATTAGAAAGGGGTCAGGCTGGTTTGGAAAATGTTTGGGTAACTCTGGACATGGGAGGTGGAGCTGGAAACCTGTAGGAAAGAACATGACCCCCAGACAGAGTTCATGGTTATGGCCAGAGAGCTGGGCCCTGCCAGTCAAGGACAAGCTCCCTGGGCCTCCCCGACTCTTGCCCTACCCTTCTGGAGGCCTCTGACTCCACCCCCTCAGAGACCCCCTTTCATACTTGCTTTGGTCAGGAGACATCCCTCCACACCCCCCACCGCTATCCTTCTCCCGTTGCCTCTCCTGACCCAAACCACGAACTCAACCCAGGCCCTGCTCCATGAATAATAATGGTAAGGACAGTAATAGTAACCCATAAATTATTTCCAATCTACTAAGCCCTCGTGTCCCAGGTAGAGAGATTTACATACATCCTCTCATTTTATCCTTTGAACAAACCCTCAAATCACACGTAGTCCTGTTCCTACTTCATAGAGAAAGAAACTGAGGGGCAGAAAGGTGACCTAATTCCCCTTTGGGCATAAAGCTTAAAATCAAACCCAGAATGACCCATCACCAAAGCTTGTTTCATAACACACACAATATCCACAGCCCACCAATATTTCAGGAACATAAAAGAATCAGTGTAGAAGCTGATTCCTTTTCTCCCAAATCAAAGAGATGCAGAGGAGCTAAGAGGTGTTTGAAAGCAGAGGCAAAGTTCCCATCCTTGGCACCTGCTCACCTGTACCAACGAGCTCCTGTCTTAAATTCACTCTCCTCTACCCTCTGCTGCAGCTCTCAAATCAAATCTTCTCGTCAAATGCAATTCCCAGCACTGTCCTCACGAGCTTGACACAACGTCAGCTGCTACAGTGGACTCAGAAACCTGCTTGCTCAGCCCACTGCACTCCTCAGAAGACAAGACTGCTTCAGAATTGAGAAGCTCATTTTCTAAAACACTTCTTCCATTCGGGCTATCCCTGAGAAATTTAGGGTTAATGTGTAATTCTGGGCTTGCAGTGGAGACCAGCCCACAGGCTCAGCAGAGCAGAGAGAAGGGAGGCTGTCCAGGGTACGTCCCCTGCTCACGGCTCACAGTCAAGGACCCCACAGCCCTCCCGCCGGGGGCGACCCTCCAGGGGCAGTGGCAAAGGGAACAAAATGGACCCTCGGGGAAAAGACACAACTGCAGTCAACATCACACAAACCTGTTCTAGGTCCAGAGCTGCACTGTCCCATCCGAGCCCGCCGTGGCTCCCGGAACAAGGCAAATTGAGACTTCCTGCGTGAAATACACTCTGGATCTTGAAGACTTAGCACAAATGCGAATGATCTCAGTAATAACGTGCAGATAAATTTCATGTGGAAACGATAAATACTTTTTGACATATTGGGTTAAATATATTATCAGAATTAGTTTCACCTCTTTCCTTTTGCTGTTTTTTATAGGCTATTAGTCAATTTTTTTTTTAAAGATTTTATTTATTTATTTGAGAGAGAGAGAATGAGAGAGAGCACATGAGAGGGGGGAGGGTCAGAGGGAGAAGCAGACTCCCTGCTGAGCAGGGAGCCCGATGCGGGACTCGATCCGGGGACTCCAGGATCATGACCTGAGCCGAAGGCAGTCGCTTAACCAACTGAGCCACCCAGGTGCCCCCAGGCTATTAGTCAATTTGAAATTACATAGGTGGTTGACATCCCATTTCTATTTGACAGCACAGAATTGAGACCCTGGACACAACCTTTCCTGGTGCTTCTTCCTCCTTCTCCCACCCCGATGGCTCAGTCACTGGCCGAACCATCCTCCTCTCTATGGCCTGCCCCTCCCTTGCTCCAGAGTCCCCAGGGCTCCCCATGACAGCTCACATCAACCCGAAGCCACTCTCCCCAGGCTTCCAGGCAGCCCTGGTGGAGTCACTGGTCCTGTGCTGACCTTAGCTAGTGACCCTGGAAGCCATCTCCACCTTTTTTCATCCCTTCCAACTTCCCGGCATGCTGCCCGGGAGGGGCAGAGAACAACCCCCCTCCTGCCCCCACTCCTCATGGTCTTTTACCTTCAGAAGTTTGCAGGTAATTACTCCTTCCCTCCTCTTTAATGAGCTCCTGGCTCCCAGGGTGGAGGGAACATGGGCCCAGACTTGCCCTCCTTCTGGGGCTGCTTGCTGCCCAGCCACACCCACTTCACCCTAGTGCTAATGCCCAACAGGTGGGGGGGCCCCCTGAGCCCAGCCTGTCACTTGCACTGCACACCGGTCAGGCACTGACACCCAGGCGGAGTGACGGGGACTGGATGCTCCCTGCTCCCACAGCTTCTCCTCGGGAGCTCCTTTGCTGGCGACCATCTCCCTGGCTGCCCTTCCTCCAAGTATTCAGGCTCCTCCTCTGCCAGGAAGCTCTCTCCCACCACCCCAGGCTTCCTTGCCTTCAGCCCAGTAACGCCCACACTTCCCGCTCTTAGCAACTGCAAAAGCACTCACCACCAGGGCAGAAGGAAACCCCTACTGTCTGCAGTCAGATGCTCACCAAGCACCTTCACCTGTAGCATTTAATCCTTGCAGCAGTTCCATGTCACAATAATCATGCCCAATTTACAGATGAGAAAACCAAGGCTCAGAGTGATAGAGGATATTGCTCAGGATCAGGCCGAGCCAGGCTCTGAAGCCAACAAGTCAGTCTATAAACTTCTGTGTTCTCTGGTGTTGTCAGAAGAACACAGACGGACCAAGCTTTGAACCCCAACTTTTTCATTTTCAAGGTCTGTGGTTTTGTGCAAGCTTCTTAGTCCCTCTCTGCCTCAGGTCCCTCATTTGTAAAATGGCAGGCATTATCTCAGAGTTGCTGTGAGGATTAAGTTGAGCAGGGACTGCATTTAAAGCAATGCTAGTGGGGAGCCTGGCTGGCTCAGTCAGAAGAGCACACGACTCTTGATCTCAGGCTTGTGAATTCAAGCCCCACGTTGGGTGTAGAGATTACTTAAAAAAAAAAAAATCTTTTAAAAAAATGAAATAAATCAAACATCGCTGGGAAAGGATCAGTGGCAGCAGAAGCAAGGTCAAAGGGATACCATTGCCGACAGGGGATGTGAGCTGGGGAATGCAGACCACCTCTAGAACTGGAAAGAGAAGGAGACCCCAGAGGGAATTCAACGCCTGCCACCTTAGATTTGAGCCCATGAGACTCACTGTTGGGCTTCTATTCCAACTGCAGAACTGTAAGAGGATACATTCGGGTTGTTTTAGGCCAGTGAAAAACACTAACAGTGCCTACAAGTGCCATGTAGTAAGTGCTCAATACGCTTTAGTTGTGGCTATTAATGAGGACCATGCTTGTTCTCCACTAGGCTGGGAGCTCCTGAACTATGAGACACGTGCCTTGGGCTGTTCTTGGTCTCCCTGCCCTGGTCTACAGTGATGGTCTTGAGGGCGCCATGATGATAAGGGTGAGAGGGAGGGGGCCGGGAGAATATAGGTGTCAGGCTGAATGTCTGTACCCCCCATTCCTATATTGAAACAGGAGGTTATCAGGGTTAGATGGGGGCAGGAGGGTGGGGCCCTCTTGGCAGGATTAGCGAGTCCCTCGTTCTCCCCCTGCCCTCCCTGTCACGTGAGGACACAGTAAGAAGGTGGTGGTCTACAAGTCGGGAAGAGAGCCCTCCCCAGAAGCTGACCATGCAGGCACCCTGATCTCACCCGTTCAGCCTCCAGAATGATAAGAAAATAAACTCCTGCTGTTCCAGCCACCCGTCTCTGGTATTTTGTCGTGGCAGCCTGAGCAGACTGAGACTGCTTTCACTCCTCGTTTAGAAAAGCCCAGAAGGTGAGGGAACAGCCCAGCCCAGCCTCGTAGGAATCTCCAGAGCTCAGTGCTTCAAAACACAGAGGCCCTCATAGCCAGCATGGGAAGACAATCTTCTCTCCACATCTCTTAGATCTTTTAACCAAGAAAAGAACCAGGCTGGAACAGCCTGTGTGTGAGCAACAAGCCCAGGGGCCCTCGTCTGGACACCAGCCAGGTGGGGTGTTCTCCCTGAACTCCTCACATCACAGGATCCAGACCACACTTTAAAAAACAACCACCATAACACAATTCCTTCTCCTGATCCCAAAAGGAACAGTGCACATCGCAGACATGTTTTTAGATGTAAAAAATAAAATGCATGTCAATCCTATCACCCAGAGAAAACACTCTCTTAATATTTTGAACATTTCCCCCAATCTCTTTAAGGCCTGTATAAAGAGGGAGACCTCTAGGATTCTTCCATAGCTGAGCTCAGGCTACAGATACTCTTCCATGGCCTGCCTTTCCCCTTCAATCTTCGACCAGAACTATTTTCCCTTGTCACTAAACTTTCTTTGTAAACCACATTTGAAGAGTCAAATAACATTTCATCACCCGGTGGTACCATAATTTATTTAACCATTTCCCTATTGTTAGACATTTAGGTGGTTTCTAATAGCACACCACCATAAATAATGCTATGAGGAACATGCTGCTACATAAATTTTTATTCACCTCCCTACCCCTGTCTCCTTATGATGGATTCCTGGATGCAGGATGACTGAGATCACCCACATGTGTTGCTTTCTGACTCATGACCCACCCTGTGTGGCAGACATACGAGAGCATCTCTCTCACCACATCCTCACCAACAGTGAGTATTATCTTTTCAATATTTTGATCACGTATAAAATATCTGTTTGTATATTTCTTTAAATACTAGTGAGAAAAATTTGGCACAGGTTTTGATAATTTGGCTCTGGAGAAAAAAACAGGTCAGAGAAATGTTCTACTGAATTTGACACCAGCTGGAATTAGACATTTGTTTTCAAGAAATGCAATAGTATGATATTTAACCGAACTTTGTGATTCTAACTTGTGGGTAGCAAAATAAATAATGTGGAGGTTTGAACAGCCTGGCTTTGGGAACAGATAAGCAAACAGGGAGGCAAATACCAATATTAAGTGAGTGCTTCCCAGTAACCTGTTCTGAACATGCAATGCCACAATAAATCTTAAATTCTATAAAATAATGGTATTTCTAGCTCTATAGACAGGGAGAGACTGAGACCCAGAGAGCGTTCGTCAGTGACCTGGATGACTCAAGCAGGAGCAGCGCACGGGGATTCCAACACAAGCCTGTTTGCCCTCCGGGCAACCTCGTTCTTTCCACTACCCCGCTCGGGCTGCAGTACAATCCATGGGCAGCTTTGTCTGAAGGTCAGCTCTCTTATTTAGGATGAAATACCCCATACCCCCTGCTTATTTTACTAGATTCTTCAGCAAACTCTTTCCCATAGAATAGGAGGGAAAACCTCACTTATCAGTTACCTAAATTATCATCTAATGAAAACAGCCATGAATCACAAACAACTTTATACACTGGTATGTATTGCATTCCTAAAAATGTATATGAAAGTTAAATGTAAAAAAAAAAAAGACTCCAACAAAGAAGGAATATATCTTATCAAGGAATTATATTCAAAGAGAGCTAAAAACAAAACAAAACAAAAATCCACAGTTTGGGGTTGTGAGTGGCTTATGATAGATGTGGGCATGATAATTGACAATATGCCAACACATACAAGACACTAGCCCACAGGAAATAAAAATTCATTGCTCTGAAAGAATTATGTGCACATCTGAGTGTCCTCGTGTATTCTGAAGTTGCATTCAGAAGATGGAAAACTCAGGGTGCCTGGGTCAAGCCTGGCGTGGGGCTCCCTGCTCAGTGGGGAGTCTGCTTCACCTTCTCCCTCTGCCCCTACCCCCCTCTCATGCACGCGCTCTCTCTCTCTCTCTCTCTCAAATAAATAAATAAATAAAATCTTAAAAAAAAAAAAAGAAGATGGAAAACTCTGATTTTAGTGCTGGGAAGAGGGGCTTATTGGTGGTTTTCTAGAAGGGGCCAGTGCAGATCCCAGTGAAGAATGGAACAGGAGTCTGCTGGCACTAATTTAATAGTTTTTACCAACTATTTTGAAAAACTGGGCAAGAAAAGAATTGATATCCATCTTTCTCCTCTTGATAAAGTGAGCTTTCTCAAGCTATAGCCCTTTCAAGAATACCAGACAGGGAGCTTAGATATATTCCTGGCTATAAAGGGTTAGCCAGGGGACTTAGAAAGCGAGTGCCTTGTATTTCAGGCTGGGTGGGTCTTGCCTTTTCCTTATGAACCAAGCCTGTCTGTCTGTCCTCCAGCCTTTTCTCCTTCCTTCCTTCTCTCCTTCCTTCAACTTCTCTATTATGAATTACAAATAGAAATACAGCATTTTGGTATAAAGCCCCAAATCTTCAACATAATTTATAAGCTCTTCATGACACCCCCAGCTGAACTTCCCAGTCCAGTAGACCACCGTCACCTCATTTTTGATCTTCTTGTCACATGGGCCATCTTTCCAGTTCTCAGAGATGCTATTCCACCACAGGACCTCTGCCATGTGCTTTTTTTTTTTTTTTTTTTTTTTTTTTTTTGATGCCTGTTATGCTCTCTCCTGACTCCACTCCTCTCAACCCTGCCTTGGTCAATGTCCTTCCTGCTCACTCATCAAGCCTCAGTTTAATCTTCAGCTCAATTTCCATTTCTTTGAAGGAAACCTTCCCTGATACCCCAGATTGAGTCAAGCTCTTCATTATAAACTCTCAGAGTTCATTATAAACTCCCGAGTCCTCCGTGTCAGTTACCAATTGCACTTCCGTATTTATTTGTGGGATGGTTTCATTGTCTGTTTTTCCAATTATCTGGCTAATCCCATAAGACAGAGTCTACCCTGGCTCATCCCTGATGCCTTGGTATCTAGCACTGAGTTTGGCTGTATGCATTTTGCCAAATACAAGGAATGGATAAAGAATTGTAATTGTATACTCAGGAAAACTTCCATTCAAGATTGCTCGTCAAATGAAGACATTTTCAACAAAACGAAAACTGAGGCAATTCTTAGCAACTCACTGTGGAACTTCTAAAGGCTGTATTTCAGTCACTAAGGAAAATGAATTCAGATCACAGAATGTCTAAGGGACAAGATGTTGGCAAATAGGTTGGAAAATCTATGGGCCACCTGGGTAGCTCAGTCGGTTAGGAGGCCAGCTCTTGGTTTCAGCTCAGATCATGATCTTGGGGTAGTAGGATTGGCCCCACATTGGGCTTCGTGCTCGGTGGGGAGTCTATGTGAGATTCTCTCCCTCACTCTCCTTCTGCCCCTCCCTCCCCTGGCTCATGTGCTCTCTCTCTTTCTCTCCCTCTCCTCTATCTAAAATAAATAGATAAGTCTTTGGAAAAAAATCTACACACACATTAACTATGTAAAATAATAATTACGATGTCTACTTTTGGGTATTAAAACAACTAATATACTGGCCAAACCAGAGCATTTAGATTAGGAGGAAGGCAATTGGAATTAAAATAATCTAAGAACCTCTTCTTGTTTGAGAAGAGAATAGAGGCACTGATTAACATTAGGTTCTATTAAGTATAAAAGTTTAGGTATCTAGGGTATCCACATTTAAAAATTAGATGGAAAATATAGCTTCCAAAACAAAAAGTAGAAAAATGGAATGAGGGAAAGGAAACAAAAATCGTCCAAAAGAAGAGAAAGGAAGATAAAAGAATAAAAAGTAGGGCACATACAAAGCTCAAAATATATCAAGGATCAGAAGTAATATAATGAATAAAACTTTTTAATTAAAAGCTAGTAGATAGTAGAAGAAAAAATTGAAGACTAAAAAAAAAAAAATCCCAACTCTGGATGTTTAAAAGAAACACTCACAACCTAAAGACATGGAGTAGTTGAATAGAAGGATCAAAAGAGCATAATACCAACCCAAAGGAGACAATGGTAGCCATATTAATGCCCAACCCAATAGACTTGGAGGTTCAAAGCATTGCTAGCTTTAAAGACACTATGTAATAACGAAAGCCTCCTTTTGGCAGAAAGATACTAAGTGAAGAAATGGGTACGATGTCATCAATTCATTTACATCCTCAAGTCGTTAGGAAAACACATTCGTAGAAAGGGGGCACTCTGTCCAAACAAGGGGACACTCACCCATTGGCTGAGGATGCATCCCATGCTAAGGGCATGCGAACCCCTGTACCACCTGCCTCAAGCAGAGAGACCTCCTGAAACTCACTGGGGCTTCATTTCCCTCCACTGCTGGCCAAGTCCTCTGACTCCGGCTACTGTCCAGCACAAGTCCTCAAGTGTTCCACCTGAATGCCACGTAGCCTATGTGTCAGTGGTCCCTCCTTCTTCCAGCCCCAGGGCAAAAACCTAAAGGGACCCAAATGCTCTGTGTCAAATAACTCCCTTCTGATTCTCCCTCTTCCCCAAACTTTACTGTGTACGTCCGAGCTCAATTTTTTCTTCATTCATTCATCCTACGCTTTTGCACACATACCAGGTGCCGGGCACTGTCTGAGGGACACGGGAAAAACCTCTTGAGAGTTCCCGTCTGACTCAGCAGCGAGCCTAGAAAACCCTGCTCCTTCACTGCCTGGGGAGGGAGGTGTGTGAACGCAACCGCCAGACTGCTGAGCAATCTTCTGCCCTTGGAAACCGAAACTGTCCCAGCTTCAAGCACACAGGGAGCCCTCAGTTACCCTTTCCCACAGGTCACAAGAGGTCATTTCAAACGTGTCAAGCCTTTTTTCACTTCTCCATTTAAAAAAAATAAATGACCTTTGGGGCGTCTGAGTGGCTCAGTCTGTTAAGCGTCTGCCTTCCGCTCAGGTCGTGATCCTCCCAGGGTCCTGGGATCGAGCCCTGCATCGGGCTCCTTGCTCAGCAGGGAGTCTGCTTCTCCCTCTCCCTCTGCGCCTCCTCCCTCCTTGTGCGCACGGACTCTCTCTCTCTCTCTCTCTCAAATAAAATCTTTTTAAAAATGACCTTTAATTATTGCCAAAAATTAATGTTCATCACAGAAAAATTAGAACCTAAAGATTAATAAAATTAAAAACTGATTCTGCCATTTAGAGATAATTTCTGTGAATGACCTTTGGTGTACTCTGTTCAGATTGTTTTCTCTCTCTCTCTCTCTCTCACACACACACACACACACACACAAATCTTTTTGCCCACTGATTTCCATTATGAAGGAATATTTTGTCTGAGGGCAAAAAGGGGGCGAAGACCCTTGCATATCACCATGCCAGGCACTTGGAGCACCCCTTAAAAATCACATGTTCCCAGGGTTAACTACAAGTTCTTCATTCATAATTGGCAAAATCAACAGCACACCAAGTAGTAAGAGAAATACCTTTAAGCAGTCCCCCGCCTCCAAGTAGAAAATCTAGTTCTTGGTATTAGTTTTCTACAAACCCCTGACAGACGGCCTCGGCACCTCCTAGGCATCACAAGAGAAAGCACTGAACATGGCATGGCCCTTGTAGGAGATGAGTCTGTGCTCTCTGAACACCTCCAAATCCTCTCCTCTCTTTTTAAAAATTGTGCTAAGCACACTTAACAAGAGATCTACCCTCTTACCAATGTTTTGAGGGTACTGCACGGTGTTGTTAACTATGGCCATAATGTTCTACAGCAGAGGTCTAGAATGTATTCATCTTGCATGACTGAAACTTTATATTGGTTGAACAACTCCCCATTTCCCCCTTCCTCCATCCTCTGGCAACCACTCTTCTACTCTTTGTTTCTATGAATTTGACTACTTTTGATCCCTCATGTAAGTGGGATCGTGCAGTATTTGTCCTTCTGTGCCTGGCTTATTTCACTTAGCCTAACATCCTTTAGTTTCATCCTTATTGTCACACATGGCAGGATTTCCCCTTTTTAAGGCTGAATAATATCCCATTATATGTATATGCCACATTTTCTTTATCCATTCTTCTGTCGATGGACATTGAGGTAGTTTCCCTGTCTTGCTGTTGGGAATAATGCCACAATAAACATGGGAGTGCAGATATCTCTTTGAGATCTTGATTTCAATTATTTTAGATATACACCCAGAAGTGGGTTTTCTGGATTGTATGGCAATTCTAGGAACCCCAGGAGTCAGGCTTGAGTCAGGGAGTTGCAGCTCCCCATCTGCCCCTTGTTGGGCTGATGGGACAATGGGCTGACAGGAGGGCTAATCAGATCCTCTGGCTCCAAACCCCCGCATCCAATCTGACAGATTACTGGCAGGACAGATCGGAAGAGCTGGGAGCACAGGTTTCCAGGTAGCTACTCCAGTGTCACTTGAGGAGCTTAGAAAAGTACAGCTTCCCAGGACTCACTCCAAGCCTAATGCATCCGAATATCCAAGGGCGAGCCCTAGAATCTGTATTTTATGAATATCCTAGCAGATGCCGGAGCTTTGTCAAATTTGGAAAGCACAGCAGAGGGCAAATTCATGACTTTCTGACCACCCTGATGGTTCAAGTCTTTCTTGGATTCCAGGAGACATCTCAACATCTTCCAGCAAGCTTGTGTCGTGTTGCTGGATTCTGTGATTGCACCATAAAGACCTTTAACTAACAGCCCAGAGCTGTCGGCACTATGAGCACCTGCCATACCATGGCCCTCCATTTTGCGTTTTGCATCTGGGTCTCTATGGTGTATTTTCCCACATCTGGGCATTACACATACACGGGAAAAGGTCCACAGGACAAAGCAGTTGATCTATGAGTTACAAATTCTAAATTCTAGGGAACCTGTTCTCTGTAAGATGATTTTTTTCTGATTTAAATCACACCTCCGTGGGCCACAGGTGCTTGTGCTAAAGACGGTGAAGGCCACTCCTTCTCCTTTGGGGGTGTTTTGAGCCTCCGGTGGGTGCGGGCATAGTTCTGGGCCAGTGCTTCCAGGAGAACTTTCCTCCATAGTAGGAAGCCCTATGGCCGCCCTGTCATTTTGGATATATGGCTATTGAGTACTTGAAATGTGGCTTGTGCAACAGAGGAACTGGATTATTTTATTTTAATTAATTTACATTTAAATAGCCACTGGCGGCTAACAGCTCCTGTTTTGGACAGGATGAGCCGGGCAGGGAACACCAGCTTAGTTTTACAGACTGATACTCAGAGAGGGAAAATGACATGCCTGAGGTCACTGAGTGAGACAGGGCGAGGATTCAAACCCAAATTCAATCCATGATACGTTAACTGCTTGCCACACACACACACACAGTGTAAAATGTTGATAGGGGATCAAATAAAACTGAACATCCCATTTCTGAGACATCAGCTCTGTTTTAGTTACAAAGCCAAAACAAAAAGGAAAGCCACGAAGCAGGACACACACTATCAATTCGCCTCACCATGTAGACAGTCCGGCCAAGGGACTTGGCTTTCTCCTCCGCCAGTGCTGGCTCGAGAGGGACCTTGTGGTCGAGCATGTTTTATTGCGTGCCCAAAACTCCCAGATAGCTGGGCCTCCAAGCACAAAAGTGATTGTGGGGGAAAGGCGGAAGGGGGCCCGGAGGCTGTCTCCGCATCTCCCAGGGTGAACACCACGTCTGACAGGTCACATTCAGGCCACCACACGGATGGGGACAGCGCCCCACCGCCCTGGGAAGCGTCCCCAGCTGTCTCCTCTGCTCACCGCGCCCAGGGAAAACTCGGTTCTAGCAGTTACGGTCAGCCATTCAAATCACATTACCCTGTAAGTGGATATACAAATTGTCAGCCCTAATGAAATTTAGGAGGAAGCAGTGGGAGGGGTGAAAACACTCAGAACTGGTTTCTTGGTTTTCGGACCCGGATTCAAGTGGTTTACACTACTCGCTGAAAACGTGCTTGGCGTGCGGTTTTTCTGCCAGCTCTCGGAGGCTCCCCCGGGGAAGCCAGGGTTGAGTCTTCTCCTCCGGTTCACCCTGAAACTGCACCGCGGGATGGAGCCCCGTGTAGACATCCAGCTGCCCGCGGCGGGAGAGGGTCTTCCTCATCTCTGCACCCCACCGAAGGCCTGGCGCTCAGAGGCATCCGGGAAATGTGGAATGAAAGCGGCAGAGCAGACAGCCCCCATGCACAGCCTGAATCGTGAGAGTCAGAGAGGCCCTAGGAAAGGAAATCCACCGGGCGATGCCAGAAGTCGCTCCGTGGAGACTGCGGGGGCGGCGCGGGCGGGGAGAATGGCCCCCTTTCAGTGTCTTTTCACAGAACACTCGGACTCCCGAGGCGGTGCGCTGAACCGCGTATCGGATTAACTAATGAATTATCTGCCACTAAAAAATCGATCAGGCTTCTCTCTCCGGGGCGGACAGGAGGGCCAGTGGAGGAAGATAATAATATAATGGCTTCCATTTATTGAGTGGTTACCCCGTGTGCTTGACACCGCGCAAACACTTGGCCCTGTAATCCTCACAAAACCCCTGCTCAGTGGATATGGTTTGCCCCCTTTACAGACGAGGAAATGAAAGCTCAGAAAGGTCGAGAAACTTGCCTAAGACTGTGCAGGTGTTTCTGACTCCACAGCTCACAGGTTTTCCCTATTCTCCATACCCCCCCCCACCCCACTCCATGCGGGTGAGGCACCTGCGTGGATGCGGTGGGCGTGTGGGTGTGTATCGGAGAAGAGAAGCTTTCCCTACATCACAGGACTGCTGGGCCCAAGCAGCGTGGGCCAGCTTTCATTTGCATTCCTTTTATTCCCAAACATCAGGCCTTGAAGTCCTGTTCTCCACCCTGACATAGAATCCACTTCCTGGGACACGACATTGCTCTGCAGGAAATCAAACTCACTCACTCGTGTGACCCCATCCAAACCGAGGTGCATGTGTCAGGGAGTGAGGCCCAGAGAAGGAAAGGAATGTGCCCAAAGTCACACAGCAAAGTGGTGGCCAGCGTGGGACCAGAATCCAGGCAGTGAAAGTCTTGCTGGGGCGCCCTTCTTACAGCCCTGGTCCAGGATTCTCCCAGTGCTGGTGCAGGTGCAGAGGGAAACTGCCTGACACCCATGGGGGCTCTCCAATGGCACAAGAATGAGACCCCTGAGATGGCCTCAACTTGAACACTAGCGCAAGTGACTCTGGGTCGGAATGAAATGTTAGATTTCTAGCATTTCTAGCTTTCCCTCTTTCTCTTCCCAGCAACGCCGGGGGGCCGAGAGACCTGGCTTTGCTTCTTACCAGCGCTATAGTTTGGGAAACATATTTAATCTCCTGAGGCTTCTCTTGCTTCTATAAAATAGAGACAGAAACCTTTCTTTTTGTCAGATGCTGCGAGCTCAAACAAAATAATATAAGTAAAAATATTATGTGCTTAATAAATGGGAACAGTTGCTAATGAATCTGTGCCGTAAGTAACACAGATCTTCTTATGTCCGTTTTGTGGACGAGAAGACTGAGGCCCAGAGGAGGCTCAGTGGCTTGCCCAGAGGGGCACAGTTTGCTACCCACAGGAAGTGAAGTGGGGCGAAGGGTGTGCCTAGGATTCAGGAGTCCAGGCTGCTCTTCCCAGCCTCAGAATCTTGCTCTGTAAAGAGGAGGTAAGTCCCCACCCTGCTCATGTCATAGTCTCTCCTAAGACATGGGAACGCATTCCGCAGAGTTTCCCATGGATGGGGGAGGACTCGGCATGTCTGAGCTGAGGCTAAGCCCATCCTCTGACTCCCCACCCTCTGCTTCCCCAAGCTGAACCTGATTCAAGAACCTTCAGGAGCCCCCTCCCAGTGCCTTGAAGGGAGCGCTCAGCAATTTGCTGAATCAGGGAGGTTCATGAGTCATTGAAAGCCAGCAGTGAAATGTGGCTGGTTTCTCCCCATGCCAGGGATCACCACCACCACCACCATCATCCCTGCTACCACTTGAGTGCCTTCTTGGTGCCTAGCCATCCTCGCAAACACCGTCTAACCTTATCATACTTCATATTACTCATAAGAATACTGAATGAAGCTCAGAGAGGTAGGTAACTGGCCAAAGGACACACAGCTAAAAAAAGCAAGGCTTGGAGCCAGGCTTTCAGAACTTCAATTCTTTGTCCTCCCCTCTGCACCATGCTTATGGTGGGTTTCTAGGGGTGAGAGAGGGGTACCCTCCTGCAGGTGCTGTCACAGGAGAGAGGGGAGGTAGACCACCACTCAAATACTCTGGAATCTTGACCCATGGGAGAGACTGTTTGCAAAGCTACCATAGCAGCTGAGGTCCTGTACAGACCCCCTTGGCAATGGAGTCTAGTTCTCCACCTCTGTGAACCCGGGCTCTCCTTGGGATGCTTTGACTGATACTATGCTGCAGAAGTGATATAGTGTAACTTCTGAATTCAGGCCCCAAGAGGCCCTGAAGCTTCTTTTGTGACCTTCATGGAATGTGGGATCACAACATGAAGGAGGCCAGGCCAGCCTCCCTGAAGCTAAGAGGCCACATTGAGAGAAAAGCTCAGGCAGTAGCCACAATCAAGCCCTGACTTGTGAGTGAGGCCAAGTAGGCTTATTCAGCCCCTAGCCGACCTGCCAGGCCCCAAGTAAGAGCAGAGGAACGCCAGCTGAGCCGGTCCAAACTGTTGCCCCACAAGATCACAAGTCATTCAGCAATAAACTGATAAAGGGAGTGATTTGATTGCTCCTGGCCTCAGTTTTCGCATCTGTAAAATGGGGGTGACGTTCCTATCCATATTTGATGAGCTTGTTATGAAGAGTGAATGAGATGAAGACCGTGAATCGAATCTTGGGCTGAGTCTGGCACAGCGTTAGTAGCATCTCCATCAAGGGCTTACCATTAGGGTGCGCAGCTCTGGTCCTGGCGTCTGAGGCGAGTGGCATGAGGAGAGCCCTTCAGTGGGTGGGGGGAGTGTGTACATAGAGGGTGGCCCTGGGACAAGAGTGCGAGGTAGAACTTACAGCAGGTCACACTAGTGGAACAGAGGTTGGCAAGCATGTGGCTAGAATCTTTTCAGTTAGAGGGACTTTAAGGCCATCCCAAGTTAGGCTAGAAGCCCAGGACTACAGGGTTTTGAGTCAAGGCAATGCAACACCAAAATGTCCCCAAGATCATGACGTCCTTCAGGGTCCAAGATCTAAGGAACCGAGGAGGCAGGTATCTCCACAGGGTCATTAAAGTTCAGTTCTGAACATGCCCCACCCCTGCCGGCTATCTTCCCATGATTGCCTGTTCCCCCTAAGGAAGATATCTAGGCCCTGCCTAACTGCAGTGTGAACTGCCATGCACCCCAACCTCATCCCCCCCACCATTCCCTTTCCCTTTCACAAGCTGGCGTACCCCTCAAATCACAGATCCTTGGATGGACCACATCTTCTCTTACCTCCAAGCTTTTGCACAAGCAGTGTTCTCCTTCTTGAATGCTGTTACCCATGCTTCTCCCACTTAAACTAGATAGCCCCTACTTGCCTTTAAAAGCTCAGCTAAAATGTCACTTTCTCTAGGGAGCACCCTTGATATCCAAGTCTGGGTTTGACTCTCCCCTCTGGGCCCCCTCTGGCACTCCATCCTTCCCTGATCTCCTGTCATTGTGACTGCCCATTACTCAGGGAGGATTGGACCATGTTTACTTTGCTCACCTCTGTAACCCATCACCTAAATCAGTGCCCGGCATACAGTAAGTGTTCGTTAAATATCCCTTCCTTCTGAGTAAATGATGAAGTAGTAAATGAGTTCGAAGGGTCCTTAGAGAAAAAACAACAACAAAAAGGAAATCAGAGGCTCAGTAAGGGGAAAAGATTTGCCCCAAATTACACACAAAGCTATGTCAGAAGCAGGAAAAGGCCCTGCCTTTACTGAATGAGGCCTATTTTCTTAGATGGCCAGGAAGGACCCTGGTTGATGAAGGGAGGAGCCCTCTTTGATAATGAATGTGGATGAGTCAGGACAGGTCTGAGCTTTCCAGGGACGGCATTCTCCAGGTGAGACTGCATGCTTCTCAGGGGCCAGGGTCCTCTGGGGGTGGGATGGGAAGATGTGCAAGGGACCCTCCCAATCTGTGACTCTTCCGCCCAGGGACCCCCACTGTGTCCAAGGACTCGGTGACCAACCTGGGTCCTGACTGCAGGAGCATGACAGGTGGACTGAAATACCAGGAGAAGCATGGGCTGGCTAGAACAACAGCACAACTACTTGCTGTATCAAACTCCAAGATGCCTGTCAGTTGATAGAAGTTTATAATTTAGTCACGTAACAGTGTAAGGAGGGAGTTTCTGGTCAAAGCATGGCTTTCTTCCACATGGCGGGGGGGAATCAAGGACCCAGGTTTCTTTCTTGCCCTGGCTCCATCAACCCCTAGCACATCAGAGCCCGCTGCTCCCAACCAGTGGAAGGGAAAGATGCCACGGAGAACTCATACCGGCTTCTCAAAACCTCCACGCTCCAAAATCAACAGGCGCCATCTTTGTTCACGTTCCATTGTTAGAAACTAGCCCTTTGGCCATACCTAGCTGCAAGGGGACCTGGGAAATGGAGTCTTTGGGTAGACAGCCCTCTTGCAGGATAAATTCCACATCGGTAAAGGAAGAGCATGAATTTTTGGTGGACAAATCTACTCTTGGGTCAGACTTCAGTTCTCTAAACTTCCATGTCTTCATCTATAAAATGAAGGTAACAGCATTACTTCAGAAGATTCTTGAAAATCTTACTGAAATGAGTGAAAGATAAAACCCTTAGCAAGTACCAAGTACAGAATAAAGGCTTGTCAAAGTCAAATATTACTTTCCTACCCCACTGTTTTTTTTAACCATTAGAAATGAGATTTGTCCAAAGGTGATTGGCTTCCTTCAGCTCCTCTGCCTTTTACACCTTCCTCTCTCCCTTTCTTACCCTTCTCTGTTCACCTCGCTTTCTTCGTTTTCTGCACCTTTGTGGTCTCTCTTTGTCTCCAGACTCCCCTTGTCGCCTCCCTGAGCACATTCGTCCCCTCCTATCGACCCATGCCGCGAAGCAGATGAGCTGCCCCTCGGGACCAGCCTCCGCCAGCAAAGAACAGACACCAGGGCTCCATCCCCTGGGCAGCCACGGACCACAAGTCAGACAGCTCTGGACTCAACAGCACCTGCCAGAGAGGGGGGGCTCTCAGCCCCAGTGCTTCCCAACTCAGCCACGGGATAAGAGCAGGTGCTAAATGACCAGAAGTCAAAACCTCCAACCAACTCCGAGTTAAGCAGCAGGTTTCTTTCCTGCTGTTCTTCGACTTCAGCATTGCCAACACGCTGAGGAACATCGTATGTCTCTCAGTGGGCAGTAAGCCGTCATCTATCATCTCCCTAACTTGTTTGGTCATGACACGCCTTCTGTTGAATATCTCCTGGGTCTGTGAGTGAGGGAAGGCTCTTTAGAAATTGCAGCTCAAGATCCAAAATCAAAGAACAGAATACACATGTGTTAAGCTACTGGGGCAGGCTGGTTAGAACAATTTAGCTGATAATTGATTGTCTTTGTTTTTGATACTAATCCCCCCCTCTTAACTCGCTACTATTTGGGGGCTTTGGAGGTGGCCTTTTGCAGGTTCTGTCATGTAATTTCAGTATCCAACTTAATTGCCCTTATGCCCATGTGTCAGTTGAGGACACTGAGATCAGAGATTCAAGAATGGCGGTGGGGCTAAAACCTGAGAATGGATGTGGTTTTCATTCACTCATTAAATAGTTATTGAGCTCCTGTGATGTGCCAGACAGTTCTTGACACCAGAGTCTAATCTTCTTTATTTCTTTGTTTAACCTCATTGGCTAACTTTTTTTTTTTTTTTTAAGATTTTATTTATTTTTTGACAGAGAGAGAGACAGCGAGAGAAGGAATACAAGCAGGGGGAGGGGCAGAGGGAGAAGCAGGCTTCCCGCCGAGCAGGGAGCCCGATGCGGGGCTCGATCCCAGGACCCTGGGATCATGACCTGAGCCGAAGGCAGACGCTGAACGACTGAGCCACCCAGGCACCCCACCTCATTGGCTAACTTATAAATCCAGACCCTGGGTTTCAATCAGGGTGGTTTTGGTTTTGCCGCCCCTCTCCCTGGGAACGTTCGACAATGTCTGGAGACATATTTGGTTGTTAGCAGTGGGAAGGTGCTATTGGCACCTCGTGGAGAGAGGCCTTGGAAGGCCGCTAATCATGCTATGATGCATAAGAAAGTCCCTCCCAGCCAAGAATTGGCTGGCCCCACATGTCAACCATGGTAAGGTTGAGAAATTCCGATGTAGAAGAAAAACACTTTTAAAAACCATCACAAGTGCACGAACGTGCAGGGGTCAGTTAGGCGACATAAATGGCTGGTAAATTGGACATGCCCCCCACCCCCACTCCGGCTCAAATGGACAGCTCCAACTGATTGTTGCTATGGGGGCCGGTGATATCATGTATCCAGGTGGCCAGCCCTTCCCACTGTTCAAGCCAGAAACCCAAATTTGAATGTGCAAATACTCTTGTTGGCAACTAATTTGAGCGTTTTCTTAAATGCCTCGCCGAACAAAACACATCTGAAAATGTGGTGTAAGACAGTGGGCCACAAGTCGATCAGCTCCCCGGACACCAAGGGTGACTTGCTAGCATCCTGCTGGCCACTGTCGGGACTGTTAAACAGAACCGGCTCACACTTCTCGGGTTTAGTCTTCAGACTTATTCTGTCCTTTCTAGCGAGCATTTAGTGAGCACCTACTATGTACTAGAACCTGCTCTAAGCACTCCGAACACGTTAACTCATTTTATCTTTCAGTAACTCTAAGAGGTGGGTATAATATTGCCTCTCATTTTAAAGACAAGGGTTCAGAGAGGTTCTACAACTTCCCCAAGGTGACACAGCGCAGGTGTGTCCAGGTACCAGGATTTGGAATCCAAACAATCTATGTTCTTAGCGGCTAAGCCAGGCTGCCCTACGGAAGACACTGCATCTCCATTTCTATACAGGAAAACTTACAAAGGACTTTTCTGGCTCATTAGTCAATTCAGGCAAGTCAACAGTCCCCCATTGTACTTAGCCTGTATTCCTTAAGAGCTCAGGACCTGAGTCCCTCCATCTAAAGCTGTGGTTCTCAGCTGGGGGTAATTTTGCTCCCTGGGGCACATTCTGCAATGTCTGAGGACATTGTTGGTTGTCACGAATTGGGGGAGGTACTGCTGGCATCTAGTGGTTAGAGGCCAGGGATGCTGCTAAACCTCCATCACACAGGAGACACTCCCACAATAAAGAATTAACCCAGCCCCAAATGCCAACAGTGCTGAGGTTTTAAACACCTGGCTCAAAACCATGCAACATGCAAAAAGCAACCAGCAGAATGTTTCAGGTGATTCAGTCTGTTTATTTTGAACATTATTTTCCCTCTCCCCTCAAATCCTAGTCTTTCTTCTCTTGCCCTGGCATTTTGTCATAATGTCACGTGTCACTGTGCTCAATTCCGACACTGAGTAATAATCTCCTAACATGACCCTTACGTTAGCAGCAGCAGAATGAATTAGAAATAAAGATGAGCATCAAGGAAAACAAAAAGGAGCATTAAAATACAAAGTAAACCCTCAAAGTTCGACCAAAATATCATGCACATGCGTGAAACGTGAATTTTTTCTGGAGGCCCTAAGCCATCATCATGCTCTGTGCCCGCATCCAGCTCTGATGGCCATGGACACAATCTCTAGCTAAACACACACGTGACTGCGCCAATTTCATAAAATGATTTTAATAGAAAAGTACAAGGTATGAACAAAAATAAATAATCTTTATCTCAATTCTAGCCCAGCAAATTGTACACTGCATATAAAACTGATCTAAGCGGCAATTTCCCTCATTTCTTTTTTGCTTTTGAAATACTGAGACAGCATTTGAATGAAATGTTCTAAATTCAAATCGATACATTTTTTGCTTTAAAAAAAAATACCAACCTTTAATCATTCTACATCCATTTTTTAAAGTTGGCTAACAAGATGATGTTTCACTAAAATAAAATATCATCCAATCATCAGGTTTAAGTGTAAAGTTTGTGCAAACAGGTAAATTAGAAGATTCATTTCCTAAGTTTTAATTCCTACATTGCCAAATGTTTCCTGTATTAAAAACTCATTTCATCGTCTTATTTTCAAAACACGGCCTCTGGTTTTCCCCATTCCATAGAGGGGAGACTAAAAAATACTTTTTAAAAAAAAATAAATATTTTAAAAGTATACTTTACAGTGATAATGCGGTATCTCCGACCTATGCCTTGGTGCGTATTTGCATTACATATAGGCTTCAAGTTATAAGTACCTTTTTATCCATCTCTATTTATATTATGCTCCACTCAGTCTTTGGGGACTATTTTTGCTAATGATCTCTTGGAGTCAGCCAGTACCAGTCTCTCATTTGGAGCCCTTATCCTGCTAGAGCGTCATATTTGATAATTCCACTGGCTTGAATAACGTTTTGCAAAAACAAATTGAAAACTGGTATTAGCAAAATTGTATGAGAAAAGGGTTTTGGGGCTACTAAACCAGTCTCAGGAGGTCAGCAGCTCGAAGAACTGAACAGATAAACCGGACTAAAACTTAAAACAGTCTTCCTATTCCTTGAGCCCATAATTACTATTTTGAACATGGCTCTGTTTGCCGCTGCCTATATATAAATTTTTTGTTAATTTTCCTGTATTGGGAAGATCTTGAATGCACTCCAGGATGAGAAGGGAAAATATGCTGACGCTCCTAAATGAAGTATATGTTTTTGCAATAAAGAACACTGGTCAATATACAACTGAGGAAAAACTGAAACAGATGTGAGTCCTAGAACCACAAGCGTTTGAATTTGCCCAGAAATGCTATTTTAAACACTCTATATGTTGGTCTACTGTTTTTTTGTGGAATAATGCATTCTTGGCATCCTTAAAAGGTTTCAATATGTTACAAGGTTATCCGGAAAGAAAAAAGCAAAGGGCTAACGTATCAATCTGTGCGGGGCTGGCCAGATTTCGGTGTACATTTTCAGAAAGCATAAGAACTCATATTAATTGCACTTAACACAACGAACCTTTAGTTTCCAATGAGTTTCATTCTCTGCAGACTGAGGCTTGCTTTTCATAGAACTACTTTCAAAGGGGCATAGAGACAATTCGTCCATAGTAACTTCAAACAGATGCAGTGGTAAACACAAATACACTTTTGGACCAAAATACTGGTCTTGGATAAAAGCGTGTGCCTTTTCAGTTCTTCTCTGAGATGTTACAACAGCAACACGCTCTAAAACAATTAAGTTACATGCATAATGCTAAAAGAATGTGAGCAATCCTATAACCAGCTTTAAGCCATCTGCTTGCTTTCTTTTCTTTTTTTTTTTTTTTTTGAGGAACACATATAGGAAAGAGAATTCCCCTTTTGTTCCGTTACATATAGAAATCTTTTGAAGCTCCCGAAGTTTGGTTTTGGTAAAACTCTCTACTCTTCTATTATTCTGACGTGTAGCCATTCTAAACTATCCCTCATGGTTTCTCAAAAAACCTTCACATGAAGTATCTGAAGGACAATTGAAACCACTTACCAATATACAAGTAATGTTTTATTTTATATTCTATCTTCCATTTGGCATAAGCCTTTCGATGTTTGTTTTTTAAACCAGTGAAATATACAAATCACGCAAGACAGAAATATGTACATTAAAAGTACAGAATAAAGGCCATAGAAGATATACATAATATCTGAATGACAAGTAGAATATCTTACATTAAATAGTTTCTTTTAAAAACTAGGATTGTTAAACTCAACTCTCTTCATAAACATGAATCACTAAAAAGGAACAAAATCTGGTTTAGCAAATAAAAAAATTACTTCATGGTTTTTGTATAATAAAAACCAAAAAAGTGACATTTTAAACTAATTAGTGCTTTTCAATTTCAAGATCTTTTGCTTGCAATTCACTGCAACTGAGGGGACGAGAATATCTTCGTGCAATAAATTAAAGAGCCACAGGTGGCAGAGGTGATTATGAAGGCCACTGAGCCTAGGAGGGTTGCAGGAGATGTGTAGCTTTCCAAACTTCTAAAACAGCATAAGTCTGAGATAAGAACACATTTGATGGCACTTTTAGGAAAGAGGTGTCCTTTGCTTTAAAAAAAAAATTTTTTTTTTTAACTAGCTATGTTTTGTCATGAGCTCGATTTTCCTTACGGACTCAAACAGGTCCTACCAGATCTAAGAAGCACCGGTTTCCACTCTGCAAAACGAACCAAGGAAATGGAAATGTAGACAATGCTTCTGAGTTTTGAGTGTCTCTTGGTTTCCACGTCTATGACAAACGAGTAATGCCCTTTCTGGAAAGTGTACAGAAATGGAGGTTGGAGAGAAGGGGATGGCGCAGGGACGATAAAAGAAATCTTCAAACCAACATGCATTAGCAGTAAGACCTTCCAGATTCCTCAGAAACAAGGCTGCTTTGTGATGCTCCAGGTGTGATCGATCGCTTCAGGGCTGCAGCCCAAGCTCAACTCGGAAACCTTCTGGAAAAATCCCAGTTGGATTGCAATGAAGGATAACAATGCTCTAGAGGGAGAAATAACCCCAGAGTAAACTATAAGTCACTGGCTGCACTGAGATATAACTATATTTATATTTATATATAGATGTGTGTGTATATATATATGTTATGTACAAAAGACTTTTGAGATATCAGGCACCATTAAACCACACCCCCCTTATAAATGCAACTGTTCAAGTACACTAGGAACAGTCTTAGGGTACACCTGCAGTATAATAGGAAAAGCTGGAGTGGATAGTCTACACACAGGATCACAAGAGTGAAAGCTGCAACACCTCTGGGAACTCCATTAGCCATGTAATGTCATTAAAACATATAAAACTACTGCTCCTCAAAATAAAAGTTTTAGGGGAAAAAATCCCTAAGTAGCAAACTGTTTCCCAAGTGGAGCTTGTAATGTTTCATTTCCTGTCCCACAATCAAAGGGGACCCAGTGCCTTTTGGCCAGCATCACATCACAGCAGGGCCAGGAGGAATCAGAGAGGACTTGGGGTCAAGCCCGAGGGCCGATTTCACTTTTTCCCCTTCACACAGGGTTTCTGCTCTGGTGCAGCCCTGACCTGCACGCAGTTACCTTGTTGTCTGGGCTGAGGATCTGTGAATGGCATTCATTTATTATTTTCATCATTATCATTTATTAACCAAGCACCCCTAAGAAAATTACAGTATATTTTTCTTTTTATATTCAATCCAACCTCCCTGCTTCTCTCCAAACAAAATGGCTAGTACCCAGAATCATTCAGGGATCCTTTTCCAATCTGACAACCTAATTCCTGTAACAGCATCAAATCAGTATCTCGATACAGGCATTTTTAAGGTTTTTTTTTTTTTAACTTCCGAGGCTTTCCTCCCTGTTCCCTAAGTTTCAGTAGCTACCAGTACAGGACCCTCTGCAGATGGAACATTTCAGAAAAATGAGACAAATGATACATCTCTGAGGGATGTGAGATTCTCGCTGTTACTTTTTAAATTACCATTTTGAAAATGTTTCAGGCTGGCAGCCCCTAGGGAAGGGGGGGGGGTCTCATTTCGTGTTTGTTTCTCCAGACCTCTCCACTTTCCCCAGAGCATTTACAATTCATTTTGGTCACAGAAGCTGAATCGTGCATAGAGTTGTACCACCCCCTTCCAGCTGGATGCTACCTGTCCTATATTTGACCCCATAGTTGAGAAAAAGAAAACATCTTTCCTTTCCCTTCTAGATGTGCACACAGCTAAGGGTACATGTAAATCCCCCCTCATCCTATACCATCAAAAGAAGTCTTGTCTTACCTTTTCAAAGATGCACAAAATAAATATCTGTCTTGGTTCCCCCCCCCGTTATTGCCAAATAATAATTATAATATTAATAATAAACCACAGAGTTCTTAGATGGGAACAGAAAAAAAAAATGGTTCCGGTTGCAATGATGGGGGGGAATAAAACAATATTAAAAGAGAAAAACCAGAATCACTGTACTTTCTATAAATAAGTGGGTCCTGGGGGCGGGGCTGGGTGACGGGCGGGCGGCGGGCGCCCGCTATTTGCACACAAACTGGTCCACGATCTCCGTGCACTTCTTGCACTTGACGTAGCAGCACCAGTGGAACTTGCAGTGGCAGCGCTCCGTCTGCACGGTCTTGAACTGGTCGTAGCCGCGGCCGCAGCACATGAGCTCGCAGCCGTCCATGCCCTCCGACGTCTTGTTGCACAGGCGGCCCTGCGTGCCCAGCGAGCCCGTGCTCTCGTTGCGCACGCAGTAGTCGGGGCTGGGGTCGATGTAGACCAGGTCCTGCGTGGTGGGCGAGTTGAAGCGGCTGTTGACCTGCACCAGCTTGCCCCGGCTGTTGAGCCGCATGGCCGCCGCGCTGTCGTACTTCTCCTTCAGGGCGTCACCCACCTTGCGGAAGTCGGCCAGCTGCAGCCAGCACGTCTTGAGGCTACACGAGCCCGACACCCCGTGGCACTTGCAGGCCACATCGGCCAGGTTGTACACCGTCTGTGGGGAGATGGGACAGTCAGTGTACCCACTCGAGGAGGAGCACGCTGGTGGAAGGTATGTTCCCAAAGCTCCCCTCCCCCTTCCCCGTGGAGCCGCGGTCCCCAGCTCCGCCAGGCCCGGCCTAGTTCCTCCTCATCCTGCGCTACCAGAAGGCTGGTGTTGCCTTCTTTAAAAAGTCTACAAGATAAATAGGCTCTTAGCCCCTCATTAGTACACATCACGGTGAGCAACAGCCAGCTTTTAAATGGGAACAGGAAAAGACCACTCCAGTTGCTTCTTTTTTCCCAGGAAAATGTTACAGCAACTAATAGGTCTTGAACGCTCATCGCAGAGATTATTCACAATTCCTCGCCTTCATTACCTGGATTAATCCCCTCAGCCAGCCTATGAGGGTAGTGCTAATATCATGCCCATTTCACAGAGAGGAAAAGTGAGGCCCATAGAGTTCTTACCCAGCCACTGGAACGTAGGGGTGCCAGGATTTGAACCCAGGCAGTTGGGCTCCAAGCTCGTGCTTGGTGACTTGCCCGTGGGCACCCAGCTGCTAAGCAGGAAGGTGGGGAGGGGGGCCAGCCCAGATGGGATCAGGGTTCAAATCGTAGTCATTGTTATTACTGCGGTGTGCCAGGCACTGTCATCATAGCCTTTATACTATTTATCTCACTGAATCCTCCCAAATAACATTATAATGGGTTAGATGATGGCACATGGCACAGAGAGGGTAAGTGGCCTGCACAGGCTACACAGCTAGAATGTGGGGAAACCAGGCCTGGATCTCAGGCAGTCTCACTCCTGGGTCCTGCACAATCCCTAACCCTTCCCCACACTGCCTAAGATAAGAGCACCCACACCAGACCTAGGGGGATGTGAGTTTTGTCCTAACTCTGCCCCTGAATTCAGGCAACTGGCTTCACCTCTCAGAGCCTCCTCTTCCTATCTGGGAAGGGGAACTGTAATGGTATGAACCTCGCAATACTGTTATAAGGATAGAGTGAGGGGATGCAATGAAAGTGTCTGGCATACAGGATGCAATCAGTGAATCTGCTCTTTCTCCAGAGTGATGAGCCCATGGCATCTGGGTGCTGGTCCTGGGCTCTCACTGGGTCACTGTGGCCTCCCAGTGGCAGCGCCCACTGGCCTTGGCCTCACAGCACTGTGCCCAGCAGTCTGGGAGGTGGTGGCTGCCTATTTATAGTTGCCACTGCCCACAGCCCCTGTGCCAGTCACCCTGCAGAGTCGGAGTGGTGCTGGCAAGCTGCAGGGGGACTGTCAGGAACTTGGAGGCTGGGGTGAGCTAGAAGGCTCCTTCCACCCAGAACAGCTCCCTTCATCCTAGAAGGATTCATAAGGGGTTTTAAAAAGGGGGGGGCAAAATGTACTCCCCTGGCATAAAGAGTTTCAGGCACTCAGCTAATGTGTGGAAGGGTTTTGCAAATGTATTTAACCTTTGCTCCCCTTTGAGGAAAATAAAAAGCTAATGCCCCAAGGTGATTCTAATATGATTTCCTGGCACAGTGTCCAAATTTCCTCCTCCCTACCCCCACTGTCCTGGAGAAAAACTGTCTTCTATGTAACTTCATCTGCCAGGATCCAAGGGCAGCTCACTGCTCAAGTTATAAAACCTACAAAAAGAATTCACTCACTATTTAAAAATGTAGATGTTAAATGACATTCTAATATTAAAGGTGCTTTTCCAACTCTCCAAAACCCCCTCTTTCCACTTGGAAATCCCGTGACCTTCTCTCCTTGCTTGCTAAGCCCCTGATCATTTCTCTTCCTGAGAGAAGTCAAAGAAATCCCCTCCATGGATGGAAGTACCAAATATGGGCACAATGGGGCCCAGAAGAGTCAAGCACATCTCTGTCCTGGAGGCACGTCTGGTCTGAGGCCCTGTATGCTCAGAGTAATGGGATGTGCCCCCTGTGAGGATAGGGGCAAGCTTTATGGGCTCCCACAGAGAGTGGGGCTGACATGCCCATTATGTGGCCTTGGTCAGCTGCAGTGGGGAGAGACAGCAATGGGAGGCTTGAGAAAGGAGAGGCCACACTCCCTCTGGGCACCACAGGCAAAAATCTGCCGAGTTTAATCCTTCCCCAACACCACCACATGCTTAAGTGAGAAGCTAGGTTAGCTGGAATTATCTAGATAATCTTTGACTTCTCTGTTCCCTACTTCATAATGTCTAACAATTATGATTTATCGAGCACTCACTAAATTAGGCGGACACTAAACTCAGCCCTTTTGACTGAACCATGTGAAACTCTTATTATTTTACTGGTCAGAGATAGTCAAGCATTGGTAACTTCGTATGGATCCACCTCCTATATGATCCCAGTTAGTCCTCACATAACCCCAAGTGATAGTTCATGCCATGGCCATCCAACAGATGTGGAAATGTGGAAACTGAGGCTCATACACAGAAAGGAACAGAACTGGATCTTAATCTAGATTTCTTTAATTCCCAAACCGATAGCCCTTAACCCCTGAGCTGTGATGCATGAGTTTAATAAAAACGTGCCTGGACTTGTATCTCAATCCATCAATTTTCCCCCATGGCCATGAAGTGGTTCTCTAGGGCCTCAGTTTCCCAAGCTTTACAAATGAGGGTGTGTGGTTAGAGGGTTCTAAGGCTCCTCCCAGTCCTCTATATTTTACTCTGTGATTATCTTCCCTTTTCCTCACCCCAAAATACAGAAGAGTGAAATCTCTGACCAGAAAGTTCCTGGCACCTACCTTGGGTTCTGTGAAAAAATAATGACCCTGGTTTTCAATGCTGCCAAAGTTAAGAAAAGTTTCACCCCTTCATTTTAAAGCAGCCATAAAGTGCCATGTGTTTAACCGCAGGAAAAAAAGGGTCTTTTTAACTATTGTGGAGAAGCTTCCCACCAGGGGAAGGAAAGAGTGGACCCAGAAGGCTGGTGAGGGCTTGCAAAGCTGGTCTCTCTGGGTACTTCTGAGTGGCCCTCTCTTCTATCCAGAGCCACCCTCTATTGGCCTGATGGGCAGCCCTATAAAACTCCACACTCCTAAAAATGCTGTAGTTTTCCTAGAAAAGCTCTTTAAACAAAACAAAACAAAACCCTCAATCTGTCAGGCCTGCTATCTAATGCCATGAGGGGAGGCAAGGAGAAAGCAAGGGAGGGAAAAGCTAAGTCCTAGAAGCTGAGCTGAGGACTTTCTCCACTGGGCACCTACCAGGGTAAAGAAATCCCTCTCCCAAATTTAAGCCCAACCACAAACATGTTCTGGGGAGGAGGGCGAACTTTATTCACATTTTTATTTCTGAGCTGGGCTGGCCAGTTGCACTGGGGACTAATTAAAAAGGCAGAGAAAGCTCTTTCTCAGGCAACTGGAGGAGCACCTTTGCTGGAGGGGACCAGGGCAGGATGATTCACCTCCAGGAGGCCTTTCTGGGGCATGCACTCCTCTCCAGAGAGGCCTAGGTGTAGGTGGGGCAGGAGGAAGGGAAGGAGACAGACAGGGGAGCAGAGAGGGAGAAAAAGCGACCTGAGACAGAGCCAGAATCAGAAAGGGTAGGGGTCTGATGCCTGGGGGGGGGGGGGGGGG
>NC_058403.1:191459761-191551801 GCF_002201575.2 Neomonachus schauinslandi | reverse complement strand
GGGCGGCGCTAGGGGGCACCGAGGGCCGGAGAGACGGTCACCGGCCGCCGAGCCTGGGGACCCGAGCGGGGCGGGGCGGGACTCACCCTGCGGCCGGCCTCGTTGTTGTGCAAGTTCATGAGGATGCGCGCGCTCTCGTACGAGCCCTTGGCGTGGATGCGCTCCCGCTCGCGCGCGTCCACGAACTCCTTGGCGAAGCGGTAGCCGTAGTCGATGTTGTCGCCGCAGCCGCCCCACAGCCAGTCCCGCGGCAGGTCTTTGGGGCGCGCGGCGCGGCTGCAGCCGCAGGTGGACAGCTCGCCCTCGCGGCACGCGCGGCTCATGGCGTTCACCACCCCCGCGGCGCTCACCGCGTACGTGAAGGCCGTCTCGCGGCTGCCTGCGGGCGGGACGCGGGGGGTCACCGGGCGCATGCTCGGCTCCGAGGACGCCCCCCCTGGAGCCCCACCCCTTCCCTCCCATCCAGCGGCCCCGGGGCACCCACCGGGGCAGAGGGGGCCCGGGGCGCCCCCAGCCCTAACACAGCCGGGGCGGCCCCCACCCCCAGGGAAGGCCAGGAGAGCCGCCCCAACACGTGGCAGCAGCAAATGACAGACCCCCGAGGTCTTTGCTGGGACACTGAAGAGCCAGCTCCTGCAGCGCTGCGTTGGTTTTTCCCTCCAGCCCCTGAAAATCCTGGAAACTTACTTCCCAAAATGCACATGAAAGAAGTCATTGAGGGAGAACAAAATGTGGGGAGACTTCCTTACACTTATTTTAAGGTTTGGTGTCATTTTCATTTTGAGTTACCTCCAGCGGGAGCACAGAATTTGCTAGGCTTAGAGCCTCTGAAAGTCTTAGGCCCTGGGACCCAGAGGCCCTCCTCCTGGGGCCTGGCTCCCCCTGCTCCATCACAAAGCAGCATGGTGCCCGCCTCAGGACAAGGCTCTTGACATCCCCAAAGGACATTTCTAAACCTGTTTCTAGAGTATTATAGTGAAACTTGCCTCTTCTTAAATCCCAAGTCAATTGGCCTGATACTTCTCATTCAGGAAAATGGAGGTCTATTTTTAAAACAGCCTGCTGTCTTTTATGCTACTTCTGCAAACCGTCCCCCCCCCCCCCATAGCCTTTGCCTCAAAGTGTTAGAATAAATAGCAAGAAGGAAGAAACCACAATCTGAGGGGAAAAGAAAAGTCTTCCCCTTCTCAAAAGCTGTAAAGGTTACTTCCCTGTACAACACTGACAGAGGAGTCCCATTTGTCAGGAGGCAAATGGAGGCAATCATAGACTACCTCAATTCCCACTTGTACATGGAGACGTTTCCATGTGTAACAAGAAGCCACTTAATAAAAATGTAGTGGTACCAAAGAGAAAGGGTTAACACCCTGCCCACTGAAGCTGGACCTGAGGGGTGTACTGGGGGGTGGGGGGGGGCTCACTTTCTTCAACTATAAAATAAGGGCATTGAACTAGATGCCTAGGAGAAAAAAAGGCCGGTTTTGGTGCTGAAATCCCTGTACCAGCATAAGTTTCTCCCACACTTAAAGAGCTTGCTAACAATCTTTTTTTGGGGGGGATGGGGGGAGGTGATACAGCAGAAGAACAGATGACAACAGGATTCAGCCCCAACTAGAAGGGTCCGTCTGAGGAGCATGGCTATGCCAATTCCAGGATCCAGCAGGCTGCGCTTTCTGGAACTTGAGCTCCACACTTCAATCCACAGATATCTGTGATTCCTCCTTCCAGGAATGGCCAAGTTTCCTGGTTACCACAGACCTTCTCTCCCACAATTTAAAAAATGAATAATTTGAGTGGTGTGCTGGTGGTTGGCAGGAGGATCCAGAAAGTTCCTAAGGGGTGTTACATTTATCTAGCTCAAATGAGAGAGGCAGGGCACATCAGGGAGTGGAGAGAAATGAGGTGAGCAGATAGTTTCTAGGGAGTTATTTGAGGATTAACACTGATAGTATAGAAGAAGTTGTGGCCCTGGATGGGAGACTTGTAGAATAAGGCAGGAGCTAGAGGAAGATAGATCAAGAGTCCTGTGGAGACACATAAACATAAGGCACTGTCCTGGGAGTAGACAGTGCATAAAAGGGCTTTTATACAAAACACAATAATACCACTTTTTTCACGGGTCTACCTTGAGCATTTCCTTTTTTCGCCCTGGCACCCAAACCTGGTCGAAATCTCTTAAGCTCACTGGTCACTGAAGGGAAAAACGTCAGTTTGAAAAGTGCTCTTTGGCTGATAGCCTGTGGACACAGCCATCCCGGATGGAACACTGCTGGTTTAGTTCGGTTTCCCTCCCTGTGAGATCTACATCTCTTCGGACCCTCGCACCCCTTAAAAATGGAGCCTTTCTTATATATCTTTTCACAGTGTGGAGACAAAGAAGAGACGGGAGACAAAAGCTGGAGGAAAGGGTAGCGTGATGAAAAATGAGAAAGTTTCCAAAATGAAGAGTGGGCCCTTCACTGGCCAATTGTGTACATACAGTGCCTCCCAGGCAACTGGCACCCTAGAAAAATGAGTCAACGAGGGATGGAAGTGGCAGCCTGAGTTTCTCAGACACTGGCCCCATCACAGGGTCAGATTCTCACGGACACGAATTGCTCTCCATGTCCCTGGTTGTACTAAGTGCTCTGGAGTGGGTGCACACACACACACACACACACACACCCTGCAGCATCAAAGGTGTCTTAAATTTTCCCTTAGCTCCTTCTCTTCAAACAGACTCATAAATAGAAAAGTGAAAGCCAAGTAAATTTCCCACTGTTGGGGTTGGGTCCATGTGCCCCTTCCACAAAAATCTATTCTGGTTTTTCTTCCCTCCATTTCTTTTTTAAATAAATAGAAGAGAAGGCCCCAGCAGTGTTCCACCGAAAGCCCAGCAGCAGCTTCCTGCTATAAGATCCCAGGAACCTGGGGGGCTCTGGGCAAAGGAGGATGGGGTGTGCTCTCAGATGCCCAGGACATCAGCCAACTTGATGGTAGGATCTAGCAGGGCGCCCTCGGAGGCTGCCAGGAGGTTCTACTCCCACCCACTTGCCACCAACCCAGATGGGAGTACCACACAGCTGAGGACCAGACAGTGTATTTGCAAGGGACAATTAACTATAAGCCTTTGTACCAAAGGTTCTGCTTGTTCCCTGAGGAAGCAGGCTCTTTGAATCTTGGACCACATTTTAAATAAATCTCCAGCAGAACTCAAATCCACTTAGCAAATGATAGCTTATTCTGAACATTTTGGCCCAACACAGGCTACATAGGAAGACGAGAAGAGGATCTTAAATCAAAGCCCTGTTCCAGTGACGACACAAAAAAACCATTCCAATTGCTGTTTTGCTTCCTGGTTACTATCAAAAATGTACGGCTTTTGCAAACTCACACACATGTGAAAAAGTGCTCCCAGAGTTTGAGAGGAAGGCAGTTTAGGGGGAATATATATAAGGCAAAGCTGACAACTTACCATTCTGATCCAGCTAAAACAAACCAACAAACAAACCAGTTGTGAGCTTACTCGCAATATGACAATGCAGAAGAGAATCTCCACCACCCCAGTTAACTACAGAGGGCCGTCCATGTTCAGGGCAAGCTCCTGTGTTCCTGCCGCTTAACTCCTAGATTCAGATCCCAGTATATACATTAGCACATTTTAATCATTAACAGGAAGGACAAAGCCCTATGAAACTGCAGGCTGAGAGCTGCAGACCATTTTGCCATTCAGTTAGAGGAATGGCTTCCAGTCCTTGTATTATTTTAGTATATGAAGTCGCTGGGCTCAAACATCCACTGACAACTCTTTTTTGTTCTCAATGAATGCACTTTTCAGGGTTTTTAAAAAAGCATTTTATCCATCCGTGACGGATATTAAGCCAACTTTTTTATCTTCAGTCAGTCTAAACAGTTAATTGCTTTGATAAATGGCTTCTTATTTTAGGAATCACCGCGGTCATATTAATTATAAGGGCTTGTTTGCGTAATACCAAATGGACCTAAAATATTCACACTAGAAAACACATACAGGATCACATCTGTCAGACAGTATCCCATGCTATTCAGCCAAACCAGAGGCAAACTGAGTTTCCAAATTCTTTGCCTTTAGCCCCATTTTTTTTTAAGATTTTATTTATTTATTTGAGAGAGAGAATGAGAGACAGAGAGCATGAGAGAGAGGAAGGTCAGAGGGAGAAGCAGACTCCCTGCCGAGCAGGGAGCCCGATGCGGGACTCGATCCCGGGACTCCAGGATCATGACCTGAGCCAAAGGCAGTCGCTTAACCAACTGAGTCACCCAGGCGCCTGCCTTTAGCCCCATTTTAATGCCGCCTCCTCCCTGCATGCAATACCAAGTTCAACGATACGTTTAACATAAAGAATCTGACTGTGAGCAATACATTTAAGACTTTTTTTTAAGTTCCTAGCATGTGCTTTTGTATCAATTGCCAAAATCGCAACGTAAATTGGATCACTTCTAATTAAAATTCTTTCTGGGACTAAAAATAAAGCTTCGAACATATATATCTCTATAGCCTCAGGAAATATCTATATTAGGAAAATTAAAACCTTATTCACTTCCAGCATAGCCAGCATTCGAAAGATGACAGTATTTAGTTTGATGCGTGGGCCATTTGAATTGTGGCTTAAGAGACTTCTAACCGTTCAAAGAGTTTTGAAGTTTAAAAGGATATAAATGACTCATCTTTCCTCACCTCCTTTTGAGAAACCAACATAAGCGTTCTGCTTCTCTTCCAAACAGAAGGCGTTAGGAAAAAAAAAAAAAAATGCAGCATTCAGAAAAATGAAGGTGTCTCTGATGCTTCCCTTCCGATTTGGCTAAAGGAGTGAGCGCCCCCAAACTTATTATCATCAAGGTGTGGGAACCGGCATTAAGGCCCACAGAAGTAGTGACCAACACTCCCCCGCCCTCGTCCTGCTGGAAGATTCCCTCCTTAGCAAGCTCCCAAGTGCGTAGGGAAGACCTTCTGCAGGAGGCGGCTTGGTTTGTATTTAAACATCTGTTACGCAGTGTCCTACCTATCTGCATGACCCGGCCAAACACAGAGGTGTTGTCCACGGTGCTGCAGTTCCACCGCCGATGCCGGAATTGATACTGGCACTCCTTGATGCCCGTCTTCGCGCCTTCTCCAATGTACTGCATGTGGTCTTGGTACAAGTGGCACAGTTTCTTCTGTCCTTGAGAAAGTCCTGCCAGCTGGCTGCAGAGAGGCTGCGCTCCTATGATATATACTTCTGACATCTGAACGGGGTTATTCATACCTAGCGACCTAGAAAGGGTGGTGGGGGGGAGATGTGCATTCAAGATTTACGTGAACTCTTGAGGTAGGCCCCCTGAACGCATGTCAGCGAGACAGAGTTTTCAGCACACAGATGCATTTTCTCTCCAGCTTGTCCTCATGACAAAGTAGAAGGGCTTCATAAAACTCCTCTGTTCAAACTGTGCTCAGAAAACGGAGGTATTGTGTGGTCCCCACCCCGCCATCTGGCTCCTCAGTTAGGTTTTCACTCTGTTCCTTGCCCTCCTTGCCATCTACCTGGTGTTTCTGAAATGCGCTCAGAAAAGGGGGAGATGGCGGTTTGGGGGACAGGCCTCTGACATTAGAGAAATTGACTCACTTTGCCCCACAAATTGGACAGATCTGCCTTGAAAGCGTATGAATGCCCAAAGTAGACACAACTAGACACAGGGTGGAGGAGATAGCAGCTCCCTCTGGCCGATGGAAGAACAGGGACACAAGTCGAGGGACTGAAGACAATTCACCATGTTCTGGACATTTTAAAAGGGCCCCTTATGTGATTGTGAAAGACCCAAGACAGGGTATCCAGTGAATACAAGTCATGTTTGACAGTCAGAAAAAAACACTGTTCATTTACAGGGAAAAAATATCCAGAACGCCGTCAAAAATAATCCTCTGGATATACTGCAGTCTATCTACAAGGCCCCTAACCAGAGAGAAACGCTCATTTAGGGACGTTTGACTACTTCATGTTCACCTCCTTTTGATCAAATTTCAAGCCCCAATACTTCCCCACTTGGAGTGTAGCTGTCTTCCTAGAACACTCTGCCTACCTCAGACCCTGAAGGTTAATAACCTCAAGTGACAGAAAATAAAAGCTGGAACTCACTTTTACTACCTAGAGGTGGCAAAAGTAAATTTTATAGACAGGCTTACAATTATTAGAGAAGTGAATTTCGGTCCCCTTTTATTACATGATGTACTACAAGCAGACATCTGAACAAGGGCCTCATAGAAAAAGGTGTAGATTTATAGGGTCCCATTCCCTACGGAGCTAAAGATTAAGTTTGACGATATTAACAAGTTAAAAGAAAATTCTGATTTCCAGATATATAAACAAAATACATTATACACGTATATACCAGATAAAGGCACTCAAACTCACAATTCAGCTTTAAATACTGTAGCATCGTACCCATAATCTTTAAAAAAAATAAAAATAAAACAAAGAATATGTATGTACTTAGAAGGAACTTACCACCAAGAATTGGCTTCTATTACAACCTGGGCGAAGGAGAAAAATATGGCCAAAGCCATTAGGAAGAACTTGGAAGACATTGCACTTCCAGCCGTCCCCAAAGCAACTCCTGGGCTTAATATTCCAATCGACTTCTGGAGAGGGAAGAAAGGAGCAGATGTTTATTGCCTCTCAGATAATTTTCAAGCATACAAGTTTAAACAACGGAAGCATCCGGGGTCTCTTAAGTTTACTGTTGATTGACTGCGCTTCTCCTCCGTGAGTTTTTTGATGGCAAGATACAGGCAGTTTCTTTTTCCAAATTAATCCACCCACGCAACCTCACCAGGAAATCTGATTTCGCTGGGATCCTGCGCGCGGGGCACGCCAGCGATTACAAACATGTCTCAATGCTGTTGAGTCAAAGCCCCGGTGCCAAGCGCTGCCTCTGTACTGCTTGTTCGCTTCCCGCACCCCCTCGCTCCCCTCTAGTCCGCGCTGTGCTGGGTCCCTCCTCGGGAATTCACTCGGGAACCCGCAGCCACCCTCGTCCGCTCCCCGACCTGGGCCGAGCAACAAGTGGAGCCGGAATTAATTCCATGGGCGAGGAGCGCGAAGGCGAGTGGAGCACGCCGCCGGCGGCTGCGGAGGAGGCGGGGTGGCCGGCGCGGGGGTGGGGGGTGGGGGGTGGGGGCAGGACGCGGGAGGGAAGGGCAGGGGGTGGGGGGCGAGGCCCCGGGGAGCGGCGTGCGCGAAGAGTGCCCAGCTGGGAAATGCAGCTCGGAATTAACAGCGTATGTTTCCTAATCAGTTTACAGGCCGCTTTGAGGGAAGCCACTTCCAGAGGGGGAAGGGCAGCCTGGGTTTCCTTAGGACACTGTTCAACCGGATTGGAGTGGGGAGGAGATGGGGGCACTGGGGATAACGGGGAGAGAGCTCTGCTCTCTCAACCAAGGAAACCGGGAAAACAGTGCCCCCTCCCCTGCCTGCAGCCTCCTTCTGCAACTCAAGTGTACCCCCGAGAAGGGGACAAGGGATAGTACCCCTGAGGGAAGAAGGGGGTCCGGGTCCCTCTGTCCTCCCTTCCCTTCCCTCCCACAAATTCTGATTTTTCATTTCACTCTTCTTCCCGCCCCCCTTCTGTCCCGACTCCTGACAGCTGCCACGGAGAAAGAGGAAAGGACGCCAAGGGGGACTCCAGTTTCCTTTGGTCTCGGTCTGGGGTTGTCGGCCACTTCGCCATCGCGGCCCTGTGAGTCTGGCCTTAGAACACCTCCACCCCACCCTCCAGCCCGATTCAGACTCGGTTCGGTAAGTTCCGAACGGTGAGAGTGCAGGGCGAGGCCACAGCGGTGCGAGTGAGCCCTCGGCGGGGCCAGAGATGCGCTGGCTCCCGCGCCGCGGCGGAGCCCCTGGATTCCAGGGCGCAGAGGGCCCCGGCGGCGAAGGTTCCAGTCGTGAAGAATTTCGCGGGCAGGGGGCGGCCTTGGAAGCTTTCGCGGCCGTTCCTCCCCACTGGTGACTTCTCCACCTGTAGGCGGCGGGGGCGCGAGACAGTGGCGCGTGCGGGTGGGAGGAGCGGCTTTCCAAAATCCCCTTTTACGTTTCTGATAAGTGTAACCCGGCTGTGCTGCACCACCCGCAGCCCCCGAGGGAGCCCCTTCCTCGGGAAAGCAAAGGTGAGCCTCCTCAAGGCGGCCGGCCGAAGGGCCTGGAACGTGAGCCGTCAAAGGGACAGAGAGGACCTGGGCAGCCATGGAAAAGCGAGGGGGCCCAGGAGCGTGCCAAGGCTTTTCTATGCCCGCCGTCCTTTTGACCAGGACAGCTCGGGGCTTCTCCAAGAGGAAATGCTTATGTGGTCCCCGGTGCCCGCTAACCGGGGCTCTGAGCCCTTGGCCCACTCATTGTCCAAACGCCGCAAAGCTAGGGGCGCATCCCGGAGAATAGAAACCTGGGGTTTCCCCAGCCTAGGAGAGAGAAGGCTCCGTCTCCCTCCCCACCCCCGCCCAAAGTGTCAAGTTTCCTCCAGGGGAGGGGGTGGGCTGCGAGGTCTAACTTCGCGCGCGGCCCAGGCTGCAAAATCGCCTCTCCCCCTCCGCGGCCAAGGCCGCGCGCGCACACACACTCACAACACACCCATGCACATTCACACACTCAAACGCGTTCATAGACACACAAGCACCGACGTGCTTACGAGACGCCCGCGGAGATGGCTGCTGGCGGCGCGCACTTTCCGAGCTTCCCGACGGGCGGGGCGAGCGGGGCGGGGCACAGGCAGCAGAGAAATTGATAACAGATTCGGCGGATTACAGCGGATCTCTTTGTTAGAGGCGAAGCCACACAAACCGAACCGACTTTGGGACCGATGACCCCGGGGAGAGTCCGCCCGTTCCTAACTGGGAGTGGGTCACTGGGTCTTCGAGACTCAGGTCTCCCCAGCTCCAGACTGGGGGCAGGCCAGAGGTATCCCAAAGGGGATCCGGCAGGAGAGCCCTGCGAGTCGCGTCTCCACTTAACCCCGCGTGCTTGCCGGGAAACAGCTTGGCCCTCTTCCCGCTCCAACCCCCGTGCAACCCCCAAAAAGGCCCCCACAAGTTTGAAGGACTGAAAGAACCCACAGCGAACTCACTAATAAATACATCGACTCTATAGGGTAAACACCCCTGCCTGTTTACCAAGAGATCTGATCCGAAAAGACAGTACGAAATGAGACCTCTCCGGAGACGGTCACGCCGGGGGTAAAACAAAAGTTCTGGGCGGAGGCTGAGTTTACTAAAGAACGGGCTAAATGTTTTCCAACACTTTCAGGGCCATGAGAAGCCCACTTATGTAAGAATCCTCAGAATTTGTTCTAGCATGCGATGGGGTGGAGGATTGCGGGCACTTGAGAGGTTCTAGGGCAGGGGAGGGCTGAGGTGGGGGTAGGGCATTCGTGCGCCCCAGTTTCCAAAGCCAGAGCAGCTCAACGCAGTGATGCTTATTCTGTCTTTCCAAAGCCTCCGCATTGGATTGAAGGTGTTCCTAAACCTTCTTTATCCACTGGGGTGCAGGCTGGGGGTGATGAGGGATGGGAGAGAGGAAATCATCACTCTGGTTAGAGGAGGTTCCCCAGCCACAGAGAGCGTCCAAGAGGGCGCCCAGCACCCAAGTCCTCAGCCCCGCGGCCCCTAAAGAGAAATTCCGCAAAGGCAGGAAGAAGATTCTCGACCCTCACCCACGGGCGCTACCTCATTCGGTCTGGGCATCCCTTTCCACTAGGTTTTTTGCGTCCAGGGTCCCTCAAGTCTGGGAGAATGGAAATGAAGGGGGAGACCAGCTAGGAGTCAGAAATGAGTTTGACCTGGGCTCGCGGTGGCTAAAAAGATAAGAAACTTCAAGAATCCTTGCTCTTGGTAGGAAATAAACTTTGTTTTCCCCACTGTGATCTCTCCCTAAAGGAGAGAAACAGAAAACTGCGGGAGATAAAAGGCTGCACCACAAAGTTGGGACGTCCTGCCCCAGGAAGTGCCAAGAGAGAAGCGGGAGCGGATTAGGATGAGCCTGGTGAGGCCCACAGGAGGTCCGCTTTGGGGGAGCGGACAAGGACGTAGGGCTCCCCTAAGCCTCTAGCCTGGGCTCAGGGGGACCGAGGCCACCCCTCACGGTCTTGCGTCCACAGCGCTGCGTTTGTGTTGTGTGTGTTGGGGGCGAGGGTGTGGGGAAGCCCGAGAGAGAAGGTGGAGGGAGCTTCTTGCGACTAAATCAGTGCAAGGACTGCCCTGGCTCAGAACTGAACAGCAAGTCCGAGAACAAGGAGTCTCCAAAGGAAGAGCGATGGCCAAGCCCGGTTCTGTTCTCTGTCTTCCCACTTCCATCCCAGGACAAGTCTCTTCAGACTTCAAGACTCTCTTTCTCTCTCTCACATCACTTACACCTTCTCACACCGGTTAACCTCCAAGCACAGGCTATCAACTTTATCAGAGGAAGAGCAGAGTGAAGGAGAAATAAAATTAAAGATCAGTTCAACCCCCACACTGCAGAGGCAGTTTCAACTCCACTTTTTAATAGACGAAGAAATTGAAGCCGAGAAGGAGAAAGCAACACTTGGCTCCCACGTACAGCACGGGTGAGAGCGCCAAGGCCCTACCCCTAGGCCTCCTAGGGCGACGCTCCTGTTCCTACGCCCTGGGGAGGAGGTAAACCCTTCCTCCTCTCCCCCGAAGCCCCGTTTGCTGGATCGGACCCCTGGCCCCTTCCGTACTGCGGCGACCACGCAGAGCAGCTTGTCCTCTGGGGGCCCCTGAGGGGCCCTCGCGAGAGAGGAGGACCTGGTGGTCGGGAAGGCCGAGCGGAGCCAGAGGTGGGAGGGAGAGAAGACCGCTGACTGCCCACCGCAAGGAACAGACTCCCAGGCGTCCTACCTCAAGGCGGCCAACAGGGGGCAGCCGGCACCGCACTGCGAGGATAAAAAGGCAGCGGGAAGAGCTGAGCTCGGTGCGCACGGTGCTAACCCCTTATGCACCGGGGCTCTCCGGTGAGGAAACGGAAAGGCCAGGGACTCTCGGGCCAGTCCTCCTGGGGAACGTCCTCCTTTGTGGGGCCCGGAAGGATTAAGGCTAGCTAGTAAGCCCAAGACGAGAACAACTGATCTTTTACTCCCCTCGCCCCCCACACGCAGGGCACAGATCTACACACTCGGACACAGCTTGCACAGCGTCTCCACAGCTTGCGCACTCTCAGCATTGCCCCCTCTAAACTCCCCTGGCAGAGACTGTCTAGAAACGAAATCTCCCTATCAGGCTGGAGCAGCAGTGAATCTTGGTGGGAGGGCAGGGGCTGGGGAGGTGTGATCCCACCCCTGGCTCCAAGTGACTTCCAAACAGCGGGTTGTCCATTTAAAAACGGGAGAGGAGAAGGGGCCCCGATGCCAAACTGGACTTGGAAAGTAAAACAAGGCCCCGGGGTCTCCAGATTTGGGGTTCTTTCTAAAACTTTTTTTGGGGGGGGGAGGACGAGCGGGAATTTGTTTGCATTAGGAAACATCTTATTTTCTAGAAAAGCAAAATGGGAGAGGATCAAGAAAAGTGGAAATAAGGAGCGAACCTTGGAGGACAGAGGAGAAGTTGTTTGGAAAATAAGTTATATTGCAGGAAGAAATGTTAACTTTTCGCAAAAGTGAACTCCCGGTGACCCTCGCAGTGTGTGACTCGGCTTTAACATACAACTGACAATTAAAACAAACAAGAGTTCACAAACTGCTCCCCCCCTCCCAAAGCGGAGGCCCAAATGTTTCCCAAAGGACAAGGCAGATTCCGCGCAGGGGGCCGGGGCGCGCTTTCCCGGCGGACGGGATTAGAGCCACCACTGCCAACACTCCCCGCCCCCATCACCGCGGCAAAGTGCCGGGGCTCACCCAGTGGCGGCTAATAATGCTACTAACGCAACCCGGCTCCCGCGCCGGGGTGCGCGCTGGCCCCCCACAAGGCATTCTTAAAGGCACACGGGCCTGCAGCGCTGGGATTCCCTGGCCGGGACGAGCCTGCAGCAACCTGGCCTCCCGCAGCAGAGGACGAGGGAAGAGGGGGCGGTGCACTGCTCTGGGGTGTCGGCTCCTAGTCCTGCTGCTGGGTCTCCCAACCAAGGAGTCCTCATCCCCTTTGTGAGCCCCGGCCACACACCCTCTTGGTGCCCGCGCAGTGGGCGCTTCGTAAATATTTGTTGAATTGAATCATTAGCCTGTTGCTGAAATATACATAGTAAATTACACTGGTGTTTCTCAGGGCAAAAAGAAAGTCTTCGGTGAACCGCTCTCAGTTCTTCTGCCCTGGCTCATCCTCACTTTTTCTCCAAAGTCTAAAAGGTTTGCAGAACTTTTTGTGGGACAGGAAGTCTCCCGGGAGACAGAGGCAGTGCGCGAGGGGGGGGGGGGGGGTGAAGGGGTAGGGGTCCCTGCCAGCTACGCAGGAGTTCCCGCTTCTGGAGGCAGTAGAAGAAATGGAGGGATAGGAAGAGGTGTGTGTGTGGGGGGGGGGTCATTTAGCTTCCAAAAGAAAAAAAGAAAAAAAAAAGTGGCGAGCGTCGGCAGCGCACAGAACACCTACCTTCATGGCGAGGGGGAGGGGACGCGGCCGCCGGGAGGAAGTCGCCACCAGAGCAAGGGCAGCCGAGGAATCCGAGCGGAGCGGCCGGGTTAAGCCTGGGGGGACGATCAGGCGCAGAGCTTCGGGCTCCTCCTGGGCGCGTCCGGCAGGCGCAGGAAATCGGTGGCGAAGCGGTCACTGGCGCCCGAGTCCGAGGGCCCGAGCCGGAGCAGCACCGGGATGCGCCCGGGAACCGAGGGGGCGCCGAAGCCCGCCAGCCGGCAGCAACAGCAAAGCCGGGCCGGCGCGCAACAAGGGAGCCGCGGGTCCGGCGAGGGCGTGCAGGCGACTGTTCCGCGGCGAGGCGCTCCCTCTCCAACGTCCATCAGCGACGGCGGTAATTAGGGCTTTCCAACCCCAAATGTGGGCGTGATTGTGCAAAAGACTTTACAACAAATAATAAAAAAAAAAAAATTCTTCACAAGAGGGTGAAAAAAATGCCCCACTACTCAACTCTGGCCCGGGGCGGGGGCGGGGGCGATCCGCGCGCCCAGGTGCCCCCAGTTCATTCACACCACGGATTCTGCAAACTCCCGGCGGCTCACGCCTCCTGATCTCCAGCTCCCTCCTCTCCCAAGTCTGTGGCCGAAACGTCTGCTTCCAGGCGCTGATCCTGCGGCCGCGAGTGAGTGTGTGGACGTCTGTGTACACACACAGACACACACCCACCCCCCACCCCCCCACACACACACACTGAAGCTTTGGGGCCACAGAACAATCAGGCGCGCATGGCTTTTTCTCCGGGAGATGCCGCTGAAAATGCACAAGTCGCCATCCGGACTACAAGACTCAGCACCAACTTTTGTCCTTTCATTTTAGGGTTTGGCAAAAAGGGGGCGCAAATTGGGTAAAAGTTGTCCCTCGAACGCTCTGCGCGGCAGTTTCGGGGGCGATGGGCGATTGCCCCAGGGGAGACACTGGCTCCCCCCCTCCCCACTCCCTTCTTTCTCTCTTCGGGTTAATCCCCGTCTTTTCCCCGCCTTCCCTAGGCGAAGGGCGAAGAGGGGCGAGGGCACCGCGGGCGTGGGGCTGGGGAGGGGCGAGGGCCAGGGGCTCCGCGGCGGCTGTTCAGCTCCGGCGGTCCATGGCCGGCGCGGCTGCCCACCTCCTCGTTTGGCGCCGGGGCCCGAGGGGCGGGCGAGCTAGCAGGCGGGCGGCGGGCGGTCGGGGGCACGGCGCAGCGGCGGCGGAGGTGGCGGGAGGAGCTCGCTCGGCGGCGGCCGCACCGAACCGGACTCTGGGCGGCGGAGGCGGCACCTTGGAGCTTGCAGCAGCCTTCCACGCGATCCTGTGCCCCGCAGACAGACTGACCCACCGCAGGGACCGCGACCCCCCCACCCACCCCCGGCCCTCCTAGCCAACTGCCTCACTCTCGCTCCCTCTCTCCGGACTCCTCTTTCCCCTGCTGTTCTCAGAGGGGGGGAAAAATTTTTTTTTTTTTTTTTTAAGTTGCAGAACCAAAGGCGGCTGGAAAGAGAGAGGGAAGGGGGGAGAAAGGAAAGAAAAAACTCAACTTCGCCTATGCGCATGCGTGGTGAGGCCGGCCTATGACAAACTCCGCAGGATTTTAAAGCCGTACCACGGCTGGGGTGCAGGGGGGATGGAATACGCTCCCTGTTGGAGCCCCCTTCTCTGGGCTCCCCATCCCCCAGGCATCTGCTGAAAGAGAGACGTCCACTCCGCAGCGGCTGCCTGCCCACCGCCCGGCTGTTTGCGATCTTCCAAAGCCGCCGACCCTTGGGAGGCTGAACCCCAACTTCCCGGTCTGGACCCCTTGGCTCTCCTGTCCCGGGCCGCTCCCACTGGGGCTGCAGGGGGCCTGCTGCCCTAGCACGGAATCTCTGGGAGGACCTCCTCCCCATTCTTACCCCTGAGGGAGGGTCCCTAAGCCCCCGGGCTGGAGAACAGGGTAAACGCACACATCCTGCATCAACCCCAGTGTAGTAGATTTGGGCACTGGGGCGCGCGATTCAGCCTCTGGCTGCAACCCAGCGCACCCGGACGCGACGTGTGGTGCTGCCGGGTGGATCTAGGCGGGTGTCCTCAGGTGAGAAGCTTGCAAAGTTCGGCAAAACCGGATTCCAGGCACTGGAACTTTTAGACGCTTGCGGACACCTGTGGTTGTCCCTGTAGGGACGCGGTTGGTAGATGTGTGCCCCCGAAGTCCAGCATGCCAGGGGCGCCACCCCCAAACCATGCTTCACACCGGAGCACAGTTCTTGTTCTCAGTCTTCCCCATCCTCTAGACATCCCAGGTGGAAGACACACACACACACACACACACACACACTCACACACACACACACACTCACACACACACACACACGGGATTCAATTTCCACATCCAGCAGCATGCACTTGACCTTAAGGCGAAAACTCCGCAACCTGGGTTCGTGGGGTGGTGGTGGCTGTTTTGTTTTGTTCTTCCATCCCCAACTCCCACCGTTGGCTGACCACTCGCGCAGGGAAAGGCTCCTGAGACTCTGTCCCACCCTTCGCAGCCCCTTCCTGGACCTTACTTGTCTCAGCTGACGGGACCCCTCCCCAGTCCTGGCCTCCTTTTGCTAGGCACACCAAAATGGCAGTGTGGGCTTCCCAGGAACTGCAAGAGATGCCGGTTCTCCCTCTGGCCTTGCTTTCTTTAGCCAGGGGTGCAGGAAGCCTTAAGGAGGGGGAGCCCAAGGACATGAAAGCTCCTCTTGAGACATCTCCCCTTTATCTCCTGAGTCCCCTGTCCCCTCACATTCTTTAGGGCTTGACCACTTAACAATGACCTGTGGGCATTTTCCAGTTTTCCAATCTAGTCTGACATCTGACAGTTCGAGGGGAGGGTCTAAACATGAGGAGTCTGTGCTGGGAGAACAGCCCCTTGGCCGGGCCCCTCCCCAGTTCCCTCTCTCCCTTTTTGGTTTTGACCTGCATCTGTCTCCGGGGCAGGCAACCCGGATGCCCAGAGGCAGTGATTCAGCCCACCCAGTACGCATGTGAAGACACTGGGAAGCGGCAGGACATGAGTTGTTCAAAAATGGAGCTCTCAAAGGGTGCTAAAATCACTCCATGCCTGAGTGTCCCTGACTCCATATAGATGATCTTATTGCTAAAGAAAAAGGGCCATTTACTTGCTCCCAACCTTACAGCCTGTCCAGAAACACTGGCTACCCAACAAAAAACTTTTTCTAAAACTTGCCAAATTCTGAACTATCTGGATTATTGCCTGCTTTCCCCCAGTTGCCTTTACTTATGTAGACACCAGCCCCAGTAGTTTTTTATCTTTTCTCTAGAGGAAGGTGGTGTTAGGTAGTGGTTGAAGGCAGACTCTGAAGTTCCAACCCTCCTGGGCTACTTTCTAGCTGTCAAATCTTGGACAAGTCATTTAGCCTCTCAGGGCCTCAAAATCCTCTTAAATACACATATAAACACACAAACAAACAAAACACAGAGAAATGTAATGATCTGTGGCAGGGGTGCAATGAAAAGGAAATGGATGACCTTGAAAATCAGGAAGGAGGCAAGAACGAACAGGGAGGGTCATGGAGTACTTAGCGTGGGTCACTTGCCAGGCTCTCCATACCCTTGATTTAGTTCAGTTGCAGGGAATGGCCACACTTTTCACTGAAGAAATATGACCAGCATTGAGTTATTGGGTACCTCCCCAGATTTCACTGGAGCCCTTTGCAAACTAAATCATTATATACCATTATATATCATTCCAAAAAATTCTGAAATTTCTGACACACCGACCTGGCCCCCAAGACTTCAGATACGGGACTGTGAATTTTCTCTGAGGATACTAATAATGGATGTGCTGAGATTTCACCCCACAAAGATGCAGGAAGCTCCCTAACAGTATCTTTCATGGCTGGAACACCAGCACTCAGGACAGTGCTTGGCACCTAATAGGTGCTCGAAAATATTTGTTGAATGACCAAATGAATGCATGAATGGATGAAAGGATTATTTCCAGAGAAAGATGTCAAGGGAAGCCAACTGGAAATCCACATTGAGTTTTCAGTCCAGAGGTGCTTCTCTGGAAAACCAGGCTGGGTTGTAAGAGCCCAGCCCACCCCCAGGTGTTGGTGGAATTGGCCAGGAGGAGGGAAACCAATGCGTCCCCATCTCCACCTCAAAGGTTCTTGTTCGATAAACCTCCCGTTTGTTGAACTCCCCTTGCAAACCGTATGCATTTGGGTGTGTGCACTCAGATTGAGTCATCTGCAGACACACTGGCAAGGTATCACAACGCTCCACTCATTAAAAATGCTTTTGAGTCCGTGGAACAAATAAATCAATATTCTTGGCTGCTCTCCCAACAGGGTTATTTCACAAAACAGAGTGCAAGATAAGGAATTTATGAACGATCGCATCCCTGGGCCGCCTTTCTCAGTGGGAGAAAGCAGGGCCTGGGTTGTCATTCTGGGAAAATCTACCCCCCCCCCTTTTATGCCCGGCAAATAATATTTTATGGCCCTGGGTTTATGGTGGTGTTTTAATGATCCACCGTAGAAAGCGGTTTTCTCTCCAGTCACTAGAATTTGTTAAGAAGGGCTGGAGGCCATAAAAGAGGGATGGGCCCCAGGGACAAACAGGCTCCATCTTCTGAAATAAACTAATAAAGTACCCCAAGATGTTTACTCCTTCACCTCAGAGTCAAGACCAGCCAGGCTGCCTGCGAGGGGCCCACAGATAGAGCACTAAACAGGACAAAGAGGCCAGAAGGGGGTCGGGGGCTTCCTCACCACCGCATGGCCACAGTCAAAGTAATTCCGTCACATGGTGAGGCCACCAGCCACTGGGCTGGGGAGGTCAGGGGCTCCCTTGTGGGTAGAGGACATTTTTGGACACTGGGCTGACTCAAGCTTTTCTAGCACTGTGTTCCCCTCACTGAGAGCTCTCTTCATTTTTTATCATCAACGATGCTTTTGGGGGGTCTGAATGGATGCTTTTCTTTCTTCTTTCTTTCTTTCTTTCTTTCTTTCTTTCTTTCTTTCTTCTTTCTTTCTTTCTTTCTTTCCTTCTCTCTCTCTCTCTTTCTTTCTTTCTTTCTCTTTCTTTCTTTTTTAGTTTTAAGGTACATCAGGGTCAAAAAGACCTGAGTCTGCATCCCAGCTCTGCCTCTTGCTGACTGAGTGGTCACTCCCCTTCTGAGCCTTGATTTCCTCACCTGTAAAATGGAATGTTCTAACAATTGTGATGATGTTCCAAAGGCCTTGGTCCAGCCTCTGCCCATGGCAATAAGTGTTGTGATTATTTCAACACGAGGAATGTCTGTCCTTGGGTCCCTGGGTCAAATCCAGAGACAAATGAGTTGCCTAAGGAGGGTAGGGGCAGGGGTCCAGGAAAAGAAGAGAAAGGCGGGAGGTAGTTACGTGATTATCTGCAGTGTCTGCGTGATACAATTCAATAAGTATGAGGCTGAGAAGTGCCTGACATAGATAGTAATGACTGATGAGTAGTAGTAATGATTGCTGGTAACATTGTTGCTCTTACTGTGAGCCAGATGCCAGCTTGTTTGAACTCTTAATATTCATTGATGGGTTTCATCCTTACTACTTCATGAGGTAAATCCTATTACTATCTGCATGATACGGAGAAGAGGAGAAATTTGAGGAGGTCGCAATTTCCATAAACTCAAGCTGTTTTAGTGTCCAAACCCCAGGGTATGAACCCTGGTAATCTGACTCTAAATAACAGAGGCTTAATGACCATACTTTATCTACCTATAGATAAAGACCAAACTCGTTTTTAAAAGTGTCTTCCTGGTTCCCCAAGTGTGCCCACACTTTTTTCCTGGGCCTCTCCCACACAAAGCTTATTTTAAGTGGAAAGAGTCTTTTCTGAAAGCTTTGGAGTTCACTCCACTAAGCACCAAACATGAAGACCAGCAGAATCGGCCACACCAACCAGCCTGGTTGACGTCCCGTTTGATGGAGCTGTCAAAGATTTGTCCTTTCTTCCTTAACTGGCTTACAGCGAAACCCTCGTTCTGCCACCACCATCAGGAACCACAGCATCCACACTCAGCAATCCCCCTTGAATTCTGAGCTCCTGTGGGGCAGCGTCCTTTGACTTCCCTGTCCTCTGAAAAGAGTTGGGTCTGGCGCTTCTCCCGTGTTATCCTTGACAACACGGCCTCTCTCTCACCAGAATTCAGGGAAGTGAAATGAATAATGGCAGCTCAGATTTTATCATCCCCCTGCCTAAAGTCTTTCAAGGACTCCCTAGGTTACCAGATAAAGTCTAAACCCCTAGTCCCCACCTGCCTGCGAGGCTCATCAGTATGCACCCTGTGCATTTGCTGTTCCCTTGGCCTGAAAAGCTGTTTCCCTGACCTGGGCACTTGACCCTCCTCAGGTCACCACCTCAGTGTCCATATTAACTTCATGTAACCCCTGCTCCCCCTGCTGATGATCCTCTGTATGATGTTCTTCTCTCATCCTTGATCTAAGATTATCTGATTTCCTTTGCATGCATGTTTCTTTATTTATTTTCTACTTTCCCCTCACTAGAACATGCCCTCCAGGAGAGCGGGGGCCCTATCTGTGTTGTTCAAACATATAACCTCTAGTAACTGGCACAGAGAAAGTGCTCAGAATAAATGAATGAATGATCATACCCTTAGCCATATAACTGCTAAGCAAGAGAGTTTGAACCCTGGTAATCGGACTCTAAATAGCAAGGGCTTAACCACTATACTTTATCTACCTATAAAGAAAGGGAAACTATTTTTTAAAAGGTGTCTCCCTGGTTCCCTAAATGTGCCCACACTTTTTCCGCCGGCCTCTCCCACATAAGGCTTACTTTAAGTGGAAAGCGTCTGATAAGAGAAATAGTTTTCCTCTGAAGAAAGACAGTCTTCTGTTCCTCTCCCTTCTTGTCATACTGTTTCTTCTGAAAAGTTTTCTCTTAACTGGCATTTTTTCATAAAATACAGCTGGTATACTCAATCTTGTTATCCATCCCACGCATGTTCAGTGTGGGCCACTGGGCATCTAGATACTGGGTTTAGAACACAGAGTAACCATTTCTGGGGGGACACAAGTCCAGTTACTAACATGAAAGAAGCTGACTTTTTCATATGAGAGATAGAAAAAAATGCTGGAATTTTCATTTTGTCTTATTTTGCTTATTTATTGTCCACAGTTTTTAGGCACAATTGTGCCTAAGTCTGTGTGTTAGGATTTGGAAATCTGATTTAGTATTCTCACTATTACTTTTGTTTCCAAACAACACATTATCCAGCCACACTCCTGGGTATATAATAGCATGTTTGTAAGCTCTTTAGCTAAGTGTCTTTGGCTGGCAGGGGAATCTAGAAAAGTGTAATTATTTTTCAAAATTTTCGGACTTAGGCATGCCGTGAAACTGGCTGGCAGACAAATAAAATCTCATTAGACAGCATCTAGATAATGAGTAGATTTGGTTCTTTTTTTAAAAAAATTTATTTATTTATTTGAGAGAGAGAGAGAGAGTGCACAAGCAGGGGGTGGGGCAGATGGAGAAGCAGACTCCTCGCTGAGCAGGGAGCCCAACCCGGGGCTGATCCCAGGACCCCGGGATCATGACCTGAACCTATGGCAGACACTTAACCAACTGAGCCACCCAGGCACCCCGAGCAGATTTGGTCCTAACTAGATTCTAATATAGATTAAATCTATCCTTTCCAGATGAGAAGCAAGGGACGGTCTTCTTTTATGACAACTTGGAAAGCTTACCATGAGGACACATTTGGATGAGTGTTAAAAATGGATTTTGCCCAAGGAAGAAAAGTTCATCCTGGCATCTCAAAACTACCTAACAATAAGAACATCTCTCTTTGTTAATTTCAGCTATGTGACACATTTTAATATCAAACCAATGGTGGAGAAAATTTTTAAAGATACATAATAGCAAAATATCTAAATACAAAAGACAGGGTCTCACCACTGTTCAGTTACTTGTCTTCCTGACACCAAGCTCTGCACAAACCATCTAGGAAACTGAAGGCATTTTTAACTTTTCAAGACTGTTCTGACTTACCATAGCATTTCTACATCTTACTGAATTTTAACTGTAGTGACTCTAATATGACTTTTTTCCTCTATGCAAATATTCTCAACCGCCTTAAAAGAGACTGCCAATAATTCCAAATAGCAGAATTAAATCCCAAGTCCTTTCAATTTTGTATACTTTGCCATTATAATCTTCAATGCTTAATAAAGTGACACTGTTATGACTTCCCAAATCTGTCTCAATAAATCAGTGAATTTCAGATAAAAGCTTCTTTACTCAGTTTCGTCCTTAATTCAGTGATCTATAAGTGTCCATGAAGGTCAAGTGACAATTCATTGACTTTAAAAAAACATGAGAAATACTCCCAGGGCAAAAGATCCCAATGTCGCTGAATGTATTTAAAGTAAGTGGTTTTGACTTAAGCAAAGATTTCTACTTAACCCAGAAGAAAAGCAGTCACTCCTTGGAAATACCACAGAATTCAGGGAAGTGAAATGAATAATGGCAAAGGATTAAATCCCCTATTCCAGCCTGTACATACATCGACTGAGTATACACAGGAACACGATGGCTCCACTCACGTGTTGTTCGTGGACAACACTCTTCTTTTCAGCCCAGGAGCATGATCCTCTCTGTCATGCAGATATGTCATAACAGAGATTAGTGGGTCCATAGGCACCATCCCTCCCTGTTTCTGCATGCTCAATTCAAAGATGTTTGAAAATATCTCTTTGCCATTTGAAAACGGAATTCAGTCCATATTGATAGCAGTATCTATTTCAAAATTCAACAACAGAAAATAAAAGATCATAAATTTAGAGTCAGTTTGTTGGGACAAAATTACAGCTACAGAAAACAAATCAAAGAGCAGCTTACCACATGCCTATGGCATGACTGATAGAGTATTCATGCATGCATGCATGCATTCATTCATTCACTCTATTGTTTGCTCATTCAACATATATCTGTGGATTGTCTACTATGGACCACCCATCATTCATTTAATAAACATTTATGGCACACCATAGTTGATTCATTTATTAAGTTAGTATCGTATGTGCCAGATCATGTTGGTTTGTCCAGTGTGGCCAACAGATGATTACTGAGCACTTACTCAGTGCTAGATCTTAATAGGTTCCAAAAAAAAAAAAGCTCAAATGAATGGCCGAGATGGAAGCCCACAAATGTGTAAACATATCCTGGATGATATTGTTACTTGGGTGATGCCATTGGGCCTGTGGCTTCTTAGTGTGTTTGGAGCAGGGCTTAGAGGGCTTAAGAACCAAGTTCAACATGAGGAATTCCTCCTTGTGCTAGCTGGCCACCCCAGACGTCCCAAGGGGGTCTAGCAAGAGAAAGCGGTTGATTCTGATCCAGTGGGTCACCATCAGGAGACAAACGCTCTATAGCCACGGCATTGCCGGGGCTCCCAAACACTGTCTTCGCCTAGGAGGCTCGGAGAGAAGAGACATATTGGCCTCTGTGTGGGAGGCTGGTTTGAAATCGGGCAAACTTGTAACCAGAATCTCTTTTCCACAATCTTGACTACCCCACAGACATGGAATCTGCCCCCCCGTTTCTCTCCTGAAACACCCACTCTAGTCTGTCCCGAGCATTTTATAGTGCATAATATCATCGAGCTGAGGTCACAGACAGGGAAAGCAAGCTTGGAGAGGTGGGCAACTTGGCCCAGGACACATAGCCACGATTTAAACTCAAGCCCTGATTGCTCAGGCAAAGGTGGAAGGTAGAGCTGGAAAAAGAAGAGGCAAGAAGGAGGGAGGAAAGCTGAGGAGAGGGAGGTGGGAAGGATGAGAGACAGTGATGAAGAAGAAAATGAGGCAGAAAGGTGCTGAGTCAATTCTCCCAGAAGCAGAAGTGCAGTAAAAAAGGATTATATCTGCTCTCTGCTCTTTGTTACAGAGGATTAGCCTCAGGATCCCAAACACCCATATGCAAATCAAAATTGTAATCACTGCATGTTGCCTTGGACCCCATGAAAAGATCACAAGGCCAAAGTTAGATTGCTTCTTTTTCTGAGCAGTCTCATAACGGTACATTCTTCAGTTTGCTTCACAAACGTCACTGTTCATGGTGGAGAGTTTTCACGCGGGCTACAAAACAATGTCTGTACCTTGGAACGGGGTCACCCAACCAGGGGTTTGATTCTGAAGGGGTGCATAATTTTCTTCCTTTTTTGGCAAACTTTCCCGAATTACCTACCGTATGCCAGGAATTATGCTAAGCATTGAAGATGCAGAAATGAATGAGCCATGGTCCCTGTTGTCAAAGGCTCACGATAAAGCAGGATATCCAGGCTCCTGCCATAGTGATGTGGGGCATAATGTTCATTCATGCTACAGAAGAAGGTATGTGGGAGACAGAGCAAGGAGAAAAAGCAGGCTGAATACTAAAGAGAGGAGACAAAGGATTATGTCCAGAGATAGGACACCTAGGCTGGATGCTTAGAGCTTTTGCCTGTCCAGCATTGACTCCTCCTTCCCCCGAGGAAAAAATATCTGATTCTCCTTTAAGGATTTACCTATACTCTCCTTCCAGGCCAGATGAGTCCACCCTCTAATTCAAGGTATGGGCATGTGACTCAAGCCTGGCCCAGCAGAGAAGAGTCATGTGACACAGATTAGACCAATGAGAGATGGCCTTGGGACTGTGTTTTGGCAACAATGCAGTAGGGGAACTGACCTTCCCTGGAGGTTGAGACCCAGGCTGGCTGTACATGTGTTTCTGGGTGAGGGGTTGGGAGGTCCCCCATGACACAAACAGCATGGAAAATGAAGACAATGAAAAAGTAAGCAGAACCCAGACATGGAGGAAAAACTAAGACATTAGCCTGAGCTGGTTGGAGCCCTTGGATGCAGTTGTGCCTGAGGTCCGTATTACCCTCCTCACCTGTCCCTCATGAAATCGGTGTAAGTTGGGTTGTATCACTTGCAATTCAAAAGTTCTGACAATACAATAATGTTTGGTCATTTTAGGGAAATTCGTGTTTAAGTGAAAAAGGTGAAATCAGCTTTACAGTTAAATACCAAACACCAGTTCCATTCCCTGCAGGGTTTGGACCAGCCCTCCGGAATCTAAAGGAGACTTGACCCAACACCATCCTCATTTGAGACAGAGCATCTTGTCAGCCTGAAAAAACCATGGGGAGTCACCACTAATGTATGGATGGTGTGGAGTGGGAGGCTAATCGATATACGAGCCAGGCGGGAATCCTGGAAACGCTCTGAGGATAAGCCAGTGAGGTCCAAGAGTATGTGAGGGGTTTCTCTTGGAGACAGAACACTTTGCAGCTGAGTGATGGATAATGCAGCCTGGGACCTATACCTACATCTACAGGACATCTGGCTTGGACATCCTTGGGACCATCAGTGGGAAAGTCAGCAACTGTCTTTTAAAGTAGACACTTGATTCTTCTGGTCTCTCTGATGCTATTTCATTTGGGAACATAAACTAACTGGTTTAAATAAGCAAAATTCATTAGGGTTTGATTTGGGGTCTTCAAGTCCAAATACACAGGGCATAGAAAGGACTTTAGATTCCCTATGTCCATTAGGAGTAACATTTTAAATACGTACTCTCTCCATGTGGATTCATCAATATATTCCACCAAAAATTGCTTTTTGTACCTGGCACTGTCCTACAGGCAGGGCTGAAGAGGTGGGCCCAAATTAGATAAAGTTCTTGCCCCCAGGGAGCCTACACATCTTCCCTGCATAAAAGCCCATCCTCTTATATGGTAGTGAATCTATTCGCTCATTCAGTCAATCAGTTAACATTTTTTTTTCTTTGCACCAGCTTGTGTAAATATGCACATTAAAAATGACAAAGATAAGGCTCAGATAGCAGGATGTTCCAGAAAAGAGCTATTCTTTGAGGGTGAACTAATTGTTTGATAAACAGAGAATATAAAAAGTAAAGTGCTAAACTCCCTCTACATTTCTAAACTTCCCCTTTTTATTACCTTTGTTCAAACTGGAAAATCTATGACTTGCTTCCTTAGTAAATACAGTTGGGTAACCCTGGTTGATACAATCTTCAGAGTCCGGCATGATGGTGCAGTGGTTAGAGCCACCCTGTGCAGAACAGTGATCGTGAGTCCAGGTCGCTGCTGAGTGCTTGAAAGACGGATAGTCTTTTTAGACAGGCTGTAAGTGCAAAATAGAAACTCATTTTCAAAGCCTTAGTATGAAAACAGAAAAAAGGTGGTAAAGTTTCTTATTAATAATCTCTATATTGGGGTGCCTGGGTGTCTCAGTCAGTTAAGCGTCCAACTCTCAGTTTGGCTCAGGTCAGGATCTCAGGGTTGCAGGATCGAGCCCCAGGTCAGGCTCTGTGCTCGGCGCAGAGTCTGCTTGAGATTCTCTCTCTCCCTCTGCCTCTGCCCTTCCAGCTGTGAGCACTTGCTTTCTCTCTGTCTCTGTCTCTCTCTCAAAAATAAATAAGTCTTCTAAAAAAATAATCTCTATATTGACTGTGTTGAAATGATAGTATTTTCAGATATTTTGGATTAAAGACATATTATTGAAATTAATTTCTCCTGCTTCTTTTTCCTTTTTAAAAAACATATGGCTACTAGCAAATGTAAAATGACCTACATGGCTCACATTATTTTCCGTTGGACAACACTGGGTTAGAACAGGACTCTGGAGTCAGAGTGAAGATTGAAATTTGGCTTCTCGATTTAATAACAGTGTGACACTGGGTAACTTAACCTCACCGGACCTCAGGCTCCCCCTCTGTAAAAGGGATCATTGACAGTCCCTGCCTTGTGACGATGACGTGAGAAAGTATATGCATAGTGTTAGCACAATGCCTGGCACATGGCTCCTTTTTAGTAAATGCTAGTTATTCAGAACTACTCTTCAGTGTCGCCCCCGGGAAGTCAGGGGATTGGGCTCCATCAGCAGCAAAATATACGATGGGGATTTGGAAAGTCTCTGACACAGAGTTGTTTCCTTTCGATTTGTCATTTTCCCAAATCTAAAGTGCTCACAAAATGAGGGTATTGTTAATGGATAGCCATGGCTGGCTGGCTAATGAAAGACTGGTTCTCGTGGTCATTTTTTGTGGCCCTGGAGAGTACATGCAGTTACTGCGACACATACTGTTAATTTAGGTAATTTTTCCTGTGAGCCAACCATGGGTCAGACATTGTGCTAAACGTATTATCTATAGGTTGTGCTCCCAACAGCCTGCCCAGAAGCACAGGAAGGCCAAGAGATTTGCTTAGGGTCCCCCTGCCAGGAATTGGCAGAGACAGGACTCAATCCATGTCCATCTGACCCCAAAAGTGAATCTACGTATTGACCAAAGCAGAAATATTCTAGGTAATTCCCTGTGGCCGTGAAATCACAGTGCCTTCCTCAGAGTCCCACAGACTGTTTAGATAGAGGAGAAAAGTAGGTTTACCGCAGGAGTTCCAGATTGTTGCCCCAACAAAAGGGAATCAGAGATTTTATAGGAACGAAAAATTCTGCTTTCAAAAGGTGTCCGTTCTCTAGTTAGAAGGCAGCAGAGAACCATCTGCAGTCAGGACCCCATTCAATGCAGTCCTTCCCATCTATGGCTCGAAAATATGACCAGCCAGAAACAAGAAAGTGGTAGAACTTTGTCTCTGGAGAATTTTCCAGGACCTTACAAACATGACCCCATTAATCCACTCAATACCCGGATGAGATAGGTAGCTGCAAGTTATTACTATTCTCGCTTTCAAGATAGAAAACCTGAAGCCAAGAGAGATTAAGCAATTAGTCCAAGGTCAAGTGGTGAGCTAGACCGACCTGGAAACGAAACAATTATCTTCTGAAATTCCACTCAAATACACAAACTGATTGGCTAGTTCCCACCATGTACTGATACACACTTAGATGCCCTTGCACAGAATGACTGGCTTTTGCCTGAGATTTCTGCAGCTGCCTTTGACCGAATTTGTATGGATTGGTTTAATATCAGTGTCCAAACTGACATCAGATTTTTCCAAAATATTGGCTGAAAGCAAATACAGCTCCCTGCTCCAAATGTGGTATCCATTTTACCTAGCTCTGTTACATTTAATCACACCTACACAGCCTTTGGAGCATAAAGGGAGACTTGTTCTGCAAAGAAGTCCTTCTTGTGTTTTCTTTTGCTTTAGAGATAATCTGTAGCCCATAAAAAGGTTTAGGGGCATCTGCAATTTTACTGTGATGTTTAGACTGAGGAACGATGAGCATAAACTGTCTCAGAATTGTACAAAATCTGGAATCCAATGGCTCACCTTTGAGCTTACTGTCATTCTTCAGTTAAATACCCCTTACTATTTTCAGCTATGTGCCTCTGACTGTAGGTAAAGTTATATGAACAAAAGTCATAGGTTGGGCAAAGAGAAGACTTCCAGGGGAGCCTGGAAGGATCTTTGCCGTGAGCCGACATTGCACAGAGAAAGGGTCCCCTGGAGACAGGGCTGCTAGTGATCTTTCTTGTCCAATTTTGCAAACACCTCTGCCCCTCCGAAGGTAATTTAAAATCAACTATTCTGTTACCAGTTTTGACTGGTTTGGAGAAACGTGAGACAGCAATGCAACTGTTGTTGTCAGAAGGAAAATAAGGCCCCGTTTCATTAACTTGGGAGGAGGGCATCTTCACTTCTAGAGATGATGACAGGCCATGCTCTGAGCTTGTTTGGTCAAGACTTCACAGTGGTCATTTTTGGACTTGTTGGATTTCAGTTTCTTTGACCAGCCACATGAGGCTCTTAGAGAAATTCTCCTTCCAAGACTTCCCAATTTCTGCAAGTCCAGGAGATGTGGGATTGGTCATCCTAGAAATTCCAGTTCTGTCCCTTCTCACTGTTCAACCTTTCCTAACCCCTTTGGTCCTGTGCTGATGTGGACAGCTCCTTCCAGAAGCACAGACTCGACCTAAGCCTACTTGCTATCTTGCTAATAATGCATAGACACTGCGGGGGCGGGGGGGTGGGGGAGGTAAGCTTACTCATTTTCTTCTTTCCAGAAATCAAACACTTTGGGAGAATGCAATGGCAAAGCAATCCTTTCCCTGAAACTCACTTCTACCTCCTTTCTCATGAACTGAAAACAGGACACTCAGAAATGAAACATCTTTAACTAATTTTGGGGAGGACCAAGTCCAACCTCTTCTTGCAGAAGGACCATCTTGAGCATTTTGAGTTATGGTGTCTGAGTATTTCCAAAAACCCTAGTATGTTGCTGTCTTGGGATATGTCCATGGAACCCATTAAGCTACCTTGTTTGAAGTGTGTTGAACAGCATAGCATCATTTGCAAACAACCACGCTATAAAGTGAACTAAGAAAGCCCCCACATTACCGAAGGTATGCTGAAAACCAAGGCCACGGATTTTGGCCAGAGGCAAAGATACTGATTCCCAACCAACCCACGACTAATCCTGAAGCCTTGATTCTTCTTCCAGCTGCGTGCAGCCTTTGGGAGGGAAAGGGAAGTGGTCCCTTCCAGTGGTGCAGTTAGTCCTTGTTCTGTCTTCCCAACCAGGCCCACGTTTCTTATCATAGAAGTTGGGCAGATCTTCTCTGTATTTTAAAAACCCAGTGTTTCGTTGTCCAAAACCCTTGCTCTTGACTTGAATTCATGTGTTTTGTGGAAGTACAAAGTGGTAATTACACAAGTCTTTCCTTCCCTGTCATTGACAACAGTCACCAGGAAAATTTACAGTCCCCAGTCTCCAGCTCTGGGAGCTGGTTATTAATTAAACAGGGTCGAGGAAAAAACCCTGACATGGCAAATCGGATCTGAACGAGGACTACCTCGGCAGCAATTCTTGCGAGAGAATGGCTGGGAGTCAGTGAAGTACCATCGATTTTATTTCATTAAATATTTTTATCAGTTATGATAATATTACTACCACTAAGAGTTATCATTTCCATTCACTCAGAATCTATTATGTGGCTGGCATTGTGTTAAGTGCCCATTTGATCCTTGTTAAAAAGAAAAAGAAAAAAAAAAACCTTCTGGGAATGTAGTATCATTTTAGGATGAGAAAACATGGAGAGGCTAAGAAAGTCGCCCAGCATCACTTCTTGGGATGTGCTGGAGTCAGGATCTTCACATTCCCAGAGGCTGCAAGCCCAAATACGTCCAGGGGTCAGGCAGGTAACACCTCGGGGTACGGCCGGCCACGTGTAGCCATTGGGAGAGGAATGAGGACAATGGAGAAATGGGCCTATGACTAACCCTTCACCCAGCTCTCAGCCCCCAGGCCTGACTCTATTGTCCTGTCAAAAAATTCTAAGACACAGCACCGGCCAGACGAGAAAGATTCGAAGCCTGACTTCATTCCACGGGGCTTTAGTTTTCTCGCCTCGGTAATTTGAAACTGGATTCGTGCTTAATGACATTAAACGTTTTTAGGATAAACTTCTGAAATAAGGTATAAATACATACAGAAAAGTATACTAATCGTATCCCTTGATGAATTTTCATAAACTGGACATAACCATGTTAACTAACTTCTAGGTCAAGAATCAGAATGTTACCAGCATCCCAGAAAACCTTTTTTGTGCCTTAGCAGTTACTAATTCTTGAAGGTTAGCCAGTTATCTTGACTCCTAACCCCATAGATTGACTTTGTCTGTTTCTGAGCTTCGTTTGAATGAAATCACACAGCGTGTTCGCTCGTGTCCGACGGCTTTCACCTAATATTCTGTGACACTCCTCATGTCGTGGCATGTAGGAATAGTTCTTTCCCAATGGCTGGTGTTCTCAAATCTATTGCTCGGTCCAGTCACCCAAATACCTTCCAGCTGAGTCACTAAGGAGGAAGACCTCCTTCTCTGAATACAGGTTCTGAACACTGAAACAAGCCATTCCAGGACTTTGTAGAATTTTATGGTTAACATGTTTTCTCTAAACATTTTCTTATTTATGATCTTGTTTTCTCTTCTCATATCCCATGCCAGGCAGTTAAGAGATGTATCATTCCCACTGATGAGATTCAGAAACAGCAGGTACACCACCCACTTTTATGATTGCATGCACGTGGCAACTGCGATTTTGGTGGAGATGTTGGTTGGTTGCCTAAGGCTGAACACACATCCTGTTGCTCCTCTCTGGGCCAAAGCTCTTTTCGAAGGAAAAATAAGCCAGTCTCTAATGTCATTTCACTGTGTGTCCTACTGCCGTGGACATTTGATGTTTGCCTCCTGTCTTATTTGAAAATTTACATTCCCCTTGTGATGAAGAGCACGTGACTCTTCCCTCAGGGAGAGGGATTTAGGGTCTAGGGTCTCACTTTGCAACCTTGAAAGTGCTCTAGAATGGATGAACACCAAGAAAGCAAAATCAAGAGAAGGAGGGTAAAACGTTGCTTGAGCCCCTGGGACAAGCCACACCTGAAACCCACTACCTCTAAGCTGTTGGTTGCATGAAGCACTATACATGTAAGTGTACGTATATATCATGTTATCTTGTGTTCTTTTTGTTGTTGTTGTTCCTTTATTCTTTTTTTGGGTGGGGGGATACTTGCAAAAGAAAAAATTCTAACAGATACCCTTATTCAAATAAACATTCATATTTCTCCTCTCCAACAGCCACACTGTCTTTATCCGGTGAGTCGCAGGCGTGCAGACATGGACGTTTTGTCTTGAATTTATGCAAAGGTTTTCTCTCGAGTCCTGTCTACGTGGAGTCACAGTGGTTGGCACAGACAACATCTGTTTTTAAACTAGAGAACTGTGGGCTTTGCCCTGAGCTTGGGAAAGGGTCTTCGCCCACATGGATCATTTCTGCCTTGGATGCCTAGGCAATTCAACAAGGGGAAGGCAAGGCTAGAGGGGGCAGAGGTATTTTCAAATGGAAGGAAAAACTGGTCTGAAGCTGCTGATTCAACAATTTTGGGCTTTTAGAACTGTTTTCTTCTCTAGCCCGTGCATCCTCTGCACTGCTAGTGGCGTATTCTGAGATAGAGATCTGATCGTTTCTGTATGTCTGCACTTTGAAAGTCTGTCACAGAGAGGGGGGTAAAGAGTAACTGCAGCAGAGAAACCTGACAAGCACGACCTCACCCAGGTGATCAAGGTCAACATCAAGAGTGAGAAGTCATGTTGATCGTAGGTACCAATGACATGCTGTGGTGAGAATGGGATTTTGTGTCTGTGGTCTTCCTCCTAAAACCCATACCCCCGGTCTGATCCCGAGAAAAAAAATCCCAGAAGAGGGGCAACCCACAATATATCTAACCCACACTCCTCAGAACCATCAAGATCTTTATCAAAAATAAGGAGAGTGTGAGAAACACACAGCCAAGAGGCGCCTAAGGAGACCTGCCTACCCATGTAATGCTCTGTCTGGATGAGATACTGGAACGGGAGAAGGACATTAGGTAAAAACTAAGGATATCGGAATGAAGCACAGACTTTAGTTAATAGAATGACGTAGAGATATTTAGTGAATAACATTGTATGCCTGTTGGTTCAATTAGTGACAAGTATACTGTACTAATATAATATGTTAATAATAGAAGAATCTGTATGTTTGTGGGACAGAAGTTTATGTGGGAACTCACTGTACTATCTGCTCAAGTTTTCCGTAAACCTGACTGTTCTAAAAAATAAAGTCCATTAAAAATAAAGTTTATTTAAAAATCCACTACTGGATTTCTGTTGCAGCAGGAAGGTTTCCTAAAATTCAGAGATCAAAAGGGCCCTTGAAATGATTACAGCGGTCCACCGACACAGTCTTAAGTAACCGTGAGCCACATTAAATATGCTTTCATTGATCATTTTCGATCCTTCTGATTCAGTAACAAAGAGAAACTCTTGGTTTAGCCCAGAAACACTTCTCCAAACCTGGCCTGTCTCCCCCCCCCTTTTTTTTTATAAAGATTTTTATTTATTTATTTGACAGAGAGAAACAGTGAGAGAGGGAACACAAGCAGGGGGAGTGGGAGAGGGAGCAGCAAGCTTCCCGCCGAGCAGGGAGCCCGATGCGGGGCTCGATCCCAGGACCCTGGGATCATGACCTGAGCTGAAGGCAGACGCTTAACGACTGAGCCACCCGGGCATCCCCCCTGTCTTCCTTTTTAACAAAGAAAGGGAAAGCCGCAGGTTCAGAACTTTGTTTTCATTATTTTTACTGTTCTTCTATTTACTGATGCCTATGAATAGAAAATGATGTTTCTTTTGCCTTTATGATAGTGGCATTTTTTAATAGTTATTTAAATAGAAAAGTAAGCCCAAGGGCACCTGGGCGGCTCAGTCGTTAGGCGTCTGCCTTCAACTCAGGTCATGATCTCAGGGTCCTGGGATGGAGCCCCGCATGGGGCTCCCTGTTCGGTGGGAAGCCTGCTTCTCCTTCTCCCACTCGCCCTGCTTGTGTTCCTGCTCTCGCTATCTCTCTCTCTGTCAAATAAATAAATAAAATCTTTTAAAAAAAAAAAGGAAAGAAAAGTGAGCCCATTTAATTTTTAAAAAAATTACTGTATAAGACTATATACTGTCTTCAGCTATTGCAAGGGTCAGGAGAGTGGTACTTAAATGACTGAAGTTGAGACTTCATATACTAGGTCTATACCCTTCGGCATGGTGCTCAAAGCCCTCTCCCACCTGGGGACACCTGTCCACTGTCTTGTCACCAGATGCTCCACCCTGCAAACCCAGAAGCACCTAGGTCAGGGGTGCTGATGCCCAGATCCTGGGGGCTTAGAAGAAATAGAGAGGCCCATGGATAGCCGGTGTAAATCCAATGTACTTTCAGGGCTCTGTTTTCCCACGTGGCTTGATTTCCCCTGGAGTCCATGGCCTCGCTGCATGGCCATCCGTTCTCTCATAGCACTGGCCAACTGTGGCATTCTCGAAGCAACCAATTCCTTCGGGGCTCTGTGAGCTGAATAGCCACATTAGAGCCCAAACTTGCAACACAGAAGCACTAACAGGTGGGAACGAGTGGGATCCGCAGCCCGGCCCGTACATCCCCGGGGCTTGATGCATCCCTGGAACAGAGGGGCTCTCTGAGTACTGGGTTCGAAGCGCGCCTCCACCACATACAATCAGTGGGACCCTGGGTGAGGTATGTAAGCTCCCTGGGCCTCCCCTTCCTTGTCTGAGGAGAATGACAGTTCCTGCCTCATGAGATTACTATGAGGAAAAGTTCACGTGAGCGTGGCATTTAGCACAAGGCCAGCTCCAGAGACGTGCTCTATAAATGTACGCTCCTCATCTCTGCTGGCCCAGAATTTCCCTCACTGTCAAGTGCGGATCATGACAGTATCTACCTCATGGGACTGTTGTGGGGAAGAAACAAGTTCATGCAAGTTAGTCCTAGCAAATGCTCAATCATGTCCAATTATTTTTATCTGTGTTCATTTACTAGTAGTATAGTTATTATTATGGATTAGCACTTCTAAGAATTGGAACAGCTCTCCAATTTTTTGTAAGAGCCATTCACAGATACAAGCAGCAGTCAAGGCAGGTTTTTAAGGTCAAAGCCTCAGGTATAGCCAAATTACGTCTATGCGCCTCAGTGGAACTAATGTACGGATTGACCTGCAGATGAGTCCAGCGGTGCATGGGCTGGTACCTTTCTTAGCAAAAGGAGTGGTTTGTGAGGAAAGAAGCAGAGGTTCCATCTGGCCAGCTGGGTTTACATAATCAGGCTTGAATGCAAGCCGGCTGCTTCAGGAAGCTCTATGAAGGAAGAAATTCTTGTCCAACAAAAGTTCTTTTTCTACAAAAAGGCAACATAATGAAAAGGGCACCACTGCAGACTGCCCCGAAATGTTGTGGACTGTGGGAGAATTTCACACACAGTGGCTGTGAGTCCATAAAGCAAATGGTACGTCCCCTGTGTCATCAGGGGCCAGCGGGGGGAGATCCTGTCCCATCCTCTCCTCCCCAGAGTCTTTGGGGATATATATTTCTGTTTCGGAGCCTTGGGGACAGTCTTGGGTTGCAGTGAACTTACCATCCATGCTTGAGTCAGTCACGTCTAACTGGGCCTCAGTTTCCCCATTTGTAAAATGAGACTATTGGACACAGAGCATCTAACTTACTTTCTAGCTTTGATAATCAATTACTCTTTGATTTCAATAATGGTAAGATTTGGTAGTTCATTTCTTGGAATACAATTCAAACCTTTAAAGAAACCAGGAGGTGGTTCCTCACCATGATCCACAGTTGGGCTGTGAAGGCTGGTGAGCCCTCGCATGGATGATTTTGTATGTTTTTCTGGATGATTTTGTGTGTGTAACCAAGTGTATCCAGGGCTAGCTATTATTCCTGCCTGCCCAGCTTTCTTGTCCCTCTCTTCCAAAATAAAGCCTATTTTTCCCCTTTGGAGACTGCCCCTCCCACATCAGTGAGGCTGTCAATCACATGGCCTCATCCTCCCAACTCCCTTGAATAAGGTAATTGGATGCATGATCCAAAAAGGACCAGGAAAAGTCCCTTTAGGGGGCTGATGTGGATGCTTGGAGGGAGAGGGTCCCTGCTCTTAAACCCCAGAATGCTCAAAGCTGTTGGGAGCCACCTTTGCCATCAAGTAGAAAGAACCCGGCAGGGACTGATGTCAACCACATGGAAAGTTAAGAGGAAACAGGGAAAAAGAGAAAGGGAGGGAGGGAGAGGAGGAAGAAAGGAAGAGAGAAAAGGTGGGAAGGAGGAAAAGAGGAAGGGATAGAAGAGAGAGAGGAGCAGGGAGAGACTGAAAGAGAGAGAGAAAACGAAGGGGACGGGATGGTGGGAGGGAAGGAAGAAGGGAGATCCCACCAGTGACTTAATCTCTTAATATGAACCTCCAGATCCAGCTATGTGTAACGGGAAATTTGTGCCTGGGCCGCTCCAGCGGAATGAGTGCGCAATTTTCCTCTGCCTTTCTTTTTTCTTCAAGACCCTAAGTTCCTCAAATGAAGACCCATGACCCAAGCAAGATTAGAAACCACCACAATCGGAGCATTTATTAGAGATGGAATGAACTCACTTCAGAAAGAAACAAAGTTTATTTGATGAATAGAAATAAGGCGATCAGCACAAAGTACTTCTCATACACATGATAACAAAGTTCTGAACTGTACATACCTTGAATGCTGTTGTACTTCTACTAGACACGAGGTTACAATGACTGGCTAATACATGCCCATTGGTAGTTTCTGAGGGTTCCTTAGTTTTATTTATTGTTTTCGTATCGAAGTCCATAATCACATGGTCAATATTCACAACCCACATGCCACTCACTTGAAGAAAAATGACAAGAAGCACTATCAAACAAGGGTCTCTGGGAATTAGATACACGACCCCTGGCAGCATTCAAATGCCACTCTGCACAAACACATCTCAGATAGAGCTTATGTCAACACATTTGAGGTCTCATCATAAACACTGTTTAAAAAGTAAATTGAAACCCACTTTCAAATGAAAGTTGACACGCTGTTCACGTGCATACCAGATACACAAAAATCATTAAATACAAAACCGAGACTGTACATCAAAATCAAATGGGGTATAAAGTACAAGCCTGCTTTTGCACAAGGCAAGAAGACCAACTTCTCCTAAATGTTAGCCTCACTATTTTTTTTTCAACTTCATTATGATTAGAGGGGTACCTGCTAAAGTTTTGCGCAAAGGAAATATCTCCCCAACATCACAGTGTTTGTTGTAAACCCAGAGACTATTTTTGTGAAAAGGATTTTTTTGGTAACCCCCAAACATCGGAGAATATTACACGAAATGGGAAAAGATGCTATGTCAGACGGAATTTAATTTTTAAGGGACTAAATAATATGCCTCCGTAACGCTAAGATTGATAATACTTTAAATCAACAAAAGTGGGGCAAAAAATGCCCCCCCAAACAATAGCTGGGACAAAATTGGCACATACTTAGAAATAGCTAACTATACATGGTTGGTTGCTTTTTCTGTTTTGAGGACCCTATTTTCCCTAGTGGATTTCCTACTCCTACTTCTTCAAGTATTCATTTGCAGAGTTCAGGTTAGGATCTGGCTGCAGGAGGCGGTGAGGACCACCTTTTTGAGGACACCCAAATTGTTCACGGGGACACGTTTGTGTGGACTGGGTTTTCAGTGCGACATTATGTCAAAATGTGCTATAAACGCTTGCAAAGAACTCTGCTCTCTTCTCCAATCAAGGTCCTAAATCCCTTTGATAGTTAAAGGAAAAACTTTTTAAACATGACTGTATTTGGATTGTTTATGCAACACGAAAGCTTTACATAGTTCGCTATACTTACTGACGACAAGAACAAAGCCAGAAGCAAAGAAACCTGCTTGAAAATATTACTCCTAACGCACCAAGGATGAACAGTGCAACTCAGACACGGTTTCATCTTCCCCGACAAATAAGGTGTCTGTCTGTTAAATATCTCTATGGCTCACGGGAGAGGTCCGGAGTTAATTGCACCAACATTTTGAAAAGTAATAATAACAACTAAATTCAATGCAAGACTTCAGGAACATCTGTGTAGAATCCTTCCCACAGCAGCAAAGAAAGACAACTGTATTTATTAAGGCCACTCATGCTTAACTTCACTGTTTATCCTTTTAAGAATGCAGATTTTCACCTCCCACTTGCATACCTGTGGAAGGCTTTCTTCCCTTGACAAGAAAGCGGATCAATGCGGGAGTTGCACACGTTTGCCAGACTGGTCGTGAGTTTTATGAAGTTATAACAACTTTCCCTATTTTTTAATCTTCAGAGAAAGCAGTAGGAGTTAAATTCTCCTTAGTACCATGTCACTATGTAAAAGACCTCCAAATTTGGTCTCTCTCCCTGGCATGTGCTTTAAATAATGACTCTGTACCCACACACATGCTGTGTAGCGCTATAGACAGATACACAGCTTTTGTGATTATTCCTCATTCATCAATGTTTTCATGTTTGATGCCGAAAATGCTTTGGAATCCATGTTGGAGACATTTTTTTTAAAAAATGAGAAATGACCCTTCATTTACGGAAGATCGAAGCTTATACTGTTTGTACAGCATTTGGATCTGGAAATGTGAATGAGTCCCAGCTTCTTCATGGAGACCTGCGTGTATGGGAATGGTAAGAGCCTGAGGCTGGGCACATCCCCGCCAAGAGGATATGTGGGCCACATGGAACAGAAGTATGCAGGTGCCTCAGGCTTTTGCCACTCTCCAGTACAAAAACAGGGTAGATAAAATCATGAATGATCGATTGAGATGTGCCATGCTTTGTCAGAGACACACACCATGTTCTCCTAAGGCGATTTCTTGGCAAGTATTAGTGGTTTAAAAAATTGATTTCATTTCCAACCTGGCCCAGAGGTAACTACTGGTTACACCATCAAAATGTGGTTCTTCAAACAGTGGGTTAAAGAAATAGAGGAGGGTAAAGGCTCGCCGTTTTTGGTGTTTTGGTTTCTTCGTCAAACACTCCATGCATCGTGGTATACAAACATGGTCAACACCACTCACTCACAGAATTTACACTTTTTGATAATCTAATGCATTAGGAATGACCACTTCGACTGAACCAGCAGAAAAACTGGAGATGAAGCTAGTGGCCCAACAGAAGCTGAAGCCACATGGAGTTCAAATTTATCCCACGATGTTTGAGTAACATAAATAAAATGTATCAAATAATGACATTCAGAAGAGATGACCACATTTTAAATGTCCAAATCCTGACCAAAAAAAAAAAAAAAAAAAGGGAGGATCTGTCATTTTCCTCCTCCTTCTCGTTCTTCCTGTCCAACATATCTGAATCCATGAGAAATGACATGAGATGATAAAGGAAATATCAAGTCGAACAGAACTGTGTGCCATAATGAAAACGAAAGCCCTTCTTCCAGTCCTGATGAGCGTTCCAGGTGGTGATAGCCAGTGACGTGAGCCACGCTGCAACAGATTATCAGAATATTGCTGCAGAGCTGCGTTTCCCCTTTAGTTAGCTCTTCTGATCGCTGCAACAAGAAAGCACACAATTTAGCAGGGAAAGCAACTGCCACTGATAGAGGAGAGAATCCTGGCCGGCGTTCCCATACCCCCACCCCTGTACTGACCCTCCACTCCTCACTTTGGTTGGGGTTGGTTGGCATGGGGAGGGAGTCCATGGGGAGGAAACACAGAGGAAGGACAAAGTGAACTTTAAGTTAAATTATGTCCCATAAACACATCCAAGAAGAGGCCTCTTTCAAAAGATGTCACATACAGGTATAGAGGTCTCTTGATGGGCAAAAAGAAAGTGAAAGGAAATATACCAAAATGTTCCAGTGATTACCTTCTACGTGACCAGATTACGTGTTCGTTTTTTTTTTTCCTCCGTGCTTTTCTACAATGAGTACGGTTCTTAAACTATTTTTAACTTGACTTTATAGAGATTAGTGAGTTAAAGATGGTCAGAACACCAGCAAACGTCACATTCGCTTCCAAATCAGACCAACAATTTAAAAGAATACTGGACCTAGTCATTCCACTGCTCGGTGTGAACGCAGGGGAATGGAAAACAGGGACTCAGACACTGGTACGCAAATGTTCACGGCAGCGTTGTTCACAATAACCAACAGGTAGAAACAACCACCAGGCATCTGTCAGCAAAGGAGTGGTTAAATGAATGTGGTATATACGTACAGTGGAATATCACTCAGCTCTAAAAAGAAAGTTTTGATTCACACCACAATATGAATGACATTTGAAGACATCACGGCAGTGAAATAAGTGAAAGAAGCCAGGCACAAAGGACAAACACTGTATGATTCCACTTACATGAAATATCCCAAATAGACAAATTCGTAGATGCAGAAAATAGATTAGAGGTTTGCCAGGGGCTGGAGGGGACGGGGGGATAGGGAGCTACTGCTTAATGGGTACAATTAAGCAATCGTTTGGGATAGTGAGAATGTTCTAGAAATGGACAGTAGGGGTTGTGCAACCCCATGCATGCATTAAATGCCACTGAATGAGGCTTATTATACGCTTTAATTGGTTAAAATCGTGCATTTTAGGGTGCCTGGGTGGCTCAGTCGGTTAAGCATCTGCCTTCAGCTCAGGTCATGATCCCAGGGTCCTGGGATCGAGCCCCTCATCAGGCTCTCTGCTCTGCGGGAAGCCTGCTTCTCCCTCTCCCACTCCTCCTGCTTGTGTTCCCTCTCTCATTGTGTCTCTCTCTGTCAAATAAATAAATAAAATCTTTAAAAAAATTACTTTAAAAAATGGTGCATTTTAATGTATATTTTGCCATAGGAAAAACATATTTTAAAAAAGGATATTGATCTCTCCTTAAATAGAGAACAAAACAAAGTTGGCCTTCCTCCCAGCATGCAAGGGCGTGTGTGTGTGTGTACGCTTGACCTTAAACATAAATGTAACAGCCATCCATCTGCATGTGTCCTGCTCTGGGGCATGGATAAGCAGGAGCACCCCACGTTTTCTCACCGCCCCAGCAAGAGGGACTGGTGCGGAATACAAGTGCAGCCTGGGAAAATCAGTGAAATGGGTGGGAAGACAGGCCTGGCCCATCGGACCCTTTAGACGATGACTGGCTTCCCTGTTGATGCTCGTTATCATTCACATATGGCCTTTGAATACTTCAGGAGTTTCCGGGCACATGGCAATAGTGCAGCTATCTGGGGAATATGGCAGGGAGGGGAAAGATCAAACACACACACACACACACACTTACACATGTGTGAGCCACTTTTTATATATAGCCGGAGCTGTCTGATTTGGTGGTTGAGGCACAGAATTTCTCCAGCCACACTGACGAATGAGCGCACCAAAGATCCCGGCGTCTGAACAGGTAGGCAGTTACTCCCAGCTCTGCTTAAACAGTACAAATGAAATATGTGGCTTGGATGAACTCTGCTAATTCATACTCTGAGGAGTTTGGTGTAACCCTTCTGGTTAAGAAACTTGAATCGGGGCAAAAAAATGACTTTTGCAGAGCCAGAAAGCTAGGGAGTTCCTAGAGCAGATCATATTACTCATTCTGGCACATAAAATCTCTGCAAACTTTGTATGAAAATTGTAAGTCAGAGCACGCTTTCTGCTTCATGAGCTGTGCATAGCTCTAATTCTTTTGTGCATTAAGCATTTCTTAATCATCCTTTTAAAGGGCGGACCAATATATTAAAAGGCCACATGATTAAAAGGTAAAGAGAAACCCAAAGTAGTACTAAAATGCACCGGTCATATTTTACAGATGGTGAAACGAGTGAAAAATAATTACAGTGAATGCCTGATGTCCTTGATGTTTTTCCAAGATAAAGTAGCAAAGAACAATCATTTATTCAGTTGAGAGAAAGATTTCCAGCTGGGTAACAGGTCACTAGGCAGAATACAGTGCCTCACGAAGGGCCGTGCGCTGCTTTGGGGCAAGGTTTATGCTGCGGCAAAGGGAACACTCAGAAACGGTTGCCACTCCTTCCGCCGGATGATCCATTCACTGGGAGGCCGACATGGCTTTGAGAGAAAGCCTCGGATGACATTGCCAGCAGTTAGAAACGCAGACGATCCCTTGTTGGGGGGCAAATAAGCCTCCGCTTTAAAAAAATAAAAAAGGAATCCTAGTTTCCAGCAATGAGGCAATCCAGGCAGCCGCCCACGGGATAATCTCTGGCCAGTCCCGCCTCACCTGGAGGGTCACAGCAGGCCACTCTGTCCCCGTGCATCTTCTCCTGAAGCACCCAACTCAGTGTGCTCACCAGTGCCCCCAACAACGCTGTTTCAAAAGGACATCTCCTCCTTCTTGGGTTCCCTGAGTACAACCTGCATTCACAACCCCATTGCCCTCAGGATGGAGGAAGGACTCTAGCCATGCTGGCCCCTCTCTCTCCAGCCCCATACTTCAGGTTCCACCTGTGCTGGACTTGCTTCTGCAATCGAAAGCCTTCCTTTCTCCTCATCTCACAACCCTGTCTTTCTGTCTGATGAGCATTTACACCAACCCTCCATGTACCTGATGCCCGCTCACTCTCTGGTCTCAGTTTAGACATTACTTCCTCCCTGGAAGCCTTGTTCTGAGTGTGGGATGTAGCACAAGGAGTCTCACGCACACTTCACTGTCCCCTTCTGGTGATATGTCTGGACTTGAACTATCCAATATGGTAGCCACCGGCCACACGTGGCTACTCAGCCCTTGAAATATGTTGGTCCAAATTGAGATGTGCTCTAAGTGTAAAATACACACCAGATTTTGAATAAGGACTTATTTTTTTATATTGATTTAAAATGATTATAAATTAATATATTGAATTTTAGATTTAGTATGAATTTAGTTTTTTCTTCTGTTTTTTCTTTTCCTCTGAATTTAATTTTTAAGTGTTTCTTGAAATTCCAGTTAACATACAGTATAATATTGATTAGTATGAATTTCATTTTTTTAATACTGATTTCATGTTAAAATAATATATTGGACGTACTGGATCAAGTTAAATATAGTACTACAATTAATTTCACCTGTTTCTTATTACTTTTTTTAAATATTTTATTTATTTATTTGTCAGAGAGAGAGAGAGAAAGAACACACACGAGCAGGGAGAGCGGCGGGCAGAGGAAGAAGCAGGCTCCCCGCTGAGCAGGGAGCCCGATGCGGGGCTCGATCCCAAGACCCTGGGATCGTGACCTGAGCTGAAGACAGACACTTAACTGACTGAGCCACCCAGGTGCCCCTTTTATTACTATTTTTAATGTGGCTACTAGAAAATTGAAAACTCCCGACGTGGCTTGCTTTATATTTCTATCTGAATAACACTGGTCTAGGCTATAAGATCTAGGAGGGAGGGGCCAGGCCAGTCTTGCTCACTTAGCATCCCTGTGCCTTGCACAGTTCATGGAACAAATTGATTCATTCATGCATTCCACAGGTGTTAGAGGGCATCTAGGGTAGGCAGAATCCTACCCCCCACCAAGATTTCCTGCTCTGATCCCTGAGACCAAGACTGAACATCTAGCACCATGATTATGCCACCTTGCAGATGTAATGAAGGTCACTAATCAGCTGGCTTTAAGTTAATCAAGAGGGACGATCTGCATGGGCCTAATTTAATCGCAGGAGCTTTGAATAGCAGAGGCTTTTTCTCTTGCTGGTCGTGGGAGAGAAAGGGAAACTTGAAACATGACTGGGGTTTGCTGTGCTAGATGGAGGGGAATCAATGGACAAGGACCTGAAAGTGTCCCACACAATCAAAATGCAGCCCCCAGATGACAGCCAGCGAGAAAACAGGACCCTCAGTCCTACAACCACAAGGAACTGAATCTGCCAGCAACTCTAATGAGCTTGGAGGTGGGTGCTTCCCCAGAACTTCCAGGTTGGCGTTGTCCAGCTTGGTCAACACCTTGACTTTGGCCTCATGAGACCCTAAGGGGAGAACCCAGTGGTGTGTGACTTGCCTTCTGACGTGTGGAAACTGTGAGATAATAAATGAGTGTTGTCTTAGGCACAAAGTTTGCATTGACAGAAAATAAATACAGCTCCTCTCTGTGTCAGGCAGTGTGCCTGGTGCTGGGGGTATAGTAATAACAAAGACAGACAAAATCTGCGCTCTCATGAAGCCTGTATTTTTAGGAGTAAGATAGGCAATAAACAGATACAAAAATAGATAAGAGAGTGAGGATTTTTAAAAATTTGTGGCTCAAAGGAAATGAACAGGGATCTGTGACTGGCATGCTGAAGATTTATTGACTATATGACAATTATGATGTATTTTTTTAATACGGGAAGATGTCCACAATTTTCCAGTGAAAAAAGCAGATTACAATTCTTTATGTGTAGTTCAATCTTATTTTTGCAGCAACACACTCATAAACATAAACACTTGCAAATGCTTATACCAGAATATTGTTAATAATGATCTCTGGGTGGTGGTTTAAAACTTTCTTTATAATAAAAAAATAAATAAAATAAAACTTTCTTTAGAATCTTCGTTGTTGCTGCACTTCTTAGATTTTTTTAAACCAAAGAATGTGTAACTAGTCTCATAGTAGAATAGAAGTCTATTTCAACATTGTGAAAAATCTTGACTTGGCTCTCAGGAAGGGAACCAAGCCATTGGTGTGCAGGGGTTGGGGCGGGGGTGTGCCTGTGGGGGTGGGGTGGGCGGGCTGAGCCCAGCAGTAAGATTCCGCCCCAGGACAAGCGCCCCCAGGAGAGCAGGCTATAAACGTGTGATGTCTCACAAATATTCCTTCAGACTGTTTTTCTTTGGAATAAAGACACCTGCCCGATTATGACTTTCTTCTCCTGCCCTTTCAGTAGTGATTTGCAGAAACTGGCTGGGAGAAAGGGGTCTTTGGTAAACACGGAGGGGTTAAAGGGGAAACTGTTTAATAACAGTAGTAAAACGCAGGCTATTTTTGACATCTGGGTTAATGTCCATTACGCTCCATGTGCTTTCCAAATGTGTGCTGTGCCCCCAGGTACAAAAACAGACACCCATTCACCACGGCTTCGGATGCCTCGACATCGCTCACGGTGCCCACATAAGAGCAAGCCCCTGATAGGCTCATTAACAGCTGCCGGAATAGAAGAGCTGCTCATTCCGGGGTGGGGGGCAGTAGGCCTCCTGCAGAATCACTCCACTAAGTGATTCTGCTCACAGGAAAACCCAATAGAGTCGTTTCTGCTCAAAAAAAAAAAAAAAAAATTCTATAACTACATCTGTGTTATTACTTAACATCTTTTAAAACGGGGCGGAATGGGTTTCCCGTTTTTCTCATGAAGATTTATTTATTATTGTTGTGATCAAAGTGGCAACAAATTATGTTAAATCATTTAATTTTCTTGATAGGAGCAACCACCTTGAAGCCATAATTCAAAAATATGAGTGGAGAGCAACATTTTACCTTGCGAGTGGCCCGCCTACGGCTCCATAGGGCAATAAAATGTAACACTTGAGAGCCCGAAGGGCTGGGGGTGGGGGGTGGGGTGGGCCGAGCCAGCGCGCCGCTCAGAATTGCAAACTGCTGTTAGGGATGGTAGAGCTTTCTGGACGGGGCAAAGGAGAGACTCTGGATTTGGATTTCAACTTCGGGTTCTGTGTGCTGAGTGCAACTCACCCGCAGTGCTTTTATAAAGGAAATCAAATGCATGGCAGCACATACACTGCTAGGTCTCCTGAGGAATTATTTCTGTAGTTATTACTGTAGTCAGAATAATTCATAGCTAATGTTTGGTGCGCCCCATCTACCGTGGTGCTCTGTGATTTTGCTCCAATGACCTCAAACAAGCTTGAGAGCGCCATGGTACTAATCGGGGGGATAGCCCCTGACACAGATGAGGAAACTGAGGCTTCCAGGGACTGAACGCTTTAGGTCAAATTCCCACCTTCCTGGGGTCTGACTTGAACCCATCTCTTCTTGCTTTTAGAGCCCATTCTCTTTACTATGATGCCAGAATTTTCTAGACCTTGGTCCTTTGTTTTCCACCTTCTCAATTTTTGTAGTCTTCATAACACCTGTCACGTTTAATCGATGATTTTCTTTAAAAATCTTTTCTAAAAACTTAAATTTCCCTTTTAAGAAAGAGTTGTTTTTATGTAAGTGCTTGTTTGCGTCATTCTAAAAAAATAGGGCTTATGCTCGAAAATAAGAAAGATTTATTTTCATGCCATAATGAAGCCAGTATTTGTCTAAAACACATTATAATAACTGCGTAGCTATTAAAATAAAAATGTCCAGGAAACACCTAAAGCTATCTTCTTGCAGACATGCAGGGCCCTGCCCGCCCCAGCCCCGTCTTGGAGACCATTCCCACTGCCCAGCAGCAGCCGTGCAGGTGGTACCCGGCGTGGGTCATCGGGCTGGTACATTCTCATACTAGGGCCACCAGCCATTCTCAGCACTGCCTCAGTTGACATTTGAGGCCGGGCTACTGTGGGCCAACTTTTCTCTTCTCTTTTCAAGGGCAGACAGCAGCAGAAATAAAAGTCAGAAATCTGCCACTCGACATCAGCATTAGGTGTTCTGTGTAATTTTAAAAACATCGTTGAATAGAAATGTGCTTTTAGTTGTAAGTTTTCTTAAGATAATACTTCCTCAGCCTGAGGCACTCCAGGATTTCATGATTTGATACCATGGACACTCGGAGCTGAGTCATTCTTTGTTGTGCGGATGCTTACCATTATCGGATGCTTAGCAGCATCCCTGGCCTCTACTCGCTAGACACTAGCAGCATCACCCACTCTCCCAGTCATGACAATCGGAAATGGCTCCCAATATTGCCCAAATATCCTCGGTGGGGGGGGGGGGGGGCAAAATCCCTCTCCCTAGATGAGGACCCTGGTCTAGTCCATTGTTTTTGTATTTAATGGGTTGACTGTGCTGTTTTAAATATAATTATATTTTTTGGTAAGGCATGTATCGCATACATGCATCTACCAACGCACACAAGACATGAACAATTTTGCAGAAATAAACACCTATATGCTAAGGTGCCATCATATTATTTCAGACACGGCGGCACAGATTTAAAAGTCCTGTGGAAATAGGTACAATCTAAGTAATAAAAATAATGAAAATGTACAACTTATCTGACATAGTGTAGAAATGCCACAATCCTGAGATAGCGAGACACCTCAGTCACTTGCTGAGCTAAGTGAAAAGGTAAAATCTAGTTTAAATTTATAGCATTCCTTCAGTGTCCCTCTAGGAGTTTGGCATCTTGCCAGGGTTCCTTGTTAAAAATTTGTTAAACGTGTTTGGCATTAATGCAAACACAAAGTGGTCATTTGTTACAAATTCTATTGGAATGCATTCATTTAAGGCAATGAAGTAGTTACTAGAAAAGAAAAAAAAATGTTCATTAAGTACATTTTAAAAATACAATGATGTATGCAGTGTGGAGCTGTGGCGCCCCAGCGGCTATATAATCGCTGACAGAATAACCACACATTGTGTTTAGTTTGAAATTGGAATCTTTTAAACATAAGTGATAGAACAAAAACTGGTTTTGTTTGTTGTCAAAACCGGTGTTAGTCTTTCTTTCCTGAACTAGTTAAAATAACCAAAAGTTTGGCATTCGATTTCTAACATCTCAGATCAGTGAAACGTATAGGTTAAAATAATGCTTTGGGAATCTCTGGGAGCGCCGAGAGTGACACCGGAGACAGGGACTGTTTCAACAAACAGAACACCCGGGCCCCGGGCCCCGAGTCATCCCGGAGAAGCTTGCGCAGGGAGGGCCTTTACCTCCGTGTCTCCCGGTTGTCTGAGGTTATTAGGTTACCTGGGGAGGGAAAAACCATCGGCTTTCATCACGGAGACGATGGAATCCTATGAGCAAATATCCTACGCCTTGTGTCCACCTTCCTGTCCCACCCTGAGCTGCTCACACAAAGGAATTATTGCTGAGTAACGGTGACTCCCTAGCTCCCCGAAGAAAGGGCTCTGAAGCTCAGCTCTGGGAGAGAGGGGCTACTTGTTACCGTAGGACGTTTGGCCCTGCAACCCGGCTGGCTGTGGATGTCAGCGTAGAACACACCATCTCAGGGTCCCCGAAAGTTTGTGAGAGCTGGTCCGAAAGGTGGATCGAAAATTCGCACTTCACAAGAATGTTCAGAAATTATTCACTGCCTTCTCCTTCCCTCTCTCTCTTCCTCTGACATATTTATTGCCATGAAAGTGTCCAGATAATAAAATCCCAGTGGCCTGGAGTGTCACGAGCCCAAATCCCCATGTCCCCCAAACCTCTCTTTAGATTGGCCTCTCTTGTCATCTGAGTTTGGTATTAGCCAGTGTGCCCTTGAAGGGCATGGATCCAGGGTATCTTGGCCCCAAGTTCTTGAAATCTTCTCATAGATCAAGAGTAAACTTAGACAAAACCTAGCATCCTGCATGTGGCCTGGAGAAGTTTGCCTTTCCCTTCCCAAGTGCCCCAAAAGACCAAGAACCAGTAAGTCTAAGAACAAGGAGAAAATACTTAACTTCCAGAAGTCACAAGAGTACCTGATACAAAAGATAAGAAACACACTCTGAGTACTATTACAGAGCCCATCTTGGTTTTATACCATTCGGTGGGCCCTCTTGCAGAGAAAGAATACACAAATAGTCCACATCATTAGGGCCTCTCCCAGGGTCTTGGGAAAAGTCTATCTACTTGAGGGGGCCCAAAGCTGAAGCCCCGTTAGCTTCATGATAAATTGCTCTGTCTGCAATTTAAACTTATTTTTGAGGTGGCATTTTCAAATTCAATTGAGAGTAAAGTAAGACGTGTTTTCAAATCCCTTCCTGACAAGAATTCAGTTTTAGGCTGAGATTGCCCTAGCACAGCTGACCCCCAGGGAAACATCTCTTCAGCCTGGGTGCTGAGAAAGTGGTCATGGGCAGGAATGAGATGCTCCTCCTAGAAAGAGGAGCCGGCAAGGCATTTTGCAGAATTTGAAACATGAAGGAACAATTTGATATCTCAAGTTTGCCGACGAGAAGTGGCTCAGATGACAAGTGTTTACAACAGGATCTTCATAGAGCCAATAATGGCAATTAGTCCCCAGAATTTGAAGGCTCCCTTCCCGCCTCGCTGAGGTGGAATGCCATTTACTCTTGGGCTGGCGACTAATTAGGGGTCTCTTTTGAAGATCAAGGTTTTGTGATCCCTGCTTCTTAATAACATGGTTTGCCTGTCGGCCACCTGGGTCCAGGCGAGACCTCCCTCTCCCCCTCCCCAAACAGCAGGCACTGCCTTAGGCCAGGAGCAAGTGTGGGCAGGAAAACACAGACCCAGCCAGTTGAGCAGTTTAACCTCTTCACCGCCGAGGGCCTGCAGCCCAGTGCTTGCTTCGGCCGCCCAGAGACAGAGAGAGTGGACCTCGTTTCTCAGACGGGGCAGAAAGCCTGCGTGTAATGCAGAGAACCCCCATTCGTGGTGCAAACACTATGCAGCATGCTTTCTTGTGCAGGAAGAGAGGCAGGAAGACTCCACTTTTCCAAATGAGTGGCAAATCAAGAGGCCCTTTGCATTTTCTTCAGGCTGGGCCATTTCCAGAACGGATCTTAGAAGTGACTGGCATAAAGAAGGCTGGGGGTCGAGGACAGTCAAGTGCACCTTCTGGAGCTCTCATCTAACCGGCCATTGGGCCCAAGAGGCCGAGGTGCCTGCATCGGCAGAGCTCTTGCCAGGGTCCCCACGGCCTTGCTACACGCTGGTGGCCTGGCAGCTACGCTCTTTCGTGGGACAGGCCAACGCAGCAGGAAAAGTAAGCTGCAAAGAATTAAACTTGTAACAACTTGGGCGAAGCACACACAGAGAGCAAGGCTGGTCCTTGGGCTGTTGACACGTTCTGGCCTGGGTCGGTTGTGGTCACTAAACCCATTAGCGTTCCGATGTGGCAACAGCTAATGCAGCAAGTTCAATGTGTGTTTGTTTAGTTTCTGAACGCTGGGTGCGCGCTGGCAGCGACGGCCGCCGAAGGCAGTCAACCCCGCTGCCATAAACACAGTCGTCCTTGTCGCTGATCTGAAATTCCTATTTTAAACTATTTATTTTTGGCAGATAGGGGCTGAATGGAGTTTTGCATTTGATTAACTGTGCTTTAATTTCAACTTGCTTCAAAATTTTCTGTGTTTTCGAAGCAACCACCAAATCAGAGTTTCCTGCAACAAAAGGTACTAGCCTTCTTGGGGGTGGGGAAGACCTCTCTGGGAGGAGGAGAGAAAAAAAGGAAATGTATAAACCCAAGCCAGCAACCAGCTGAGCGAAGGCAGGCCTTTTAGAGATATTCAGGGTCTCTGAGCCCTCGGAGACCTAATCCACACCCACCTGCAAATAAGGGAATAGGAAAAAAGCGACCTCATTTTTGTCGGCAGAGTTGAAAGGGATATGGTCAGCAGAGTTGTGTCTCTTAAATGAGACACAAAGGCAGATTCAGTTTGGATTTGATATGGTCTTCAAGTTATGCTTATGAAAAGTGTGAGAATCATCTATCATTCCTTCCTTCCTTCCTTCCTTCCTTCCTTCCTTCCTTTCTTCCTCTCCCTCCCACAATTTTTATTTTTTTTAAAAGATTTTATTTATTTATTTGACAGAGAGAGACACAGCGAGAGAGGGAACACAAGCAGGGGGAGTGGGAGAGGGAGGAGGCTTCCCACTGAGCAGGGAGCCCGATGCGGGGCTCGATCCCAGGACCCTGGGATCATGACCTGAGCCGAAGGCAGATGCCTAACAACTGAGCCACCCAGGCTCCCCTCCCTCCCATAATTTTTAAAGCATCTATCAGGAGCCATGCTAAGTCCTAGGGACATGTGGCTGAACGAGATAGATGCTGACTTCGTAGAAGGCACATCTAGTGAGCATGCCAGATATTACATTGAAAAATAATTAAAATAATTAAAATTTCCGTAAGTACCAAGGAGGAGACTGACCCCCTCAAATTCACTGAGCACAGACACTTTTGTTCTATGGCATCCAGTCTTCACGCTGCTGGAGAGGTTGCTATTATTAGCCCATTACATTGCTCTGGAAACAGGAGCAGAGACGTACAGTTACACACTCAGTCACAGCTAGTCAGTGGTGGGGTTGTGGTGCCATTCTGCACACTGAGACATCCAATCCCAGTTTACAGGAGCACATCGGGTCTGGTCTGTCAGGAGGGCTGGAGAGACTTTCCAGGGAAGTAACATCACTGGTGGTTGCATACCCCACCTGAGAGGGAATGGCTACTTCTTCTTCCTCCTCTTCCTCATCTTCTTTTTCACTGTGCTAACAGAAAAGAAAGTCTGTGCATTCCTACGTTTTATCTAGACTCTCTGTCCTTTCAAATGGAATTTTAGTTGGTGCTTTTTGTCTCTCACCAAGAGCTCACCTACAGGCTCCTTCAAAAGCCTCCACTTCAGAGTACTGAGGTCCATGCATCCTCCTTCCCCTCCAAGAACTTGCACTGTGGCCTTGCAGCGTCGTGGCATTGGGGATGATTAATCACTTTTAAATATGAAAAAAATTAACATGTCTGAAGCATTCTTCTCCACTGTCAAATGTTTTGCTTTAACATAGATCCAGAATGGCTCCCTTTCCCAGCAGTTCCAAAGCAATACATTTTCGGTTGGAAATGCAACTGCAGAAATCCCATCCAGAAGCCCCAAGCCATATATCTTAACATCTTAATTTCATTTAGGAGGAATGCAGTGATTGATCATTTATCATTCTGAGATTGAGTGAACTATCTGGAGGATTCCAATCTATTGCTTCTATGCAACTGATGGGATATTCACATGTCTTCTGGCTGCATGAGGGCTTCAGGGTCCAAGTTGTCTTTGAAGGAGTGGAATGCTAAAAAGATTATTGAGGGAGGGTCTGCCTTTACCGGCAAAGTATAACTCGAAGGCTTTACTTGCTCCAAATTAGAGCCTCCCCCCATGATGGCCAGGATGTCTGCTGCTGAGTTACTCCCACTCCTCCATCCCCACACACAGGGAATCTTGCCTTCCTGACCTTATCCTTTGATAGGTAACTTTGAAAAGGCCTGAGGAAAACCTTCACATGAAATCCATCGGCATTGGTGGGATGTGACTTCTTTTTCATGAGATTTCTATTTAACCTAAAGCTGCTTTGTCGCAAAGGAATTTTTACTGCAGTATAAACAAAATGGCGCCTTCCTGGGACATCTGGGCCAGGCCATTGGCATCACAGCTATTAGCCCATTACATTGGGTATCATGATAATCTCTTCATGTTGGGTAGGGTTGCTTGGTCGGCAGGGAAATGGACAGAATGTTATAGAACAAGATTCCTGGAGTGTCTGTAGTACCACCGATCTTGTGCTAGATGTGCGGGTGGGAGCAGGCAATGAAAACACGGTCCTTAAGTCCGTGTATGTGTTCTATAATGGTGGATTCCAACTGAGAACCTACTATGAGTTGCACACAGTGTAGGTTTTAAGAAACACACACAGAACAAGATGCCTCCAAAATTGCAGTCCTTCTCTGCAAACACACACACGCAGAGTTTGCTCAGGAAGCTCACCGCTCAGTGGACTGTTGCTCAAAGGGAAATGATGATGTCCACTCCCAACAAGGAGCTAGAGGAAAGCAGAGGCAATTTCTGAGGAAATCCAAGGCCAGTCACATTTGCACAGCACTTGAAAGGAGACAGGCTCTCCGGTCTGAATTTACATTTAAAAGTGGCTATCTGGGGCGCCTGGGTAGCTCAGTCCTTAAGTGTCTGCCCTGGGCCCAGGTCATGATCCCAGGGTCCTGGGATCGAGCCCCACATTGGGCTCCCTGCTCGGCGGGAAGCCTGCTTCTCCCTCTCCCACTCCCCCTGCTTGTGTTCCCTCTCTTGGTGTGTCTCTCTCTGTCAAATAAATAAATAAAATCTAAATAAATAAATAAATAAATAAAAGTGGCTGTCTGCCCCTCCAGGTCTGCACAAGGCCCAGCCTTTGGTCCCCCACCTCCAGCTCCAGCTCAGGGGTTCAGTGAGCGCTGTAATGACCCCCCCACTCCGACTGATGGGCCCTGAGGATAATTGAGAACACGTGAACAATGGGGCCCTCAGGCAGACCCATTCTCCCATCTGTTATGAGGCTCCTGGCCCTTACAAATGTTTCCAACTTAGACGTGGAAGTGCCCTGAGAGGCAATCCTGTGCTGCTTTTGTCGCTGGTCACTTTGAAGATTAAAGAGGGAAAAACGCATTTTCATAATACAGGAACTGGCTGGCAGTTTCCCTATTAAATCCCAAAGTCCTGGCAGGCAGAGGCCGGGTTTTTAACTCTTCCAAGACAGGCCTGGCAGCCAGGAGTGAGGGCTAGGGAATGCCCTGAGGAAGAACCAGGCCAGAGGTCAAGGAGCCGGGGCATGAAAAGCGGACACCTGCTGCACGCCACCGGTAGGTTCTGGGGGCATCTTTGGAGCCACTTCCAAAGACCCATAGAGCACGCCCCCAAAGTACTCTAGCAATTCCCCGCGTGACCCAGGGGTATGTACGTGGGGGACCTTGGCTCTGCTACAGAGAACTAACTGCCTGAGGATCCAGTCCCATGGGATGTTGCAAACCCCTACAAAAGCCCCCAAACTGCCTGCCAGTCAGCGCCCATCTGGGGAGCCAGAAGGAGGCACAGAGCTGGGTCCCCCTTTCAGGGCTTTTTGCACATACAGCCCCCCTCCTCCTGGAGCACTGTCCCAACACCTTTCACCTAATGGCCTTCTGCTTGTCCTCAGGTGTCAGGTTAAATGCTACGTCTTCAGGGGGGCCTTCCCTGACTCACATCCCCTTGCCTCACACCCTCCGCACTCTCGCCCTCCTCTCCCCCGACGTGCTCCTGCTTCGGAACAAGCTGGCGTCATGCATTTCTGCTAGCATTTGACTGACTCACAACTGATTGCAACCCCAGCTGCCTTCACGAGGACAGGCTGCAGACGTCCTGCTCACTGCTGTATTTCTTACATGCCTGACACGTGGTGGATGCTCAATAAATATGGAAGTGGATTAAGAGGAGAGGGGAAGCCATCGATGATGACAAATATGTATTGAATGCTCACTATGTGCCAGGAATATTCCTAAATGCTTTACAGCAGGGATTTTCAACTTCGGCACTACTCACGTTTGGGATTGGGTAATTCTTCGTTACGGGGGCCGTCCCATGCTTTGTATGATGTTTAGCAGCATCCCCGGCCTCTATCCACTGGATGCCAGGGGCGCACGCACCCCCGCCCCCGCCAAGTCATGACAATGAAAACTGTTTCCAGACATCACCAAACACCTCTCTCGTGGGCAACCCCACCCCCCACTCCCTGTTGAGAATAACTGATGGACACATATTAACCCACTCCGTGTGCACAATCACCCCAACGAACTGGAACTGTTCTTTACCTCGTGTCAGAGTTAAGAAAACTGAGGCCCAGAGTGGTTAAGTGACTTGCTCCAAAAGTCACATCACAAGCAGGAAGCTACACCAGGCCCCAGGCTGTTCAGTTTCTCCATCTGAAGAGGTGCTAGAATGAAAAAGGGCTGACTCCAGGCCACACGGGTAAAGAGGTGGCCAGTGTGGGACTTTCTCATCTTTGCTCAGTGAGCTTCCTGCCATGGCCCTGGGCTGCAATTTCAGATTGTCCCAACCCAGGGCCCTTTACTGGGCTGGGTTTCTGGAAGGACTCCTCACAGATCGGAAGTGGCTACACATCTGCTCACTGACTGCTTCTCTTTCCTGGGTCCGTGGCCAGTGATGCCCAGACCCTCTGGGAGCAAGGCTGTCAGAAACTAGCAAGATGAGGCCAAGGGTACCTCACTCTTAGGCACACAGAAGGCTCAATGGAATGTTACCTGGAAGCCAGGCATCAGAGCCAGGTCTGCCTGCATCTCACCATGGTCCGTAAGCCCCGAGCCCCAGTTCAGCCAAACTTGGTAGCAATCCAAATGTGGGGACCACCTACCTTTCTGCACCTGCTCAAGTGACTCCTTTTGTGGACCCTTGGTCTCTCATCCAAGGATGGATAAGAGGGATGACACTGTCACCTCAGAGGGTTACCCTGAGACAGGGCCTAACAGAAGCTCTGCACACGTGCACTACTTATCACTACTTTCCCTTTCTAGGTTGGCTGCCCTCAGGTAAATCACTTAACCTCTCTGTGCCTCAGTGTTGTTTGTTTGTTTTTCATTTACAAAGTGAAGATAATAATTCTAACCTTTCCAGGTGGTTGAGAGAATAAAATGAGTTTGCTTATAAAGCCCCTAAGCCTGTGCCTGACATGTAGTAGGTGTTCAATTGCCAGTACTTCTTGTTACCTCCTCCTCTACACTCACCCATACAGAGTATAGAGATATGGGCATCAGGACCAGCTTGATCCAGAGTCTGAAAGTTCCAGCATAGGGTGTTTATGCCTAGGTTATTCATGGGCTGGACCAAGGACCTGGTCACCTTCATGAAAAGAAGTATGCAGAACAAAGAGGGAGCACATCACAGGGGCCTGGAAGGAACAGTGGTAGAAGAACCCAGAGCTTCCCCCAAACTACAAATTCCATGCCTCCAACCTGTGGCACCCCTGGCAGCCAGCCTCGTTGGCAGCCTCACCCTTTCTCTTTGGGCCCTCCCCACAGGTGACCCACTTTCCAAAGCTTCAGTAGGGCTTTTTTCATGACCCCAGCTGGTAGATAAACTTTCAAGGATATTTCTGTGGCAGGTACAAACCTGGACAGGAAGCCTCAGGAAGAAATCCTAAATTAATTATATGTCAACATTTAAGCCACAAGAAGGAGCAGTTGTCATAAATTTTTGGGAGGTTAGAATCCAATTTTAGTTGTAAATGTGAGCAAGCTCACTGACTCACTTGTGAACTGGTGCCAACAAAATGATATATTTTACATTCTTTCACAGCTTGTTTTGGCTAAACACAATGAAGAGAAGGGGGGGGATTACAGTTTTTATTCTTCACTGGGCCGATATGGTCAATCACGCAAAAGAACTACACCACCCATGTGCCAAAGCAGAAGAAATGAGCTCAGTTTACCCACTTTTTCTGTTGCCTTCCACCCTCATTGAGAAAGGAAATGGGGCTGAAAACTCAAAAGAAGGTCTTAAGTACTGAGGTCACCTTTAGCATGGCCCAAGGCTGGACATTTCTGACAACAAATTGAGATCCCCCAGGACTCTTGCCCAATTTCTTCAGCTCTGACCAAACCCTGGCATAATAATGCCTTCTGAAACATCATTTCTCTGAGCATCGGTCACTAGTTAAATTTGGTGTCGGGTAGTCATTGGAAGAGAGGCAGAAAAGTCTCCAATCTTCATAAAATTAAGAAGGTGGGAGTTTCCGGGTTGGTGATCACGTGGAGATTTGGGGAGAGTGGCCTGCCTGGACAGGCCATGGGAGCTCTGAGCCTTTTCCTTATGCCTTGGCCCATGCATCTCTTCTGACTGGCTGTTCTTGAGTTATTTCCTTTTATAATATCCCTGTCATCTAGTTCAAAAAGAAGAGGAAGAAGAAAGAGAAGGAGAAGGAGGAGGAGGAGGAGTGGGGAGGGGAAGGGGAGGCGGCGGAGGCTAGGCTAGGCTACTGCTGTGGGTTTTACTTTCTGCTGACTTTCTCATTCATTCATTCATTCATTCAATTGATTATTCAAGTAGCTTTTATTTTTGCTGAGCTAGGACTGGGGATATAGTGGGGAGTCAGACATAGACCCTGATCTTAAAATTGGAGAGCCAAGTCAGAGCCGTAGGTGAGTAAGGAGACAAATGCAACACAATGTGATGTGTGAGGTAATGCGGGTAGGTAGGAAGGGTGCCCAGGAGGCACCGGATACAGTGTCAAGCAGGGTCCATAACGACCCCTAGAGATGACTTCCAGGTCGAGACGTGAGGAGTAATAAGCAGGAGTTAGCCAGAGGAAGAGGACAGAGAGGAGCTCTCTGATTACAGGGGAAGCATATGTAAAGGCCTCATATAAAGCCAGACCAAGGCCCACTCAGAATTGCAAGTGCCAAGGACAGCTGAACACAGAATGTGAAGGGAGAAGGGGTGCTGACAGGGCAGTGAGGAAAGCAAGGCGGGCCACACAAGACTTTTGGCTACACTGAGGAGACTGGATGCTTCCCTCAGGGCAGTGCGATACCATGGAAGGGGCGTGATCGGGCCAGATGTGTGATTTAGGAGGGTCCCTTCAGGGCAATGTGGAGGCTGGGAAGAGGCAGCTGGTGAGGCTGTGGAGAGGCCTTAAGGGACAGACAACTCCATGGGTGGTAGTGTGGGTAGAACTGTGTCCCCTAAAAGGAGAGGTTCAAGTCCTAACCCCTAGTACCTGTGAATGTGACCTTATTTGGCAATGGGGTCTTTGTAGAAGTAATCAAATTAAGAGGAGGTTACACTGGATTAGGGTGGGCCTTAGTCCAATGACTGGTGTCTTTAGAAGAGGAGGGAAATGTGGACACAGAGACACAGAAAACCACCCTGTGAGGATGGAAGCAAAGACTGGAGGGATGCATCTTCAAATTAAAGAACACCAAGGATTATCAGCAACCACCAGAAACTAGAAAGACACAAGGAAGGATCCTCCCCTAGAGCATGGCCTTGCCGACACTTGATTTTGGACTTCTGGACTCCTAAACCATGAGAGAATAAGTTTCTGTTGTTTTAAGCCACCCAATTTATGGCGCTTTGCTCTAGCAGCCCTAGCAAACGAATACAAGAGTCATGGTGGAGTCTTGCTGTGCTGCTCCCAACAGCCTGAAACTCCACACGGCCTGTGCACGGCTGAGACACCGGCGTCCACTTGGGAAAGGTTCATCTGACACCCAAGAAGCATCTCTCTATAACCCTGGCTCCCTTTGACCTGGTTGAGCAAGCAGCACTTCGTGGCCTGCAATGGGCCTCTCCCAAGGGTGGCCGTCCGTGAGAGAGTTAGCACCAAAAGTCAATATTTGTCCCTAGGCAACAGTTGTGTTTGGGCTATGAAAGCCCTACCAGGTTTTTTGGAGATTTCAGTCCGTGTGGTCTTTAGGCCATGAGGTAACCTTGTCCCGAGGAAACCCGTGAAGATGAGCCAGGAGGGATGCAAGTCCCAAACAGTGGGCTTTGGCAAGAGTGGCTCAGTAAGCATGAGGGGACCGGTCCCAGGGCCAGGGGTTTTGGGGGGCCTCAGCAGACAATCGCCGTGCTTGTGCTGCTGGCAGGCTGGACTTCCTCCTGCGGCTCAGCGGAGCGTCCCCAGGCCCTCCCTCAGTGCTGATCAGCTGTTCCCAGCTGGAAGCGCTAATGTCATCCGCTTCCCAGGGACACCAGCTGACACAGCTGATGGGACTGGGGGCTAGGTCGCAGGAATACATGTGTCCCCACACCTCCCGCACAAGGAGGAGACACCTGGCCAGGTGTAGGGGTTGGGGGTTAGGAAGCAGCATGGGCTTTTGATCCAACAGAATGTGAGTTCCATCCCGGCCTGGCCCAGGAACAAGGAATTGTACTTTTCTGGGCCTCGATGGCCTCATCTGTGAGATGGAGACACTAAAACCACAGAGGTGTTGAGAGGATTAAGTGAGATCACATGTGTGAGGGCTTAGTAGAGTGCCTGACAGTAATAAGGGCTCCTAAATATTAGGACCACAATCACAATTTTTCTTCATGCCGTCACGTGCCAATGTAACATGAGTGTTGATATTTGCCAGTTCTAGAGACTTAGAGGAAGAGGTAGGGGGAGAGAAGAGAGGGTGGAAAAATCCTCATGAGAATTCCATTTGCAAATTCCTTCTGTTGCTTTGATCACTACCGGCTGTCATGACAGCTCTGTGACTTAGGTCAAGGGTTGCCATCTCCACTTCTGATAAGACAATCTCAAGTTCATAGCAGTTCAGTAACTCAGGCAAATGCTTTCTAGTGATATGTGGCAGGACAAGACCGGGACCCAGAAGTTTCTCTACCATATCCTGACAGGGCACAGAGGCACTCGACGACCCCTCCCTGAATGAATGAATGAATGAATGAATGAATGAGAGATCCAACTGGAAAATGATCCACAGGTGGGGAAATAAGGGCAGAAAAAGACAGGATGGAAGCATCCGGAGATCTGCCTGGGCAGCACTTCCTGTGTGGGCTTGGGAAGTCACCTCCTCTTCTCTGACCTCTGCCCTGAAATCCCTGCCAATTCTGAAACCCTAGGAAGGGTAATACGGAAGAATGAGAAGCTACTGACTAGCAGTCCTTTAATTTCCCGAGCCTCAGTTTCCCCATCTGCCCAACGGAGGTGACAGTACCACCACAGTCTTGCTCGGAGGCTCCAGTGATCCGTACATGAAAGGGCTCCAGAAGCAGCACCAATATTTAAAAGGATGAAGCAAAACATGATGGCGGATTGGAAAAGAGAACCGGAAGGAAGTGGCTCAAGATAAAAATGCATTAATATTAACCAACAGGTTCCTTCAGAACAACAAAGCAATAAAACAATAATTTTAGAGAAACAAAACCCAGCCTAGGAAAAGTCTGCCAGAGGGAGCAGGAATGAAGGCACAACCAAGTGGCCCTTGGCTTACCTATCTGGAAAACACAAGATGAAAAAGATTCTTTGTAAACCAATATTTGTAAAAGCCCCACTGGGCTTTCTGCCTGCAGACTGCCTATTATCTTGGCAAAGGATGAAAACAAGGGAATTCTTATTTAAAATGAGCATGAAACAAATTCAGGTTCACGTTATCAGCCTCATCTAGAGCTACCTTTACTGAATACCTACTATGTGCCAGGCACTGTGTCGGGAACTGTGCATAGATGCTATCTTCAGAAGAAAATTTCTTAGCACTCTTACAAAGCAGGCAGAATATTCAATCACTCACATATTCACCTATTTTCACAAGTTTATTTGTTGAACAGATATTTCTGGAGTGTCCTTTATGGTGCCAGACACAATACCGTCTGTTTCAAACAGAATGAGAAACAGGGACTAGTCGCTTTCTGTAAGTGAAGGTTTCTCAATGCTGGCATGTCTGACTTTTGCGGCCAGTGCTTTTTGTTCGATAATTCTTTGTCGTGGGGGCCTATCCTGTGAATTGTATGCCATTTAGCAGCATCGCTGGCCTCTCCTCACAGAGGTGCCAGTCAGACAAAACATCTCCAGAATGTGCCAAATGTATCCTAGCGGGTGGAGAGTAGGATTGCTCCCAGTTTAGAACCACTGCTTTAATAAAATGATGGAGTGAATCCCAGAGAGGCCAAGTCCAAGGTTGCAGTGCTAGTAAGTGTGCTGTATTAAGCAGAAGCCAGAGCGGATCTTTGCTGACGTGACTTTGTTTCTGCATGCTGAAGTCGTGGAGGTGGGGTGTCTCAAGCCAGAGCCGCTGTGATCTTGTCTTGTTTACTAACAGTGCATGTCTACCCCTCAACTCTCCCTTTAGATTCTTTGGCTTTTCTCTCCCTATCTGCCACAGCATATCAGTCACAGACATTTAATTCCTGAACGTTGGAGGAGACTCTAGGTAACCGATGCTGAACCCAAGACATCCCCGAGCATTGCTACAAACGTAAGCCAGTTCTCCAATGAGCCCCTGGATGGCCCTTTGGAGCCAAGTTCATGTCTCGGCCCCCTAAACAGCAACCCCGTGGGGGTGTACAGAAAGTCTCAGAAGAAAGAGAATTGGGATTATTATATTCCCAAAATATCTTGAGATTTTTAAACGTCAAAGTTATATTTCAGTTTCAAGAGTAGCCTAACCTTTGCAAAGGTTACTTGGCAAATATATGCAAGATAAAGAATTCCCTGGGAGAATGCCTGCCAGGATCCTAAGCCTACATTCATATCTAATTTATAATCACGCTGAAAAAAAAAACGGGTTCCTTTTTCAAGGAGCTCACATTACCCCTAGTTTGGCATTGTGCACAGGAGTGACAGGTGCAATTTCTGTGAATAATCACTGCAATCAGCCGCCCTTAGGAAGGAACCAGGGACGTACCCTTCAGAGAGAGAAACCGCTGAGTCACACAGTCAACCATCACTCCCCAAAATGGTGCCAAAGCCACTGCTTACTACTGACCAAATTCAGACACTGCCGAAGTAATACAGTCACCTCTTGTGATCTAAGTTCCCCGGCCCGGGCAACCACGGCTCTGGATCCAACTCTGCCAGTAATGCGTCCTGTCCCGGGGAACAAGACCTTTCCCTTCACTGAGCCTCAGGTTCCTCATCTGTAAAATTACGTCACTGGACAAGATGAGACAAAGGATTCCTCTGGCTTTATCAGTCAATGATTTTCTTCTCCACAGTAGTTGTGGTCTGTATATAGGCTGGGAGGTCCTCTGGGAAGGCACCAAGAGATGATGCCTTTGATAATAATAGCTCCCAGCAAAGTACTGCTTGAATGAAGAGTGTGGGTGTGGTTTTCCTGCGACTGGAGCGCGGAGCCGCCTCCGCCATCATGTGTGATCCCAAAGCAAGGATAACTTACTCTGGGACATAAGTGATTTCCAGGTTTAGGAAAACCATGGTGTGGACCAGGGCTGGCAAGACAGTAAAGGGACAGAGTCAGTACTGGAGGCCCTTGCGGGCCTCATGGTGTCTGTCACGACTACTCCCTTCTGCGATTGTGGCATGAGAGCAGCCATCGACCATAGTAAATGAATGGGTGTGGCCATGATCCAATAAAACAAATATAGGTGGTGGGCTGGATTTGGCCAGGGGCTGTCATCGTCGCCCCCCGCCCCGTGTGGCCAACCAACTCACGCGTGTCCGCTCCGTCTCCAGCAGCCGCTGGTACTCTGGGCCTGGAGAGCAGCACGGCCAGGTCCTAAAATAGCTGCTATCATATAGCAGCCCCATCCCTCCCTCGGCTCATCTTCCTATAGTCAGAGCCGACAAGAATCTCCTTGCGGGAGCCAAGTTTTCAGCTGAGGAGCAGAGATCTCCAAGATTATTGGCATCAAAGCCACACTGTCTCCCTGCATTAGGCTGGGGCCTCAAGAGCAGGGAAATGAGATGGAAGGGATGGATGGAAATGGCGCACCCATGCATGGGAACTTGGCTTGTCTTCCCTGGAAAATCAAATCCAAGTGTTAAAAGAGTTATGATGCCCAATTATCGCAGGCAGCAGTTGAAGGAGGAGTGGGCTTTGCTCCCCCCCAGAACACCTTTCCAGCTCACACATGAGCACAATTTGGATTCTAACAGGACTACGAAGGAATAGTTTGATCGTGAGGTCATCACATGGGGCCCCAGAGCCCAACTGACCTTTTGAAGTCTGCTCAGGGAACCTCATTATGTTGCATTTTTGAGTGATCCCTTCTCTGATTTTTCCGAGTCCCTTTGCCCCTGCATTCCTTTGATTAGATTTTTGCCTCGATAGAGAGGCAAAGGATGAGGGGAGGGCGAGCCACGGAGGGAACCTGGAGGAAAGACCTGATTATTAAGTGAATAATCTACCCTGGGGGCCTTGGCCTGCTACTCCTTGGGCTGGGCTTGCTGGCGAGGATATCCTTAAGGAGTAGTAATTCTCCAGAAGGCAAGACTCCCATCGCTTACCAACACAATTTGGAATGAATTGATGCAACCCTCGAGTGGCAAGCAGGAACCCTTGCCAAAGCAAGCACAAAGTTTCCCGGCTTGTAAAGTAGTCATTGGGAGCAGCTTCTACAGAAAGGAAGCTGATCCCTCCCCGTGACAAGCCACCCCTCCCTTGCCCCATGAACATTAATATGTTTGCTCAGCCCACTGTCTGCCCCTGATGTGCATTTGTGTCCTTGCCGCCATTTTTCATAGTAATGACTCTCGACTTCCTGCTAGCAGAATGTCAGAGCACAGAGAGGTCCCCAAAGACTCTCGGTTCCCTTTAAACAGATGATAAAGGGTGGCTTGGTGTATAACCACATGCACAAATCACTGATACTCATGATCTAGTCAGGAAAGGAGGTAATTCTCCCCCTGATTTCAACCTGCTGGCGGGAACTCTCAGCCACGCTAGGCTTCCAGCTCAGCGATAGCAACGACCTCCCCGGCCTGGCTGCCTTTCTTAGAAAGCTGGGCTTTGCCGGGACCACCCCTGGCATTGGTAGGACACGATCCCCCCTCTTCTCTCTCTCCAGCTTCAGCATATTTGAAGAATGTTAAGTCACCAAGCAAACCTGGGGAGCTTCTCTCACTTGTTTGAATGAGAGGCTTGGAAATTTCAGTCATTCATCATGGTTGTAAAAAGGTCGGCAAATACAACCCAGGGAACTGTCCTCCAGACTTCAGCATTTTTGTGTGGACAGCATTTTTGTGCATATCCCAGGCTGCTTCGTCACAAGATTCCGGGGCCATACAAGACCTTTGCTTGAGGCACATCCTCCCCTCCATAGGACTTCCAGATTTTTTTGTGTGTGCGGTTTAAAGGCAGGGAAGGCCATTTCAGAGTTACTGTGACTTCGAGAAGCCCCCACATGAATGGAAAGACCAGAGGGCTAACTTGTGATCCTGCTTGAACCTGTGTTCTCATCCCAGCTTCTACACTGACACACAAGGTGACCTGGGTGAAGTCACTCAACTTTTCAATGCTTTGATCAGGGCCCCTGAGCTGTACAGGTCTCTCCCTCTGACCCGTGGACCACCACGGGATGATCACTTTCCTTATCAACACAAACATCATCAGCAATAGGGGCTCCTAGTTGTGTGCCAGGCATGGTCAGTACTGGGGTACAAAACTCAGTCAGACTCCTCCCTGCCCTCAAACAGTCAAGCAAACAAACCTCCCTGTCTAATATTTCAAGTGTGTCATTATGAGGACAATACCTACTAAGCATGAACCAGGTGTCAAGTGCAGTTTCTAAGGCCCAGTCTATATATTAACTCATCAATTCTCCCCAAGTGCCTCTATTTTAAAATTTTTATTTTACTTAAATTCAGTTAGTTAACATATAGTGTATTATTAGTTTCAGAGGTAGAGTTTAGGGATTCAGCAGTTGCATGTAACACCCAGCGCTCTCCAAGTGCCTTTTAAGTACATTCTCTTCTCATCCTAGTTTGAGACCTAAAGGTCAAAACAATCGCTCAGGGTCACACAGGTACTAAGTGAAGGAGACAGGACAAACCCAGCCTGACCGGAGGGCCCTCTCAAGCTGCACGCCCACCGCAGGGACAAAGAGGTGGTGTGGGGTTCCTTCCTCGCTTGTGCTGTGCTCCCAGTGAAGCAAGTCACCTTTTCATTTATTCCAAAACATTTTAATGAACCTCTGGGAGGAGCCTGACCCAATGGCAGGTGCTGGGATTGTGGCAGCAGCTGAGAAAGGCAGGATCCCTGCTGTTCCCGGGCTCACCGTGGAGTAGGAGAGACCTCCTCCCCCACCACCTACAATCCTTCCTCACTGGTGAAGACCCTTTGTCCCTAGAACCTTGGGGCACGAGTCCCAAAAGGTCTTCCCAGCTGACAGAACTCTCTAAACTGCAAAGACAGAGTCAACGTTGGGAGGAGCTCAGGGAAGACCCCTTCTCCCGAAGTACATTTTTCACCTAATATGGCATTTTCTCAGTCAGCAAAAGATGTATCTCTCAGGAGACACAGTGGGGTCTGGCAGGGCCGTCAGACAGGAGCGGCCAAGGTGACACACAAGCTTTCCGGGCCTGGAGGCTGAGCACGCCGAGAATCTCAGGGCTTCGGGGATTCTGGAGGCGGGGCCGTGAGGAGTGGAGCAGAGGGAGCAGCATGGGACTGGAGGTTATAACCAGGGCTCCCAACTCCTCCAGCGTTCCCTCATCTCCATCTCCCCTCCGTGTCCTTAGGATAACGGCAAGATCCATATTAATCCTGTCAGGAGCCACCATTTGTCCAGCGCCCTGTGCCAGGCCCGGGGCTGAGCGCATGACTTGGAGTTTGGCATCTGGTCTGCCCCGTCACCCTGTATGGTGGGTGATAATATCCCAGCGCTGCCCTACTCTCTGTATGGCCATTATCTCAGACAAGAGGGGGCAAAGGCCCCTATGTGTCCAAGATGGCAAAGAAGGGAAGAGAAGATGCGAGGTGGTAAGACAATAAGTTGGGGGGTGAGCGCAGCAGACGGGAGACCCAGAGAGAGTTTCTACTCTTTGGGCTGATGAGAAGAGGTCAGGGAACAGCACCGTGTGAGCTCCTCCTCAGCCTCTCCCTGCTTCCCCCTGACCCTCACAAACCCACACGACATCCAGGACAGGCCTGCATTTTCTCTCTTCTGTATTCTGAGGCTCCTTACATGATTTTCTAAAGGTGCCATATCATTTTGCTGATATGGAGAAACAAAGCCCAGAGAGGGGTGGGTCTCCCCGCAGGTGAGTGATGGCACCAGGAGCTGGTTAGGAATGTGGCCTCTGCCGTCGGAGCTGTGGGGTTTGAAACCCAGCTCTGCTGCTTACTGGCCTGGTGCCTGGGACAAAGTGTATCACCTCTCAAGGCCCAGTTCCTTCCACTGGCTGCAGGGAAGGCTTTGCTGAGAACATGTACTAATGGACCTGTCGCAGAGCCTGGCACAAAGCAGTAGCTCAATAAGCATCAGCGAGTAATACTTTCAGTCTCCTTCAAATTCTGACTCTTATTCTTGGAGTCAAGCAAGACAGCACCAAACAATGACGCAAGGTCCCTCAGTCATTTCAGAACAGGGACCCAGACAGAACTGTGTGGTCCCCATGGCTTTGGAAGGAAAACGGGTAAGCAACGTGGTCAACAGAAGACAAGGGTGGAGAGGTGCAGTGTCCCCACAGACTCCAGGGGCTGGAGTGCAGCATCTGGAGCACCCTGGGGGTACGTGTGGCCGTAACTCCCCACCGGGGCATCCAGACCACAGTGTCTCATCCCATGTGACGTCAGCGTGTTATTTCAGTGACTCAGAGCTTTGTTTCCTCACCGCGTTTCTGCGGGGGGCTGGCATACGTTCCATCTAATCTTGCCTGCCTGGGTATTCCACTAGGCCCCACTTCTAAGTGACAGGGGAACTATCCCCTGGAATATTTGAAAGCAGCAAACTACAAAATAAAAGGGTACCTTACACCAGCCTCCCGGGAATCTACTACATGACAGCCTTCCAGATTCAGAGACGCTCGACTGCATGTGTGCACTCCCACAGGCCGGGGAAGACTATTTTTGGGAAGAAAGGCTGGGAGCAGGGGGAGGATAAAGTGGAAGTCTAACCTAAGCCAGGATGGAGGAGTGACATGGGGCAAAAGACTTATAACCAGGACACAACTGTTTGGGGAAACTGAGTGTCTGGTGACTGGGATGAGCCACAGGGAGCAGAGGACAATAGAAAGGGAGGGACTAAAATAGATGCAAGGCTCACACATGTGATGGGGCTGTTGATACCCGCTCCCTGCCCCAGGACCTGGGGCGTGACCATCTCCCCATCCAACATGGACCCTCTTCCATCCTTGGTCATCAAAACAAAACAGTAGTTATAAGTCCCAAATTCCAGTTCGTTGTCCCCGGCACAGCCAGTGTGAACCTACTGAAAAACTAAAGTGACGAGGCCCTCCCTTGTGCAAGAGCCTTCAGGAACTCCCTGTTGCTTTTGGGAAAAAGGCATGTGACCATTCACCTCTTCCTGCTTCCTTCTTTGTCCCAACTGCTGCCACGCTCTGATCTAGCTCTCTCCTTTCCTGTCACCTCACAGACGCAAACTCACCCTTCAGATCTCAGGTTAGACAGCAGCTCCTCCTTCAGGAAGCCTTCCCTGAGCCCCTGGTCTGAGTCAGATGACCCTCCCCCTGGCTCCCAAGGCCCCTGCACCCACCACTTGCTCCTCCCTGGCACCTGCCACACGCATCCTCCTGGTCTTCCCAGCTACACTGCAAGCTCCGTGGGAACAGGGACCCTGTGCCCAACCAATGTTTGTTGATCCACTGAGCTGACTTGATGTAGGGCCTGGAGTAAGGTCTTATAGAATCCAAATTTATCAGTCTCTGAGTTGAAGTCATAAACTGACAGATCGTGAAATGTAAAAATTGAAACTCCAAAAGTTCAGCAGTAATGAATCCGAACTTCCTGCCTCCCATGGAGGAGCCACCCTAAACACAGGGGGGTGGGCAATGGCTGAGCGGGGGCAGGCCCCTACTATCCGATTCAGCTATGGAGAGACACTGCTAGAAGTGGGGGCAGGCCCTAGGTCGCCCTCAGTAACATGCTGATGGCCTCCCAGCCCCCTCTGCCAGGCCTCCACTCTGCCCTGCAGAAAGGGACTGTGGAACCTCAAGTTTTTGCCTTGAAATTAGAGGCATCTAAACCTCTAGCTTAAGAAATTTTGCCACATGTAATTATTGACCTGAGACATCAGTCACCTTCAAAAACTCTGTGCTGACAGAGGGCAAAAGAAAACCGTCTAGAATATCAAAAGGTAAAGGGTCCAGATGAAAAAGGGAGATGCAGGGAGGGCTTTTCCCAAGTTGTAGCCTTTAATTGACTCCAGTCTCTGCCAAGCACCCTGGCCTCCTTTGTCAGCATGCTGGGAGGTGGGATGGGCTCCCCTGACACCGGAAACGGGGTGGCCAGCAACCATATTTCCCGGAGGAATCTCCCCTTGCTGCCATGCTGGGTGCCACAAGCCATCAATGCCTACAAGGGACAAGTTTGCTGAAAGAACAGTCTTAGAAGCCCGGCTTGGAGCACGGAGGTGGAGGACTGTTCTGCCTGCCCTTCCTACCCCCACCCAATGTGACAGACTCCAGAAAACTTCTAGAATATCAAAGGGTGAGATGCCAGGCCTGAGATCTGACAAAGTCTGGGCCAAAGGCAGGCTGGCTGGCTGGCGTTTTTAATTCAAAGGTCAGTTGAGCAAATTTCATAGTCAGCTCATTCCTTTGGGTCCAGGCTTACCAATCAGTGAAGTGGTTCGAGAAAACTTCCTGTGCCTCTGTCCCCCACTCCCACCTTAGAGCAGAGGCACATTTTTAATAAAACAAGGTTCCCCTCTTGTCACAAAGAATGCATGTGTCCGCCTCAAGTTCAGTATGAATGCAGTTTTGCACCATCCCAACATAAAGAAATCGCAGGCTGCCTTAGAAAAAAGCTCAAAAGACAAACCAGAGTAATTCCCACAGAAAGCTTTAGAAACCAAAGTCCTGCTTATTCTGCATGGAGAACACAGGGAATGAGGACACATATTTCAGCCTCTTTTTTCCCCCCCATGTTTCATTAGCATTTTACTTTTCGGCAGAGAAGTCCAAAAATGAACCAAAGGGCTTTTGAACCACCAAGAAAGGCTATGCCTTCTGGTCTTTCAGGACACTGCACACCGCCACCGCCCCCCCTGCCTCAGCCCCTGCCAGACTGTGGATGAGCCCCACCACCTTCCATTTTTCTCTCTGGTAGGCATGTGGGAAGCAGGAAGGAGGAGATGCTCTGTAGGATTGGCCTGTCCAATCTTTTGAGTTCATTTAGGATAAAAACTGATATCAAAACGGATGTCAAGCAGAGAAATCTAAATATTTCACACCTGTTTAGTGGCTATAGACAGCCCATCATCTCTTTCTCTTTGGGTTTCTGTCCTTCGCTTTTTCTTTTTCTCTGAATTCTCCACCAACCCGTGGGACTTTGCTGGGTAAAGCCGAGCTCTCCTCTGGTTGCTGGGCTGTGCTTATTAAATGGGGATGAATGTCAATGTCACCCAGCTCATTAATAATTGATTTCCAGCCCTGTCTCTATTTGCAGAGCAGAAGCCACTTACAGAGTCTATTATTCCAACTCTGTGTGTGGGTCACAGGGCCAAAGAGGTTCTAGCAGGGGTAACCTTTGTTGACAGCCATCACCATGGCAACCCCACACATCTCCAGCCTCAACCCCGATGCCCAAGAAGGTGCTGCGTCCTGCCTTGCACTGGGGACTGGGCTGGAGTTTGCTGAGCTCAAGGGCTATATGAGCAACTCTGCTGGCAAAATGGGATTTTTCCATTTTAGTTTTTGGTCTTTGTCGAACAGCATCACATTCTTTAACCAACCTTTTCGGAATCTGGAATCTGGCTTGGAAAAGGGCATTTTCAAATTTAAAAAACAAAACCCTGCTTTTCTTTCTGTCTCCTCAGGCAAAAAATAAAGACAAAGTAAATCCCCTCTGGCTGCTTTTAGGTCATTTTAAGTCAATGAAACCTATATAATCCCAGAATAACCGATTGTTTCTTTTCCACCCAACCAAAGACTGCAAGCTTAGACCAGAAGAATTACTGTTTTGCTTTTAACCACCTATTAATATTTTGTCCTCCCAGCCACGTTTCCTCTATCCCTCTACCCCTTCTTTGAAGATTTCCCCCCACTAAATTAATGTTTAACAATTAAATGAGGCCAACGGAAAGTTTTGAAAGATCCACACAATTACGGATTGGGTGGGCATGCAGAGCCTTTAATTTAAGTGGGAAATGTTTCCCAAATTATGGCCTGAGACCTCACAGCTAATTACATAATTTTCTGCATCTGAAAAAACATAAGCTGAGAAAATGCAAACAGAATCACACTGATAATGAGAGAGAAAAACCTGGAAGTGGGTCCATCTATTATCTTAGAAAACAGAGCTACTAGGTATATCAAGGAAGAGGACGTGAAAGAAGCCCAAAGCTAGAATTGCACGTGGTTTGAGAGGTCATCTGTCCACGTTTGTCAAGTTGAGCCAGACCATTGTGGCCAAACATGTTGGAGAAATAGTGTATATTTCATCTGTGCTTGGAGATTTTCTAAGGCACATTTTCATACTGAAGGCTCTACTAAGTCCCGCAAGGAAACAACATATTTAATCTTGTTTTGTCCAGAGTTGGCCAAATTCATGTGATTTTCTAAAAGAATCCTTACTTAAGTAATGTTTATTGAAGTAAGTGAAAGATATTTAAAAAGCCATTTTAAATAAATAATACTGATTTAATACATCCTTTGGGGAATCTTTTTTTTTTTTTTTTTTAATAAATGTTTTATGGTCCCATGAACCTGTGTTTCTCAGAACACACTTTGGGGGTGCCTGGGTGGCTTAGTCGTTAAGCGGCTGCCTTCGGCTCAGGTCATGATCTGGGGGTCCTGGGATGGAGCCCGCGTCAGGCTCCCTGCTCGGCAGAGAGCCTGCTTCTCCCTCTGCCTGCCGTTCCCCCTGCTTGTGCTCTCTCTCTCTGTCAAATAAATAAATAAAATCTTTAAAAAAAAAAAAAGAAAAGAACACACTTTGGGAAATGCTAATCGAATCCCATACCTCATAAACAAAGATACTGAGTCCCAGGAAGAGGAAGGGATTTGTTCAAGGTCCCAATGGCATCTTAGGGCGTTCTTGGAAGAGGACAGTGGATCAATGCATTTGCAGACCAATGCCCTGTGGATTAAAGGTGCCCTACCTTGGAGGTGAGACACAGACACTGAGACACAGACTGGATGGCCTTCAAGTCCATGATCAGGGTAAGCCAATGCATTTCTCTGTGATGTTGTCGAAGAATCCGACTTTTAAGTGAGAACACAGAATGCACTTGAGGAACTGGTGCATTTGGGAGACTGGGGCACCTGGTCACCAGAGGAGGTGCCCACTGAGCATTCCTGTGAATCACTTCACACTTTGCTCTTCTGCTCTGGCTGATGATAGCTTGGTATAGTAGGAATGTTCCAGCCCAGAGCTAGGAGACTAGGCTGGTGCTATTTCAGACGGATCCTTGCTACAAAATATGGACACTGGGGTGTCTGGGGAGAGCGGGGGGAGTAGGGGTCAGAGGTAGCCTCTCTTCACTTGGGGGCAGAAAATACAAGATTTCATGAAAGCTTGGTCACTGACTTCACGTTTAAGCTCAGGACATGCCTCCTTATCTGAGGTCTGAGAATCCCCATCTGTAAATGAGGGAGGTGAACCCCAGTAGTATCTTGAAGTCCCCTCCCAGCTTTCACATTCTTTATTCTATGCTCCCTCCCGGGAGGGAGTGACACTCAAAGCCACATTCACACAATGACTTTATCATGAATAGCTGCTTTTAAAGTCAAAATCCTCTTCTCTGGGAAAGAATTGTCTTTGTTCTGTCAAAAAGCAAGGTCAGTTCAGACCAGCACCCCACAGAACAAATGCTTATGCAAAGCTTGTGCCATTTCTGGGAGGCACCTGGGGTAGTCTTGTGAGGGTTGGCTGTCCTTACTCCCCAGGGCCTGCAAGATCCTCAGAGAACAGCTTCTCTTGTCTGGCTCCCACCCCCTAAGAAGAAAGTGGGAGGTACAGATGTGCAGAAGCCAACAAATATATATGTATATATATATAACTTTATATAAAAGTTTTCTTTGGAAGAGAATTTCAGAAACTCCGAAAACTTAGGTCCCAAGTTTGGGTTCAGCTCAGGTCTTCCTCCTGATCAAAAGTCTCCATTCCTGAAATGCTATCTGAGTGAAAACAACTTCATTCAGGACATCAAGCCGTGAAGTCATCAAGTTTTGAAAAAGATCAACCTCCCAGACCACCATCTGTTATGCAAGCTACATGCAATGTACAAAGTTGCTAATTTTTTTGGCCAGAACTTTAAATTCCATGCTTTTAAAAATTAAAATGACAAACAACTTATTTTTACAAAGACCTTGAGCCAGCCAAAAACAGTCCGGCTCCCCCTCAGGTCCCAGAAAAAACACAGTTTTGACGAGAGGTCTTAGATTGTCAAGTCATGCCACTGGTGTTTGCTGGACCCTGTGTCTTAGCTGAAAAGAGCCCTGGTGATGGGGGTCCTAGAGGAAAAGTCACTGGCTTTCCATTGTAAATAAAAGCTAGGAATGGTCGTTCCCATTCTTGACTCTTACCTGGCATGCACATCTGACCATTTCTGGTAAGGAAAAGTTCACAGGACAGTTTAATGATTTATCAAGAGCAGCTTTCATAATCTTTATGTTACTTTCCCCAACATAAAAATTGGCCATTTCTCAGCACATAACACCCACAGAACCAGAAATTGTGCAGCTGAGTGTCTCTGCAAAATGGGTAATCTAGAAAGCCAGACAAGGACTGTCTTTAGATTCTAGATAATAGTCTAAACAGGAATGTTTTTGCCCTGCCCGGTTTCAGAGATGTTGAAAATAGTCAAGTCAATGTACTAATGTGCTAAGCCATTGTTGTTTGAATCAATTCAGACCCACACAAACTAAGTTGAGTGAACAGACTTGAAAGAGCTTTAAGGTTTTCCTCACTTTCCAAGCGACCCTTTACAGGTCACCTATTTTCCAAGCACTGTGAACAGCAATGACCTATAAGGTATCATCTTTAATCCTCATAGCAATCCTGCATGATTAATAGTATGAAACCCATTTGTAGTTGGGGGCAAATTGAGACTCAGAAAACCTAACGATTTATCCAAGATCACAGGGTTTGTATATGATGAAGCCAGAGCTTGAATTCAAGTTCACCAAGCTGGGTTCTTTTCCTCATATCCTGTAGAAGATGTCAATTCTGGTTCTTTCAGTACAGCTGTCACAGTGGTGACCTTTCCCTTTGCCACCCTAACCCCCAAATTCTAAGACAATAGAAGATTGTACCAAAAAGAGAACATTGCCCAAGATGGCAAATATGTTTCATCCAGAGGGTTGAGATGAGCCAGCCCTGGCTGCCCGGAAAGCTGTATTTACTCTGGACCCATGAAAAGAAAGCTGGGAGGTATCACAGCTTCTAACCATGGGAGAGGAAAGGTGTGGTGTATTTGTATATTTTCTGACTCTGAGCTGTAGGATGCGATCATAACCGAAATTCATCTCTCTCTCTCTATACATATTTTTCTCCCCTTCCCTTGCTTTCTCTCTTTCTCTCATGTTTTGAAAAAGCAACACTTAGTGTGACTCCATGACATATGCTGCCAAGTTTCAGTCCCCCAAGAACTTATTCCAGCTGTGAAATATCCAAGAACAGAAAAAAGAAGATGGCAGGGATGCCTGGGTGACTCAGTTGGTTAAGCGTCTGCCTTTGGCTCAGGTCACGATCCCGGGGTCCTGGGATGGAGCCCAGTGTCAGGCTCTCTGCTCAGCAGGGAGTCTGCTTCTTCCTCTCCCTCTGCCCCTCCTCCCTGATGGTGCTCTCTCTCTCTCTCAAATAAATAAATAAAATCTTAAAAAAAAAAAAAAAAGAAGATGGCACACATCTCCTTTCACAGAAAAATGAAGAGTCCTAAGTGTCCCCCAAATCATTTCCCCCTTTGCCCCTTCTCATTAACAGCAGCTCTTGGTCACCTTTTCTTTTTAATTTTTAATTTTTATTTTTTTTTTATTCTTCTGTTAATCCCCATACATTACATCATTAGTTCTAGATGTAGTGTTCCATGATTCATTGTTTGTGCATAACACCCAGTGCTCCATGCAGAACGTGCCCTCTTTAATACCCATCACCAGGTTAACCCATCCCCCCACCCCCCTCCCCTCTAGAACCCTCAGTTTGTTGTTCAGAGTCCATCGTCTCTCATGGTTCGTCTACCCCTCCGATTTCCCCCCCTTCATTCTTCCCCTCCTGCTACCTTCTTCTTCTTCTTCTTCTTTTTTTTTTCTTAACATATATTGCATTATTTGTTTCAGAGGTACAGATCTGAGATTCAACAGTCTTGCACAATTCACAGCGCTCACCATAGCACATACCCTCCCCAGTGTCTATCCCCCAGTCACCCCATCCCTCCCACCCCACCCCCGACTCCAGCAACCCTCAGTTTGTTTCCTGCGATTAAGAATTCCTCATATCAGTGAGATCATATGATACATGTCTTTCTCTGTTGGACTTATTTCGCTCAACATAATACCCTCCAGTTCCATCCACGTCGTTGCAAATGGCAAGATCGCATTCCTTTTGATGGCTGCATAATATTCCACTGTATATATATTTGGTCACCTTTTTCATCCAAATTTTTGTCTGCTTCAAGGTGACCCACAGTTTGCCGAATAGCAGACCAGATAGCTCTTGCCTGACACCAACAGGAATGCTCAAAGGCTTCTCCAAGTCTTCTAATGGATTCCACTGTGGCCGGTACTTATATTCCTTTGGCTTCCTATTTCTATCCAGAAAGGCATCTGGTCTTCCTACAAAATCATATCTAGTCACACTCAGCTTCCACCCCTCAGGGGAGGGAAACCTCTGTAGAGATCCCTCCTGGGCTCAGGCTGCTGGGGTGATCTCATAGGTCCCACATCTGCCCAAAGCTTCTGCATCCCCAGTATTCCTCTGCAAGCCCCAGAGGATCCCTTCTCCTGGCCTGCCTTCCTGCCTTCCTGCGCCTGCTGTGTTTAATCTGTCCTTCCATCCGTCCCTGAACTCCACTGGACCTCTTCTCTGGGAGGAATGGAAGAGAAAGGCTGAAAAAACAACAGGGCTGTTGAGGAGTTGTCTGGGAGGGGAGCGGCAGCAATGGGCTGTCCACGCGTAAGCAGTCAAACGTCTGAACTTGGAGGGAGAGCTTCAGGGAGACAGGGCTTATATCAGCCAGTAATATCGAGGGCCAGAGCTTAGACTAATAGGAAGAAATAAAAAATGGGAATGTTTCGGCTGGACATCAAGAAAAACATCCTGATGAAAAGGGAAGGCTCCCACGTGGGGGATGTTCTCATAAAGATGAGTGAGCGGCCAGGTCACTGCTGCGCTCCCCCAGCGTGGCTCCAGCAAGGTTATAAACAAGGCTGTGCTGCCTCGGGTGGATTGGAGCCTGGCCTCCTTCCAGTTTGCCTTCCCTTGGAGAAGACCCCGGAGATGGGGCATGTAGATGATGTCGTATAGGGTCAACCTGGGTTGTAAGAATCAAGGAGGCACTTAAGCTACTTCATGAACATGGGAGTTTGGGGAAGTAGTTAGCGGTCCGGAGGATTTGGAGAAGTGTCAGGAAATGGGACAGCTTGAAACTCCTCCCTCCTGCTTGTGTTGTCTCTGTGTGGCATTCAGTTCTCTCGGCTGATCCTCTTCCTCTGGTTCCTCAGGGGGTTTTTGTCCTTGCAACTTCTGTTTGCATGTCATGGCGGGCCTCTGCCAGCCCTTTAAAAGTGATGTGAGCCCCAGACCTGTCTGGGACTTTCCCTCTCCCCTCTGTCAAGCACATAACTCGGTCTTGCAAACTCCATGTTTCAGCCTCTGCTTTAGAGCATGACCCCCTCCTGAGCTCCAAGTGCCTCCTGCTTGCGTTGGGTGAGTGCTCAGCAGTTGGAAAAAAGATGACCTTCCCATTCACACATATGGCCCAGTGACTGGCTACTAGGTTTATTGGGCCTCACCAAGAGCCTTTTATCAGTGACTGATGTGCCATTTGTCCGCCCCCCCCCCCACCACCAGTTCTACCACATCCACCCCTTTGGCTTCTGGCTGTGAAGAGGCCAACCTCTCCCCACTTATGATGTCCCCCATCTCCCCTACCCTCATATCAATGGAGTGGGGAGAGAGGGGCATCCTTCTATGAATTGTCTCCTACGGGGTTATTTGTTTTCCTCTCACTTATCAGTGTCATTCAGGATAAATCCGAATTCCAACATGTTTGCCAAATGCTGGCTCCTTGCTTGCTACTCCTTGGATGTGTTGAAGAATTCAGCCTCACATGGGGCAGCTTAAAGTCAAGGAACTACTTCTAAGACCCTTACCAGGCCTGGGGTGGGAGTGGAGTGGAGAGAGACAATCCAACAATCACCATTACTCAACACAACAATCTACAGATCCCCACAGTGTGCCAGATACAGCTATGGCGATCACCTCACTGGCTCCTGGGACGATCCTGCGAGAAAGGGGGCTCATCAGTATCTCCATTCAACAGATGAAAAGACACAGTTCACCACAGTGCCCAAGGCCTGGTGACTGGTGCCAGATGTGAGACGCCCGGACACCCACGGACCGAGAGGCGAATTTTGAAAGGCAAATCCCTCTGTGGTTGTCCTGGTAAGAGGACTGCCAGTCAGCAGAGAAGGGCCCCTGCTTTTCTCATCAGCTATGTGGCACCCTCACTTGTATTGTTGGTTATCACTCTTCCAGCTCTACGAGAGCTTTCACCAAAGGACGTCTTTCCCATTTAATCAGTCACCAAGCCGTGCTGCTTTTATCTTTAGAATGTCGCTGGGAAGTGGCGCCTCCTGCCCGTCCTCACCACCACTGCTGCCACGACCCTCTCCCAGATTCCTGCCCTGGGTTCCCACCGGGTCTCCCCGCCTCCAGTCCTGGCACCTCCTCAGCCACACTCCAAACGCCAAACGGCAGCCAAAGGGCTCCCTCTATGAGGCACCTCGATTGTGTGACTCCACTGAGGAGGACTGGAAGGATGAGTGGTGACAAGCAGCAAGCAGGGCGCCCAAAGCACACGGGTGTCCTCCTGGTTTTCTGCAGAGCTGTGGGAGGCTCTGGGCTGCCGTGCGTGGGATCAGGTGGAGAGGTCACAGAGCACATTGGGCCTGAGCCCCTGAGGAGCAATTCGCCTTCTCAGGGGGGCTCCTCGGGACAACCTGCTGCAGTTGGGGACTTTCTTTCCCCAGGAGCGCTCGGTATCAGAACATCTCTGCCCTCCAGGAAAGAGTTTCTCTCTGTGTCACATGCAGCAGAACCAGTACAAAGAGCGGGATGAAGAGGAAGGGGTCAAAGGAAGAAGAAACAGGAGGGGTGGCAAGCTGTGCTCACACCTGCCGTGCCGAGGTATGGCCCCCGGGGCTGGGTCCTCCGGCCAGCGCTGCAAGAATCAGAGCCCAGAGTTCTGGGGCATGGTTCCGAGCGTGTTGGGACAGCCAGGAGCCCCCTCAGTTCCTGGAGGAATTCGAGGGGCAGGGGACTTAGAGAAGCCCATTTAGGGGGCCCTATGTCCTGCCACCCTGTCTTCGAGGGCCCTCCTTCGAGTCTCTGAGCGCTCACTGGCCCACGGCTCACACGGGGCACTCAGTAATTCCTTCAGAAGTGAGTAGGTAGAAGGAAGGTGGAGCAGGAAGGGAGGACCCAGTGGCCAGGAGCCAGGCAGTATCACACCGAAGCAGGTAAGGGGTAGGTCAGGAAAAACTTCAGACAGGTGTGGGAGGTCCAGACCCCTGGCTCCATTTTTCATTAATATAATAAAAACAAGAATCACCAGGGAGCCAGGTGCTGTGCAAGGCACTCTACGATTGCCTCCCTCCCAGCCACCCTGGCCTCACTGTTGTTCCTTCAGACCAGGCTTACTCCCACCAGGGAGGGCCTGGCCCTCCCTGGGCCTCTGCCAGGAAAGCTCCTCTCTGTCAAGTTGTTGCTCTAAGTCCCATTCCAGTGAAAGCTTCCTTGGTCACCCTATTAACCCGGTTCCTCAGCCCCATTCCCTACCCCTTCTGAGCTGCGTTTTTCTCCAAGCTATTTACGTCATCTTCTGACACATGGCATCATTTCCTTATTTATCATGTTTATTGTCTGTCTCTTCCACTGGAATCCAGGTCCCACGAGGGCAGGGATTTTAGCTTACTTTTAGTGTACTTTGTTCACGGCTGTGTCTCCGAGGCCAAGCATGGTGCCTGGCACACAGAAGTTGCTCAGTAAACATTTGTTGAATGACTCTTAACCATCATAATGACCCTAATCAAAACCAGGCATTGTGGCTCTCCCCATTTCATTGCTGGGCAAACTGAGGCTCAGGGAGGTTGGGGAAGTGGCTAAGGGCCAGGAGCCAAGAAGGGGTGAGGGAGGAAAATGTGTGTGTGTGCCTGGGTCTCTGTGATACTGAGAGCAGTTTGTTTTTCCCACTCAGCCCTGGGACCTTGGGGCACTTCTCAACATCTGTGAGCCTCTGCTTTCTCTGCTGCAAAATGGGGATGATGACAATGCATCTCTATAGGGGTGTCAGTGAGCCGGCCGGGACGCACGTCAAGGGCTCCTCAGTGCCTGGCACAAAGTGAGTGTTATCATTGTGGCCTTCTTGCTGATGCCCAGGACGGTTCCCCCCCTCACCCCAGCCCTGCTTCCGTCCAGGTCCCCCACCACTGAATCTCCTGGGTGGGGAAGCTCCCTGACTCATGTTATCCTCTAGATCAGCCAGGACCGATGGTTCTGCCTCAGAGAGGCGGGGTAGAGCCCAGCGGGCCGTGTTTGCAGCCCAGCAAATGTTCCTGGAGCCTTGTTTTTTGTTCTGTTGCTGGGCCATTTGTTTTTATAGCTTATCGTTTCTGCAGGGGGGCTTTGAAAGGCTGCCATTGCTCCAATGGATGTTTCCGGTTCGCCTCCATCAAGCCACATTTAATGAAAACCAGTTTAAGGTCTTCTTCCTCATAAAATGTCTCATTGTTGCTCCGGCAGCTCCTCTTTGGAAATAATGAAGATGAACGCTCCCTCCGTGGGGTAGCACACAAAACCCTGGGCCGCAGGAGAGCTTTGCTCAGTCCCCGGGAAGTTTCAGAGACTGGAGGGGAAAAACAAGCCAGCGCAGCCTGTACCAAGGACGAGCAGAAGCAGAGGCCTGGGAATTCTGAATGCCGCGGGTGCAGGAAATGGAACCCGGGTTCTTTGTCCCCTCTAAAGGAATTGTCAACCAAAGAATTTTTGCCGTGGAAGGGGGCGTTCTATAAGGCCCTCAACAAAAGCTTGCGGTCGAGAGAAGTGACTTTTCTGCCAGGGGACCTCCTTCAGGCTTGCCAGGCCTGGGCCAGGGTCAGGGGTGCCTGAGGAGGATCTGATGGATCTGCAGGGACAGGGGGTGGGTGAGTGTGGGGAGGGTGGGGGAAGGGAACAGCTTGTGGCCAGTGTCACCAACGGCAGGAGGCCTCCTCTGAATACAAAACACAAGGATTTTAGACACGAGTGTTTGAATGCCTAGGCGCTCCTTGGTTACACTGATGTGAACACTAGACACGCGCCACACAGGACAGGTCTACACAGCAGAGTAATGCTCTTCTCCTGAAGATGCGGCTGGTTTTCTCCCTTCAGGATACCTTGGTGGTAATAAATCGTTCTGGAACTCTTCTACCCATTGATTATTTTGTCAATTGTTGCAGGGGTAAAAGGGTTAAATACAGTCCACTGATCTGGGTCTTGTCCCCTCTCCAGGTGTCTGCATGCTTACTTCTCATTGACTCCTCACTCCATCTACTGCACTTGCTCTCACCCAGGCCTCTCTCCTCCAGGCAGGAAGAAGAAGAGCAGAAATGGCCATGCAGGAGACCTTCTTGGGGACTTGGCTGACCTGCGTCAGCAAGGAGGTGAGGTGAGACCGGGAGTGAGGAGGGCAGCCAATCCTCTCTCACTACCCATGCTTGCCCCCACAAGCTGTGTGTCCTCTGAGAGGTCACCTGGCCTCTCCGGGACTCAGTTTTCCCAATTTGAAACAAGGAGGTTGGTTTCGATGAGGGGTCACAAACATACAGTGTTTACTTGGGCCCCAGGCGGGCCGCAGTCCCAGGGCAGGAGCAGAAGGGATGGAGGCAGACGGAGGGGGGGTGACCTCCCACTGACTGGGGGGCAGCCACTGCTCCGTTCCAGCCAGGGCTGTTTTTCAGAAATGGAGATCCTCAGCCGCCAGATTCTCCATTTCTCAAGAGAAACTAACACCCTGGGTTTTTGTGAACCACCAAATTCTTAAATCTTGGCAACGGAATCAGATGTTTAAGACGGTGTGCATGCAGGTAAAAAAAAAAAAAAATCAATTTGTTGATCCCTAAAGTAACCCCTGGTTTCAAACTCTATGATCCATACTTATTTATGACAGAAGAGTGGGGTGTGTGTAAAACCCAGAACTGCCCGGCAGCCCCAGACAGGAGCCGGGGGCCCGGATGCAGCATGGACGCACGGCCCCGAGCACCGCCGGCGTTCCATCCCTTCAGCTCCGAACCGGGAGGCGATGCCAGCACCCTGTGAGGATTCAGTGGGGTCCCTTTTGCAAAGGGGTAGACTGAGGGAGGGTAGAGTGCCATGCCCTGGTTATTCTCATCATGTAAAAATTCTTCTCACCACTGGAGACCCTGAGGCCCAAACCTGGAACTAAGCTGTCTCACATCTCCGAGGCTGCTTTCCCAAAGCAAATGCCTCAGATGATATGGAAACCAGATGCGGAGCAAACACCGCCTTACCTTTTTTTTTACCCCCCTCAGTGCTTTTGTAACTTTTCAAAGTCATCCCACGTTCATGAGCTCTGATATCACCAAACTCCCAGCTGCCCGGCCAGGCTGTTAGACCAGGGATTATTACGTTCCAGATGGGGAAACTGAGGCTCAGAAAGAAGAATGACTGGGCCAAGGTCCCAGAGAATGTGAGTGGCATGAGATGGAGGCCCCGTGCGCTGATGCGTGCTGGCAGTCCTTTCTGGGTGGCCAGCTGCTGGCGAAGCACAGAGCTTTCTAAAACCAGGCTTAATGCAGAGCGCCTGCCCTCGGTGAGCGACAAGACAGCCGGAGCATCTCCGTCAGTCCCATTTTCAGTGGCAGTTCTAACAACGGTAAAAGCGGCAGCTGCCTCTAGCCACGATCACTCCTGCCCAGGGCAGGGCGGCAGTTGCCCACAGTGCTCCCTCTGCTGCCTAAAGTCCAGGGTTATCTTCGCAGGAATACTTGCCTCTTCTCTCCCGCTTCACGGCCTGGGCACTACTTTTCCCCCTCAGCTCCAGCATCACTGCCTCCAGGGCGCCCTCCTGGAAGCCCCCTTTCCAGCTCACATTCCTTTGCTCTCCGGGAATCATGGTTCTTTACTTCAAAGCCTTTATCTCAGTTTGTGATTATACTTCCTATATGTTCAGGACTGTGATGATCTCATTATTTCCATCCCCTCCACTGAAGTCTGCAGGTGGAGGGCAGAGATCTCATCTCTTTGCAATCAACGTTATAACTCCAACACCAGGGATGGTAAACAGGAAGTATTTGTTGAATCAGGGCATAAATAGATATGTGAATTACGTGATACCCACCATTTCATGTAATTCTCTCTAAACTCCATGAAGTAGATACAAGGAGTCCCTTGTGGTGGGGGGGGGAAAAGAGTCTGAGAAGGTCAGTGACTCACCCAAGGTCACACAGCTAGCAAGGGATGGAGGCCAGATTCAGCCACAGGTCTGCCTCATTTCCAAATTTTCAAAAATACACTAAGAAAATAATATAGTGAACCTCCATATTAGTAAATGTTCTCCAGAGAAACAGAACCAACAAGGTATGTGTGTGTGTGTGTCTGTGTGTTTGTGTGTGTGCATGCATGTGTATGGAATGAGAAGGGCGGGGAGAGAGATTGATTTTACTGGCTTAATCAATTCTGGAAGTTTGGTAATTTTGCAGTCTGATGGGAAAGGCCAGCAGGCTGGAGACTCAGGGGAGAGTTGCAGTTCAAGTCCAAAGGCAGTATGCTGGCAGAATTCCTTCCTGCTCAGTGGAGGTCAGTCTTGCTTCTATAAGGCCTTCAACTGATTAGATGAGGCCCACCTACATTATGGAGGGCAAGTTGCTTTACTCAAAGTCCACAGGTTTAACTATTAATCTCATTCAAAAAAACACCCTCACAGAAACATCCAGAGTAATGTTTGAAAATACCTGGGCACTATGGCCCACCCAAGTTGACACACAAAATTGGGCATCACCACCTCCATATACCCATCAGTCAGATTCAACAATGATCAAGAAGTTGCTACATCGGGGCACCTGGGTGTCTCAGTCGGTTAAGCGTCGCCGGAGTCCGGGGATCAAGCCCCACATCGGGCTCCCTGCTCAGCGGAGAGCCTGCTTCTCCCTCTGCCCCTCACCCCACTTGTGCTTGCGCTCTCTCTCTCTCTCTCTCTCAAATAAATAAATAAATAAATAAAATCTTAAAAAAGAAGTTGCTACTCTGTTTTAACTAACCTTCTTTCTTCTTTTTTTTTTCTGTTGGTGAAGTGTTTTGAAACATACCCTTGGCCCCATATTTTTATATACCAACCTACTTTTGAACTCAAGCCTACCCAACCACAACACATGCCCTTAATTCCCTGTACCTCTAAGAGCAGGCTCCTGTCCCCAACTTGGAGAAACATGGTCTCTCAAAATGTGGAGAGGAGGCTTCCAGTGCTCAGGGCCCAGCCTTCCACTCCCTGAAAGGGAAGTCTGATTTGTGGGACAACTTTCACGGTCTCAGTGAGACATTTCCTCTGCGCTCCAGCAAGTCAGCATATAAGGTGACCTTCGCCAGGGGTGGGGGTGGGGCAGGTGGGAGGCTTGCACCTTCCACTTCAGAAAATCACTCTCCGTTTTTCCACAGCCATACTTTTGTTTTCATTTTCATGTTGCGCCTGCCTGCTCCCCATCTGTTTATTGCTTTCTTCTCCCTCTTCCTCCCTGGCCTCCTCCCCCTCATTCTCCTCCTCTGCCTTTGAGGGGTCTGGACTTTTGCACACTAGAGAAAGGGACCCATTTAATCTACCATATTTACAAGCTTCGTAAACAAGGTACAGTGAGTAAATCATGGAAAAAAATGCATTTTATGTGAAAAAGTTCATTATTTGACTTTGTTCTGTTAAAATTGCCTGGTATAACTAACTCCACCCAGTGAATTTGAAAAAAAAAAAATAGAGAGGGAGAAAGAAATGAAAGGGCCCCTAAAAATGCCCCAGTTGGCATTTATGTCCCATAATTTCATATCAATATTCATATCATTTCTGTGTTTAAAAAGACTTGGAGTTTTTCTCTAGGCAGAAGGTACAGGGACTCATTTAATGAGGCTTTCCAATAATTTTCCCTTAAAAAATTATTTTTTAATTGTCCAAATGGATTTAGGAACTGGGATTTAAAAACTGACCAACCAAATAAATTCTCTTCTTGACTCGTTGAATAATTTGTAGCCATTCTTCTACTTTAGTGTCATTTTGTTTGGCTTTTGTAACTTAATAATTTTGTGTTATGATTGTGGGGCTTCCAGATTTTTCTATTTTTCTTATGATGATAATAATAGCCAGTATGTTAAAATACACCAAGCTCTCTGCTGAACATCCTAGATTAATAACTTTGTTTAATTCTCACAAGAGCCCCATGAGGATGTGGAGGCTTCGCAGGGTTAAGGGACTGGTCCCAGGTCACCGCGAGGAAATTACAGCCCTGTGACTGAAACCTCACAGCCAAAGCTCTGCATCATTTAAAGTCTAATTTTCTAACTTAAAAAGGACAGACCAAGACATACTAATAGTAATAGAATTGTCTTTAACAGGTAGAGACATGCGTGACTTTTAATTTCTTCTTCAAACTTCATTAAAATTTTCAGATTTTCTATAATGAATCATGGACTAGCGCTCATATAACTGTTTTGTGCGGGAAGTAATGTAATCCTGCCTAACCTTATCTAAGGAAGACTGAATATCTTTTATAAAGTGTTTAAATAAACGTGAGAGTGTCTGAATACAAAATTTGCCTGATACTTTGTATATTGGGATAGAATGCAGAGTTCCAGGATGCAGAGGACCTGGGCTGTGTGGGCTGTCCAACTCCTCATCTGTGATTATGTGGGCAAGCTTCTCCCCTTCCCCGGCCTTATTTGTCTCATCTGTAAAATGGGACTAATAGATTGAAATGCTTTTAAGGGCCCTTCTGGCTGCAAACTCCTATGACCCCTTTAATTGCTTATGAAATAATCTAGATGGCCTCCTTGTCACCAAATATTCAAAGACACTGCTTGATGGGAGCTCATAATATCCTTAACACAGTAGAAAGGGCTCTCAGGCATTTTCTGTCTTTTTATAATGGCTTTCAAGACACAGGTGCAGAGAAGGTCCAAAGGGATTGGTAGCCAGGCTGTAGATGCCCTCTTAGGGACTGTGACAGGAGACACAGGCCTGTTTTCAGAACATACCAGATGGATGACACCCTCTCTAGGATATGGAGTATCTCAGGCTGCTACGATCAGCCCTTTTTTCTTCTGCTCCTGAAGGCACAGACTTGGAATTGATTTCAAGGACAAAACAAAGCCACCTGCAAATTGCATGGCTGTGATTTTTTTCTCTGCTGCTTCCCAGGGCCTGGGTTTCCACGCATGTGTCCCACACTCCAAGCCACCCTTGTTTTAAACCAACAGTTAGGGCTGAGACCAGGGGCCTGGCCAGCCTCGTCTCTGAGCACCTGGGTTCTCGAGGCAGGCAAACATCTCTCCGCCCAGGCCTCTGGAGAGGCCACAGCTGCTCTGTTTTAAGCCTGCAGCTCACACCCCTCCCTGGGAAGGAAGCAAGGGAGCCCTGGGCTACGTGGAGGTGAAGCCCAAAGCCGGCCCAGAGCCCTGGCTCCCAGACAGAACCTCCACCAGTGATTCTGAGGATCCCATTCCCACCACCACATCCAGCCACCACAGGGAAGTCGGCACCAGGCGCCTTGGAAAAGAAATCAAAATGCAGGCACAAATAATAGGAATAATCTTAATAATCTGAGACCTGCCGCCCTCGCTAGCAGGACCATAAAGGGCATTTGTTTCTAATTAAACACCAAAACCCTAAACCTTTCAACTCTGCATCCACAACTACTGTAAATGTTTATGAAAAACGGGAAATTCTCGTTTAATTCAAACCATGCCAGAAATGCGTTTTCGTTGTCTCAACTGGTGGAGAAATCCTACCGGCCCCAGCTTGAGCACATCTGAGCTTTAAATTAAGAAAGGCAACAGTCCTGGGAGCACAGCGAAGTCCTGGGGAGGACCTGCGTGAGGCAGCCGCGCGCCTCATCATGGCCAGCTTTTCAGAGGAGCCTGGAGCAAAAGCCGAAGTGTCTTCCAGAAAGAGGTGCAGGGGAGGGTCACAGACACCTCAAAAATGGATCAACCTGCCCAGAAAAATGGTTACAGGCAAAAGCGCTGAAATCAGACAACCTGGGTCTTCTTACCACCTGGGTGTCCCCAAGCAAAGTTGTTCAACTTTCTGAGACTCGGGCTCTTCACAGATCACCGTGATAATTAAATGAGATGAAGCGCTAGGTGTGGCAGCTAGCGAACGTGGCATGGTCCCTACCCTTGGAGAAGCGGCATTCGTCGGGTACTCACGCCCAGCTCCGGGGTATCTCTGGGCAGCGCTTCTGTACCCTCATCAGTAAACCCTCGGAGTCGCTGCAAAACCCTCACTGAGCTAGTGTGTCGGAGAGGAAAGGTTTCAGCAAGACAGCAGCCCTTGCAACAATACCAACATAACTGTGCCCCAGGACTCGTGGAACCTCTCGAATGCCTCTCCCCCAGATCCCACGCCGGAGATCACGTACCCACATGGATAACCCCTTGGGGCTGCAGAAATTCCCAAAACGGGAGGAATCTCTGCCTTCTTAATCAGAGGATGAATGTCCTCCCTTGGAGACAAGCATTTCATTTTGGCTGAGAGAGCAGGAACGAAGCCTCGGGGACTCGCTTAACTGTATTTCCTAACGTTTCATCCAGCCTTAAAAATTGGGGGATTTCCTTTGCAGGTCTTTGGGGAGAAGGGTTAGGACCTACAATCTGGGGCTGAGTCATCCTTTCTCTCACTGTGGATATTCCCACTCTAACAACGTCAGCAGTGGCCTTGCAAAAGCAGGGGGTCCACCCTCCCACGTTACTGCCCTTTAGGCAGAACAGAGGAGGCAGGCGTGTTGCCCCATAGCATCCAGCTCCCCTACCTCCAGGAAGGTAGCCCAAATTCCCATGCCCTCCACTTCTGTCCACAGGGTCCACCCCAGGCCCAGCCAGAGAGCATGTGACTCAGCTTGGCCAATCACACTTTCACATCCCCTGGCCGCAGGGTCTCAATCGGATCCAATGAGGTATATCAAGAGTTTTGCTGGACTATTGGATGAAAGGCACGTTCTCTTTGCCAATGGACCTGAACCTGGAAGGATGACAGATGGTAGCCCTTGTGTTACCAAGTGGAGCCTGAGGATATAACCAACCCGCAGAGAGGTACAGGGACAGGGTGGAGAGAAATCAGGTCCTTACCATATATATCATTTGAGCCCCTGGGTCCCACCATGCCTGAAGGTGGGATCTCAATCTTCTGATTCCACAAGCCAATACATTCTCTCGTTTGTTTATGTGATTTTTGAGCTGGTGTGTCAAAAGACAGCAGCATCCAGCAAGTACTTCCTGAAAACCTACCATGTGCCTGGCTCTGGGCTGGGTACACTACAGGATACCGGGACTCAAACACACACAGAGATCTGGAGTTGAGAGTCTCTTAGGAGAGAATGGGACATGAGCTTGAGTGATGGTAATAGTAAAAAATACTGTGACAAATGCTGCAAAAGGAGGACACAAGATCCTGGTGACATACGAGGAGTGAGAGCCTTCTTTAGGCCAAGGGCCAGGAGAAGGTTTGTGGAGATAGCATTTTGGCACCATTTTGAAGAGAGTCACACTGACAAGCAGAATTTGGGGTGGAAAGTGGCAGACAGGACTCCTGGTAGAAGGGACAGTGTGAGCCACATTGTGGGACGTGGGTTTTAGAATGAGGGACAAGGACCGGGGGAAACACTGGGCAGACCACCGGGATTCTGTGGGGGCATGGCCAGGACCCCCCTTCCCCCCAGAGGCCCTCTGATGTCTTTGCACCACTCTGAATGACAGTCTACCATCCCTGGCTGCTGGCAGCCAATTCATGTGGCAGATCTCAGCCTGCAAAGGAATCTAGCTGTTGCTTATTCGGATTATTCAGGCTACCTCTGGAGGGAATCCTTTACTTACTGAGAAGTTGCCATGCAAGCTCTGCTATCTCTGAAAGTTAGCCAGTTCACTTTGCACTCTCCGAAAGGCAGCTTCCAGCATCAAGCCATGCAACACGGGCAGGAAATCCACTTGGGAGAAGCCTGGGAGGAGCACTCCCGTCAATGCCTTTGCAGGGTCTGGCCCTTGCCAACCTCTTCTCACGCCACCTGCCCTTTTGCTTTCTGCATTCCCCATGGCTTCCAGCCACAGAGCCTTTGCATGTGCTGTTCCCTCCACCTGGAATACCGTCTCTCTACCTAACCAGCTCCAACTTATCCTTTAGATCATGACTCAATTGCCATTCCAGCTAAACAACCCTCCCGGACTCCCAGGGATCCACTCTTAGTGTATGGGTTAAGGGCCAGCATTCCAGAGTCAAAATGTCTGGATTCTAATTTGGCTCCAGTGCCTCCTAAGTGTGTGATGTTTTCATGCCTCTGTTTTCTCATTTGTAATGTCGACATCATAATGGAGAGGCTCAATAACAGCAGTAATGTTAGCACATAAAAACATGAAACAAGCATGAGCCATTGTCCTATGACTTCAAAGCACCACGGCCTTCTGCCTCCTGCCTCTTCACTGATGTACTTTAATGTATTCATGTGATCCTTTGATTGGCATCAGTCTTTGCCAATTGACTGAAAGCCCCACGAGGCAGGGTTAATGTCTGGGTTTGCCCATTGTTATATCTTTAGCACTTAGTACACTCCCTGGTACATAGTAGGTACTTAATAAATATTTCAGGAATGCAGGCATGAATAAAAGAATATAGGCAGAAAAAAGTAAGATCCCAAATATTCTCATCATTTGCAGAAGCTCTGATCTAAAGATGTCCCTCCAAGTAACTCAGGAGCAAGAACTTGAAGTTGCAAACATCTGTGGTTTCAAAGATGAAGAAAACAGATTCCAGAAGATGCTCCAGCCACTGAATTCCCCTTTAGCAATTCATTTCCTCCTTAAAGAAGGATACAAGGCTCAGAGTAAGCATGGCCAGCCAACCAGATGCAACACTCTGAAGTCAGCAGAAGTCTGTCTGATGTGCATCAAATGACTATAATTCCTCTTCTAGCATCCCTAACGGTTCCAGGGAAGTTTCTGCATTTGTGACCTTTGGCCCAGATTTTAAATAATATTATGCTTTCCTCTGCAATGCTATTGTCTGAGAGTTTACATATTTGGGGTATGTTTTTAATATGTGTCTCATACCATATAATGGGCCAAATTCTCCTCCGAGATCCATGCTAGATCTCCAAAGTATGGAATATGTTATAGATTGAGGGGTAAGCGGCAGTTTTCATGCCAAACTTTTGATCCCTCATTTTTCTGTGGTCCTCCAGAAAGGACGGCTCGGTTGCGAATGACCAAAAGCGGGCTTGGGGTTTGCAGTAGGGACATTTAGCATTTCCCTCTGCAAAACTCCTCAAATCAGTCCTGCAGAAAGGTTGAAAGAGGCGGATGTGAAGGCTGAGCACTAATGGGAATGGAGGTGGGACAGCCAGACACTAGAGCCTCACCTTTGCACTGAGCAAGTAATGCAGCTCTGTCTGGGTGCTGGTTTCCCTGGAGCAGGGCTCCTGAGGCTTCCGTCCCTTCATCCCACTCACCTGAGCCAGCCTGGCAGCATTCACTTGACGTGTATCTCAACTGGTCTGAACCAGAGATGCTTTCCTGCCCGGATTGTTCAGACTTCTGAAAGTTTTTCTGCATATTTCTTCCTTCCCCAAAAGAAATGATTCTCCAACTCTGAGGTTCTGATTCCACGAAGCATTTGGAGTGTAGTTCTGAGCCACAACCCTCCCCTCACAATGGCTTCCATAAAGGAGAAAGTGCTAGAAGAACAAAAAATGCATGCATATACACCCAAAACTCACACCCCTCACGCCACCGGGACTGAAGCCACACCCTTAAAATCCGCCCCTCCCCCATATCTTACCAACCTGAACTCCCACCCTTCTGGGGTCTTACCTCAGTACCTCGTTTTAGGTCTAAATATCTACTTGTCTAGCAACTAAGTTGCTGGAAATCAATGCTAGAAATCAAATTCGTCTCCTCAGATAAATGTGTGTCCCTGAGTGACCCAGCCAGTGAAATGAGGCTGGGCGGAACTCTCTGATGGCTGGGGTCTGAGCACTGTGGTGGGCTGGGTTTTCAGGGTACAACCTAGATCCCTGCAAAACTCCACGCACAGAGGCCTTAGAGGACAACAGCCTCAGTCTATCCATCAATGTCCTCCTTGCCCTTGGCCTCTCTCCATTGGAGATGGTGAACAAAGAGAGAATAAGAAAGATTAATTTCTTTTTAATCCTTCCCTTCGAGCAGGGGCCTGACCCCGGGCTTTGGCCTATTTCAGCTCCATCCTGGGCAAGGCCATATTTCACACCAAATCATTAGTTTCTAGCGGAACAAGGCACCACCCATGGGGTATGGATGGTTTCCTATCTTGCAGGAGCCCACAGGGGCTGCTCAGACATGATCTCATCCATCCCCACCCTCCAGAGCAAGGTGGGGGCAAGGAACATTCTCTTGGCTCTGCTGCCGAAAGCAGTCTAGCCCGGAGGTGAGGTGCCTCTCTCTAGCTGTGCATGACCAGGGGCGATGCCCACGCCAGCCCTCCTTAGCTCCAGGCAAACCCTCAGCAGCCCAGATCTTCCTGGGCAGAAGGACAGCATGGTGGTGACAAACTCTTTGTACCACAAAGCAAGTATAGGTAAATGAATGGCCATGGCTGTGTTCCAATAAAACTTGATTTCCCAAAACAAGCCGTGTTTGGTCTATGGGACATAGTTTGCCAAACCCTGTCTTAATATAAGGCCTGGCAGAGGTTCCTGCCAAGAAATGATCTTAGAACGTCAATTGGAGCAGGATTCCTCAACCTCAGCACTATTGACATTTTGGGCCCCATAAATGTTGGTGCGGGGGCTGTCCTGTACACTGGCCAGCAGCATCCCTGGCCTCCAGCCAGTAGTTGCCAGTTATACCTCCCCTAAGTCATGACAGTCAAAAATGTCCCCAGACAATGTCAAATATCCTCTGAGGAGGAAAACTGCACAGAAGTTGGGAAGTACTGGGTTGGAGGGAATGTAGAGAGCTCGTGACATTTGTGTCCCCTCAACTGTTGTCCTTGCCCAGGGTTACCCAGCCTCAGTTTGCACACCTGCAGACAGAGGGCTATGGGATGCTCTCACCTTTCTGGGTTCAGATGACGTAAAGGGGTGCCCCATCTCCGGCTTCCTGAGCACTCCTATGAGCCCTGCTCGCAGCTGCCTGCTTTGCATGCACCATCACAATAACGGCATGAAGTGGACACTGCTTTACCCCCACAGGAGAGCAAAGCTAGGTGGGCCCTAGATCACGCAGCCAACAAGTTCAGAGGCCAGGACTCAAACGCACAGCCCATCTGCCCATGCCCTCAGCCCCTGAATCATTCCGGTAAGCTAGGTGGGCCCTAGATCACACAGCCAACAAGTTCAGAGGCCAGGACTCAAATGCACATGCCCTCAGCCCCTGAATCATTCCGATGCTGATGTCAGCTCTCTTTGTCTGCCTTCCTCCCTCAGACTTTCTGACACTGGCCTGTCTGCCCAGAGTGGAGACTTTCCCCCTCTCTGTCTGGGCGGGGCAGTGTGGAGACAAGAGCTAGACTCCTCCAGGTCCACACTTGGCTGCCTGACTCTGAGTCGGTGCCCCATCCTCCTGCAGCCTCATGTTCCTTGTCAGTGAAGTGGGGATGATAACAGTAGTGCCTTTGAAAGGCTGCTAGAAGACCAGAAAGATAATGCAGAGTAAAGGCCTGGCAAGCCTTGAAGTCCTAAAGAAACATCAGTATTGTTACTGTGACCAGGGCCAATGGTCCCTTTCCATAGGGTGGCCGCTACGTCCAGACTGGCTCCCTCTCTAGCTTCCGTCTAAGTTTGTAGGTTTCATTTTGGGGCCTGGACCCCAAGCCCTTCTCGGAGGTTCTTTCGGCACCCTCTGGAGTGTGGCAATTAGTCAGATCCCAGGTCCCCTTGTGCCACTCTCTTCACCCAGAGCACCTATGTTTCTATCTTTTGTAAATACTGAGCCTCAGCTCAAGATTCCTTTTGTAAAATGGGCTCAGCTGCTGAATAGAGCTAAAAACCATCGCTTGAGGGCTGTGTTCTCTAAGTGTGGTCCTTGAACGAGCACATCAGCATCAAGTTTCACCTGGGAAATCGTCAGATATGCAGAAAGTCAGGTCTTATCCCAGACTTACTGTCTCAGAATCTGCATTTTCACCAGATCCCTCAGAGAAACTATGCCAGGTAAGTCTGAGTACCTCTGCTCTAGGGATCCTCTCATGCAGAAGTTCACATTGCTGCACCTTCCTGGGAGCTCCTGCACTGAAAAATGGGCACAGCTTTGACTAAGTCTATTCAAAGCTGCAGTTAGGAAATCCTTTGGGAATGCAGAGATTTCTGTAAACTGAGAGTAGGTATATGCAGAAGAGAGGCCCCGCTGAGCCCAACCTGCAGCCATGCCCACCAAGGCATCAGGTATGTGACTGAAGCCTTCTTGGACACTCTGGGCCAGCCCAGCCAAGCCCAGCCCAGCCCAGCCCAGCCACCAGCTGAATATCATCAAGTCACATGGAACCAAACTGTCCAGCTTAGCCCTGATGGAATTCTTGACCCACAGAATTGTGAGACATTAGAAAATGAGTGTTTCAGCCACCAAGTTTTGGTGTAGTTTGCCATACAACAAGAAATAACTGGAATAATTTCAGAGGAAAATCTGTCATTTTGGTCCAAAGTCTTACCAACTCAGGTTAGAAATATGATCAAGTGGGAACCAAATGATCAGAAACACACTGTTGTGGCAGAGTGTTTAGGTCACTGTCTTGGCAGACTATCAGGCTATGAGCTCCTTACCTCCCTCATCTGAGTGCACTGAATCTTATCTCCCAGCAAGACTCATGCACCAAAGGAGGCAGGGTGCTCCAGACCTCCTCCCCGTGGCTTGGGATGCAAATCTGAGAGACTGGCTCATCCACGTATCAGTGGCTAAAGGCAAATACAGTTTCATCAGAAGGTTTAGATGATGTCAGCATGTTCCCAGTAGAAAGTTCACCAAGCTATTGCTTCTTCACTTAAAAAAATAAGAGAAAAAAAACCCTCTGGGCTAGAAATCAGACACCTTGGGATTTAGAACCAGCTCTGTCACTTTGAACCATCTCTGTAAACTTGGAAGGTGACAAGCTTTGCAACCTTGGGCAAAATCCTTTGCATCCCTGGTTTTTAATTTTTCCATATGTCCATTATGATTGTGTATAAAGTTTTCACCTATAGTTCTTAGAAGTTTGTGGAAGATCCTCAGAGACCCCATGTGTCTATGGGGGTTAGCAGAGGTAAGAAGGACAACTCAGCAACCTGAGTGCTGGGTCCTCCAGCTGCATTTCAACCAGAGGAATTTATTGACATTTGGCAGAATTCTTAATTTGAAAATGAAAACAAAAAAAACATTCCCGAACACTACCCATCTTCATGATTTGTAAGGGACCTTCTAGAACTCTCATCCCTGAATTCTCTTCTCCTAATTTTGAGGGGGAGTGGGTGTGGCAGTCTGTGCATCGATTTCCCCCACTGCATACTTCAGAAAGGTAGGCATGGTGAGTCACTCTTTGTCTTTCCTGCATGGTATTCACCCCCCCCTTTTTTTTAAATTAATTTATTTTTTTATTATGTTATGTTAATCACCATACATTACATCATTAGTTTTTGATGTAGTGTTCCATGATTGTTTGTTCACCCCCTTCTTTTAATAATAGCACCCCAAATTTCCTTGGGGAAATCACCCCCCCTCCACTCTCAGTCTAGGCCCCATCTAACTGGGAGCACATGACCAGACACAGTCAATCAAAATGCAGTGTCCTCTTGGCCATGACATACTGTTCAGTGATGGATGGGCACAGGTCCCAAACCAGCCCAATGAGAGTCTGCCCTGTCAGAAAAAGTGGCCATCTCTTCATGGAGTTGTAGAATGCCAAGTGGGAGCTGACGGCAGTTATCTTGCCACCTCTGTATGAAAGCCAACCAAAGAATGAATCCAAATCAGAGGAGAGCAGAGCCGAGACATGGAGAGAGACAGTACCTGGATGATATCATATAAGCTTCTGGATCCAGCTGAACCTGAAGTCAAAGGCCCTTGGGTCTTTTAGGTATTTAAGCTGAAAATTCCTCCTTCCCCCTTTCTTTTTTAGTTAAGCCAGTTTGAGTTGGGTATTTATCTCTGAAACCAAGAGTTTCACCTCACAGAATAGGGGTAAATATAGCTTACTTGAGTCTGGGGATGTCACATGAGAAAAATCTAAGTGTTTTGCATACCCTGACTGCAGAGAAAGTAACCTCCCAGGTTAGTGGCCTGAGAGTTTGTGCAATACCAAAGAACACCAAGCTCACCCAGCACAGTCACCCTCCCATCCCTTTTTGTATTTTTTTCCAGCTGCACCTTCTTTTACGGAGCTTATCTTTCTCCAGCCAAGACATCCAAAATGACATGCTATTGGAAGACATTTCTGTCTATGCTAATACCTGTGTTTAAATTTTTTTGTTGTGGTTTAAAAAAAAAATGATCATGATGTGATAGCAAATGAATGTTGGCAAATTACCAACTGACAGGCGTAAAATTTTATGAACATACACATTCCAAAGGAATGTGGAAATAAGCCATCCACTGTAGTCCAGTTTGGCAGAAATATTACAAAAATATAAGTTTGGCATATATTGCAATTCATTTAAAGATGCTTAAAAACCCATCCATCAACCTTGCATGGAAGGTCAAAGAAACACATGAATCCCAAATAAACAATAACTGATGTACAAGGAAAAGGCCTGAATATCTGCCCCGAATACCAGAGAGAACGCACACATGTGGAAAAGATGGTGGTGAGGTTTGAAAGGCTGAGCTTCTAAAACCTTCATCAATGTTTAAAAAAATAATAATCACTTCTTAGCAATATGTAAGGTGGGCTGTTTCCCCTGAATGGCCATCTGAATTCTGCTCCTCAGAGAGAATTTTGCTAATGGACTGATGGCTGTATGTCCTTAAAACCTTCATATTTTTTATTTCAAGGACCATGTCTAAATGGAGCAAAAAGAGCACAATAGATCGCTCTTGCATATCTGGCATCCAGACTCTCTATGTTGTCAGGAACCTGGAGGGGCTGACCTACTCCTTCCCAATCTTCAGATGGGCTCCTCACTTGGACCTGGCCAGTCAGATTATTCGTGGTCATGGTGATTGGTTCAAGGATGGCAAGTTCCCCATCTGAGTCTTCCATAAGGTCTGATAAGTGAACATATGAGAGAGAGAGAGAGAGAGGGAGAAAGAGAGAGAGCCCAACCATTTTTCTCTAGGATCCCAGGGAAAAAGGACCATGGGGTGTGGAAAAATTGCTACTTTACCCTCAGCCTTTTGCAGAAGAAGGGAATGAGGCCAACATGCTCAGAGAAGCAGGGAAGAGAGATAAATGCAACAGGGGTGGGAGAGATAGATAGGTAGGAATATAGATAGATATAGATAGATGATTGATAGATAGATAGATAGATAGATAGATAGATAGATAGATAGATAGAT
>NC_058403.1:191351778-191459751 GCF_002201575.2 Neomonachus schauinslandi | reverse complement strand
GATAGATAGATAGATAGATAGATAGATAGATAGATAGATAGATAGATAGATAGATAGATAGGAAGACAGGAGCAGAGAGATTTGAGATCCAGCTGTGCCTACAAATAGAACCACCACCCCTGCCTGGACTTCTCAGTAACATTAGCCAATAAATATTCTTTTCAGTTTCGGCCAGTTTGAGCTGGACTCTGCTACTTGGAACTGAAATAATTTTGACTGATACAGTTACCCACAATATTTGCAGCATGATCAAGACCATAAAAGAAATTGGACAAAGGAGAAGGATGACATGGTTATTACTTCAAAGAAACTCACCATTTAATTGTGTTTGGTTTGGTAATGGTTTGCTAAACATCTATTCTGTTCCAAAGCCTGTGCGAGGGGCTGGGTGATCCTAAGATGATTAGGACACAGGTCTCACCCTAAAGGATCTCCCTGCTGAGTCAAGCAGTGGCTTTCTTCCTGGTATTTTGGAGATGGGGAGATATGTGGCTATTTGGAGCCAGGAAGGCACCACTTAGCACTTGAAGAAGGTGAACAAAGTCTGGGGAAAGAAGGAAAGCTTGCAGGATATGGACTTGGAAGTCCAGTTATAGTGTTTTGGCACAGTGGAAAATTATGAAAGGAAGATGCTTCCCTGATGTCCTCCAATCCTCCCATTCTAAGTGGCCTATTTTTTTTTCCACATTTTTAACTATTTGTGAAACTGGCTTATGAATTGCTGAAGTGTTCGAGATGCAGCTTTCCCAATGGTCATGTGGGAACAATATCTAAATTGCAGAATTCCTGTGACAGAAATACTGCCAGTTGGGTATCTTACTTTTTGTTTGCCATTCTTCTTAGTCATAGGATTTCTGACTTTTAAATGGGCTCCTGGCTCCTAGAATAATGACTCTATTTCTTAGCCTCTCTTGCAGCTGTTTGTGACCATTTGTCTAAATTCTGACTGATGAAATGTAAGCAGAAGGGTTACCTGCAATTTCTAGGATGTGTCCATGAAAGGAGAAGAAGGGCTCTTCTTTTCTTTTTTTTTAAAAAATTTATTTATTTATTTGACAGGGAGAGACACAGCGAGAGAGGGAACACAAGCAGGGGGAGTGGTAGAGGGAGAAGCAGGCTCCCCAGCAAGCAGGGAGCCTGATGCAGGGCTTGATCCCAGGACCCTGGGATCATGACCTGAGCGGAAGGCAGACACTTAATGACTGAGCCACCCAGGCGCCCCGAAGGGCTCTTCTTTTATCCTTTTTCAGTCCTGGTGCCTAGAATACAGCCACGAAGGCTGGAGCTTCAGCAGCCATTTTGAATTAGAAGGCAGAAACCATGTCCTAAGACAGGAATCAGCAAATGTTTTCCTTCAGGGTCAGATAGCAAGTGTTCTCGGCTTTGCAGGCCATATGTTCTCCACTGCAGTGCAGAACCAGGGCACAGACAACAAGTAAATGAATGAGCATGGCTGTGTTCCAATAACACTTTATTTACAAAAACAGGCGGTGGGCTGTAGGCCACAGTTTGCTAGGACAGAAGAGCAGCAAGTTAAAAAAAAAAAAACAGGGTTCTGCTGACATCAGACACCCATTCCCTGAACATGAACTGCCTCTTCCCAGACTTATTTTATATGAGAAAAAAAAAAATTTTGGGATTTTTTTTTTTTTTTAGAATTTCTGTCATTCGAAGCCAAACTTAATGCCAATGAAAATAGTTGTTTAAGGAATGAATAAACGGTGCATGTGAAATATCCAGAGTATACATTAAAGACAAGTGGTTATTGCATAAAATGGGTATTTCCTGACAACAACCAGATAGCTGTACTCAAAAAAGCTTTAACCACGTGCAAGTTGAGGACCTGGTGGCCAACAGATCTGAAGTCGGCAGGGATGAGAGGGAAGGAGTCTGCTCCACAGGCAGAGTGTATAAATGAACCCTTTCTGACCTTGGCCATGCCCCTCTGCTCCACACAGGGCCCGAGATCCCACTCTCTGCCTCTGCACGGTCCTGTATTCTCCTGCACTGGTATTCCTTCCCACCTCTGAGATGTTCCCATCAGGACAACAATAAACCACTCAGAAAAGAAAATGTGCTAACCTTTATTGACTATAATAAAAAAGATGACGGTCTAGGCCCATGTAAGCTGACTTGGGTTACAGCGCCCAGGCTTGGCCATAAGTCACCCTCTGGCAACTGAAACCACATGAAGCACAGTGTTGAAAACTTGCTAAATCATTTGTCACTCAAAGGCTTTTAAAATAAAATACTTTCAGAAATAATCATTTGATTTCAGCCTCCAAACTGTGGGCAGCACTGAGCTGGATGTAAATACTCTCTCTTCACAAGCACATTCAACAGCAACTGAAATCAAGGCCAGTCAAAAGGCTTTTGCTGTCAAGTTTTAAATCCAAAAATACACTTCTCTCAAATTCCAAATTTCTTCTTCCTTATGCCTCAAATGAAATTATTACATCAGTGGGGAGGCAGAGGTCTCTAAGCCTGGGGGAAAAAAATATCCTGACTACTGAGTTTTCTGGCTCTGGATTTAAGTAAATTTGACTTTCATGCTATGATATCCACTCATTGAATGTCCTACTGTGTGTCAAGAGCATCTGCTCTATTCTGACCATGTGGCTTCAAATCCTGGCTTCACCACTTAGTAACTGTAAGACTTTGAGCAAAGGTGTAACCTCTCACCTGCAAAATGGGTTACATGAAGAATTAAATTCATTCATTCATTCATTCACCTACTATGTGCCAGGCACTGTTCGATGTGCAGGGAACAAAGTAGATAAATGCCATGCTTGTATTATGCCTGATGCAAAGTAATTATTCAGTTAATTCTCATTGTCATTCATATAAAAAATATGGATGTATGTACATTAGACCACATTCTAGGTGCTGAAAATCCAGAAGGAAACAAGAGTCCATCCTCTCAAAACACTTACATATACTTGGGGAAGGCAGGCAATATGTAAGTACACAAACAAGATCCTTTCTTATGGTTATAACTGCCATGAAAACAACTAGCTGGGGTTATATGATGGAGGGTAATCAGTGATGGTGTAGGCAGGGGAGGTCAGGGGAAGATAGCTTGAACCACCACCTGCAGATCCGGGAAAAAGCACTCCAGGCAGGAAGGTGGGGCTGTGTAAAGGCCCTGAGGCCAGAAGGGGCTTAATGTGTATGAGGAATAGACAGAAGACCAATTAAGCAAAGGGAAGAGTGGGATAAAGTACCATTGGAGAGGTGGGCAAGTCCCTCATTGTATGGGACTTTGAAGCCCTGATAAGTCTTTCAGATTTTATCCACATGAAACAAGATCCTATTGGAGGGTCTTAAGGGAGAGCTTAATCTGATTTTCGTTTTAAGACTTGATCTTTATGAATGCGTAGAGACCGGGGTGGAAGCAGGATGACCGGCTGGGAGACTGCTGTGGTCCAGCCAGGAAATGATGGGCTGCATGGTGAGATGGTAAGAAATGGACATAGTAGGGCTACCATGTTGGGTACAGGAGGTGAGAGAAAAGGAAGAGATGGCAATGATTCCCAGTTTTTCAGAAGGAGGTCTAGAGCTGGAATGAGGGTGAGAAGACACTGTGAAGAATTACCACTGGGGATAGGACAGCAGTCTGGAGGCCTGCTTCAGGCCTCAGAGTCATCACCCATGGATGGAAGATGAAGCCAGAGGGATGGATGAGGTCACCCCAGTGATTAGTGGAGCAACAGACAGCAGCCTGGAAAATTTCCTTCCGGCCTTTTCTCTCACAACTGTTTTATTGCTATCTGGTGAGTTTCACTCCTGGTGATGGTTTCCTTCTTTGGGCCCTTCTAATCTGTTTCCTTTTAGAAGGTGGCTGTGTTCAGTGGTTTTTCATTTCTTTCTCTGGACTAATTTTATTGCTCATAGCCCTCTCTTCAGCTGCCTTGGCAGGGAGATGCTGTATATTACAATAGTTATTATTTTATTTTATAGCTCAGTTGAATCTATATTCAGCTCATTATAAGTGTATGGGTCCCACTAGCCAAATACATTTCATAATGGTAAACTCTCATTGAGAGAGAAATCTCATGTTCTCTTGTTATCTCCCAGAAGGCTGCCCCCTAAATTGTGATGAATCATATGTGGGCACAAGAAGTCCACAGTTTGGGTCAATGCTAGTTAAACCATGCTCCTGGTTCAACTTGGCAGTATTTATAAAGCTGGGACTCATGTGGTGTAAGCTCAGAGTGGCAAGGAGGTGGGAGAAGAATTATTCAACGTCTCAAAATGAACATTTCCCAAACCTAGATCCTGATCATCCATTCATCCCTTTCCGTAATCTTCCCTATTCCAGATGGTGGCAACTCCACTATTCCAGCTTCTCAGGCTGAAACATTGGCACCATCTTTGACTTCTGTCTTTCACACTCCACATCCAATCCTTCAGCAAATACTGTCATTTCTTCCTTCAAAACCTATCAAAAATCTAACCACTTCCTTTCACCTCCACTGTGACCATCTTGGTCCAAATCCTCAATATCTCTTTTCTGGATTATTCTACCAGCCTTCCTAGCCCTTGCCCCCTCTTGTCTATTCTCAAGTGGGCCAGAGAATTCTCATGAAAATAAAGTCACGATATACATCGGCCCAAAACCTTCCAATGACTTTCCTTCTCACTCACAGCAAAGTCAAGTTCTCAGTGTGGCCTATGAGGCCTTACTTGGTCTCTCTGACTCATCCCCTGCTGCTTTCCCAGTGCTTACCATACTCATGTCATGAACACGTGTCATACACATTTTACTTCAGGGCCCTTGCACGTACTGTTCTGACAACCAGGAATGCTCTTCCACCAGATATAAGCAAGGCTCACTCCCTTACCTCCTTTAGGACTTCACTCAAATAGGACATCCTCACTGAGGCCTTTCCAAGCATCCTTATCTAAAATTTCAATAACTTGGCCACAATACACCAAGTTATACTGTAGGAACGAACGAACTGAAATCACAGTGGCTTTACACAGCCAAGTTTATCCCTTTCTCATGCTATGTGCCTACTGTGGATCAGCAAGGGGTCCTGCTTGCAGTTGTTCCTTGGGCTCCATCTCGGCACATGCTCCCATAGTCAGAAAGGCAGGAAGAGAGAGCAAGGTGAATGACACATGGCTCTAAAAGCTTCTGCCCAAAAGTAATGCACACTACCTCTGTATTTCATTAGCTAGAGCAAGGCACAAGGTCAAGTCTGACTTCAGGAGGAGAGGAGGTAAAATCCTTCCTTGTGCCCAGAGTGAGACTGGGGAAGGACCCAAATGACCACCCCAGGCCAGAAGAGCAGAGTAAAACCCCCTTCATCTGTCTCTACTTCTCTCCTTACCTGCAGCCTTCCCGGGTCCTCCCATCCTTTCATCTCCCAAATCTCCAACAAGTTCTCCTTCCTTCTTCAAGGAATGCTCTCTCCAGCCCTAACTCTTTCCTGAACACAGACACATATCATTCCCTGGATTCTGCATCATAGAAGCCAAGGGCCCGGTTCTGCAAAGCCAGCCTCCACAGAGGGTAAAGTCGGGGAGGAGGGGGGTAACTCGGCTGGCAAAGCCAGAACCTTCTCAGCAGGCTGACTGAAGGGCAAGGCTGGAAAAGCTCACAAGTTATGAAGCTCTGTCCAGTAGCACAGGCGCATGGCATCCTGCCCACTAGCCAGAGCACAGTGCTGGCTGATTTCCATAAGGCTGACACCAAGATTTTAGCGATCAGAGGAAGATCCAGTCTTTTGGCATTCTGTGCTTTAAAAAAAAAAAAAAAGTTAGATTTAGACTATTTTTTTAAATGTATGGAATCTATGAGGGCTAACGAGACTGTTTGGCTAGCCGTTCCTGACTATGCCTTTTAATAGAGATTTAGTATGTCAATAATTTTGTGAGTACTTAAATCCCCATTCATCATTTCAATAATTTTTTACTGAGTATCTACTATGTGTCAGGCACACAGCAAACAAGACAAAGCTCCTTGCCCCCAAGGAGATTAAATTCCTATGAGGGGCAACAGACAGTGAATGAGATACATGAGTAGTTGCTGGGGCACCGGAAGGTGCAAGTGACACGGGAGAAGTCGAGGTGGAGCAGAGGAAGGGGGCTCTGGAATGTGGCTGCAGGCGGATCTGCTGTTCCAGGCCCTGGCAAACATAGTCACTGTGCAGGAAGGTCATGTGAGATTCTGTTAAGCTGTCAGGTCACCTGTAGCCCCCACAAGCAGAATGGAAAGCTAGTGTCGCAGGGACGCTGTGGGTGGCTCTCATCACCCCCTGGTCTGGGGACCATTGCTTCTTTTTCTCCTCTTCTTTTTAGAGTGATGAAAATGGAATGGGTTCTCCATTTTCCTCACCTCTCACTCATCTCTCATTGGGACCATTCCAGGAACTTCTGGGTAATGTGATTGAGGGAGAGGAGCGAAAAGTTGCCTCTGGACCTACTTCAAGGAAATGTCACTGAAACCCCCGAATTCATCCCACTTCAGTGAGCAGGTATCCCTGTCTCCAAGGAGCTGAGCTGGCAGCAACTTGCCAACCTAGCTGATTAAACAAATACAAGAGAAGACCACATTTGGCAGCAACAAAGGATTAAAAAATCCCTCCATGATTATCTTGGGCCAAATCTGAAGAAGGAATCTGCATTCATCCTGATAACATGTTAAGGTTCAGTGGCGGAAAACTCTGCAGAACAAGTCGGGTCTCGGTGTGGAAGGGGCAGGGAAGGAGCACGCACTTACTCTGCCAATGAGGAGGAAAAAAATGTTAACGAGGGCGAGATAAGAGCCAGACGTGTGGAAATATTTCTCTTTGAGGATATTCTTTGTACCAATTACTCTTCAAAGATATCACGTTTGCGTTTTTGGCACAACTTGACAATTAAATTAGACGAATGGTTTTCAATGTTTTCGCATCTGATGTGCCTGAAACTCTTCTTAATGCTAGCATTTTCAGCCCATCACACACATTCTTAAAACTTTGGCAACTCGCATAAACACTGATTTCGATTAAGTCAAGAATTTAAAAACATTTCACTATTCGTCTCTTTTTTAAAATGACATGACAAGTAATCAATTGGGCTTGATTATCATTTTGTAGTGCCCGAAGTTTGGGGATAGAAAGAAACACAGGCAATAAATTTCTACTTTTAGATGATGACTTCCAAGATGGCTTCATTACTTATATTCATTGACTCTCCTTTCCTCCCAAGGATTAATGGTGCCTTGAATCCCCCCCTCCCCCATTCAAGTTCATGCTCCCAAATGGTTCTTGTCCTGGTCTGCTGTCACTGTCAGTTGCCCAGGAGAGGCGGAGAATGCTGTGCTGGACATTGGGAAGGAGCATAATAACAGTGTGGTCAGAATAGGAACCTCAGCCAGAGGAGAAGCAAATTCCAGGTCTTATATCTAGGGTTATGGTTTCCCACTTGCTGATGTGACAACATAACGTGACGAGATAATGACTTCCAGGTTGGTTCCAAATGGTCTGGGATTGGAAGGTGAATGTGGATGGAGGGCCAGGTGGAGTTGCAGCAGCCAGATGACGCATAGATTGGAAGAGGTGGCTATTCCACAGGACATCTCTCCCAGGAGTTCGAAGAGTACTGACGATCTTCTCTAGCTGGCTGCTGACATCCCAGGAGAAGCACAGGTCGTCGATGGTCAGATAGGCCAGGAAGACTGGCACGTGGTAAGGAAGTTCGAGGAAAACTCTGAAACCTTGCGGCTTCCCTTTCTTCTCCGCCCTTCCCTCACTTCGTCTTTCCCCTCGTACCCGTCATTTTGTTTTCTTCTCGCTTTTGAGATGCCCCAATTTTTAATCGGTTTAGATTTTGATCAACATCAGTAATGAAAAGTGACGTGCCCTTTCCATACCCATTCTTTGTGCAGAGGGCTCTTTCAGGCCATCAGGGATATTTACTTACGAAAAATCCCACAGAAACCTGCTCTTTCCCTATTTTATCTCTCAACGCGTTTTGTAACGATCAGTAATCTGATGTCCTCTTCCTTGGTGGATGGAAAATTCCATGAGGACAGGGGTCAGGTCTGTTTTGCGTACCATGTACCTCCCGCCAACCCTAGCTGTATCCAACATGTCTTTATTCTGATGTCTTGACATCGGGGGCCTTACTGATCCTTAGGGAGACTGATCATCAGAGGGTCAGCCATTTCTTAGAGATAGCACATGACTTGCATGGCTTTCATATGCAAACCAATCAACCAAAGCCCATGCCCCCCAACTACCTCCTTTAAGGGGCACTCACAAGACTGTTTAATACTCCAGGCTAATAATATTCCTCTGCCCTAATCACCCCTGGGTCAGGTACCTCCCTCTACCCCCCACCCAGAGACTGCCAAAGTTATTCAAACTAGCCAGTCCTAAGGCTGTTTATCCTGCCTTCTCTTTCTTCTCCAGTGAAAACCACAATAAAGGTTCTTGCCCACTTTCCCCTCATCCTCTCTGCCTCCTGACTGACCCTGCTGCTTCCCTGTGTGTCCCTGTGTGGCATGGTGTGCCTCCTCTTCTGATCTGTTGGTCTCACCATACCCGAATACTAGTAGAACCTCTATTGTCCAACACTAGCACAGTACCCAGCACACGGTAGGTGCTCAATTAATATTTGCGGGAGACTGACTAAGTAGATGACTCTTGCAGCCCTTAATATTTGCGGGAGACTGACTGACTAAGTAGATGACTCTTGCAGCCCTGCCTCCAAACTTCAAAGTCCACAAAAATTCCCTGTCCACTGTTTCCTTCAGCTTCCTCCTTCCTCACACCAGGCCACCACCTTGGCCAAAATTTGGGTGGTCCCTCCCACCCCAGGGGGTGCCATTCTTCCTGCCACCAGCAGGGTTAGTGTGGCCCAACAAGGCAAGCCTGATGGCGTTGCTGAAGGGAGAGAGTGCTGGGACATCGAAGGGGCTTTTCTTGGCTGTCTGTCATGATGAGACATTCCAGCTAGCAAGGAGAACAAAGACAACAGCCAGGGAGCCTCGCCTTTTATGGTTCTGTCCTGGCAACACTTCAGGAACAGCCAGAACATGGACTGGGAGCCAGCAGCCTTTGTCGCCTCACTTACGTGCGTCCCGGCCACCGGTCCTCCAGCTAGAGGAACGCTAGAATTCTCTACCTACCACTTCCTTCCTCACCAGTATTCCTGTCTCAAAGCAAATATTTCTGGAATGTGATAGAATGTGGCAAGAGGCACGGGGATCTGAAAGTGAGCAGTGGTGGTGGAGGGGACATTATTCCCGACATTAGCCTTCCTCAGGCCCATCCCCAGCATGTCCCATCAACACCTGGGCCAGCATCAGAAAGAAAGAACTGAAGTCATCCCATGCTGAGATAACACCAGTGACTTTTTTTTTTTTTTGTCCCCTGGGGGATATTTGGAATCTTCTACAAAATAATAAGTAATATTTATTGAACAGTCACTACATGCTGGGCACCATTCTGAGCAATCTGTGTGTGAGAGAGCCACATCTTGCAATAACCCTGCAAAGGGGTATCACTGTCCCCATTTTCAGATGGGAGCACGGAGTTTGCAGTAAAGGGACTTGCCCACGGTCACACAATGAGACTGGGGCCAGATTTAAACTCAAGATACCTAGCTTCAAAATCTCTCCACTACTCCACATGGCCTCCTTCAAACAGTCAAATTCTGTTAAGCATTCAAAAGCCTCAGCTGGGTGACTAGTCAGGGCCTTAGTTTCTCTCTCTCTACTGTGAAGAGGTCTCTCCAGATAATCCCACTAAAAGGTTTTCTATGCTTTATTATTTTGACTCAACAAGTGATACTTCCAAGCACCGCAGATGTCCTCTGGGAGCTAAGGAGACTGCAGGGCATTTGAAGGCACTGTTACGGGCTTTGTGACCTTGAGCGAGTTGCTCAACTTTTCTGAGACACAGAGAGGGGAACAAAATAGTCCCGAAGCAGGTTTGACTCCAAACCCCCAAGCTCTTTCCAAGAATTCTCTACCTGTACCACTTCCTTCCTCACCAGTATTCTTCTCTCAAAGCAAATATTTCTGGAATGTGATAGAATTACAGGACACGACACATAAAAGCGTGGGTAAGGAATGGGCTTTGATGTTGGACAGACTGAATTTTACCTCCACTACTTACTAGGACATATTTAGCCTTCTCTGTGACTCAATTCTCTTATCTGCAAAATGGTCACTGACAACAGTCATGGTTCCATAGATTTATCTGAGAATTGCCAAAGATGATGCATTTTGCATGGAGCTGGGCAGCAGAAGCACTTAGTAAATGTTAGCCATTAATATGATCGTTGAACTTTATGATTTACTCTATTCTTCGCATGCCTCCCACATCTGGAATGGTGATGCGAAGAGCAACAGATGGGAGGGCAATCAAGACAGTGGGGGCCACAACAGCCAACTGGTAGCAAGCTGGAAGGCAGCGCCAAGAGGCAATTGTCACAGCTAGTTGGAGGCAGCCTATAAAAGGGAAGACTGGGATAGCCCGATGACCCATTGGGCTACCCCTTATGTGAGGAATATTGTTTCTCACAATCATTACTTCCTCCGTTTGCACAACAAGTGTCTGTCAGTTCCTTAGTGCTCTGCTTGCCAGAGTCAGCTGCCTGGACCTTCTTGAGCCCACAGGTCTCCATACCATCTTTACTCTGCATGCACACAGTTCAGGCATCCAGGAAGCCTGCCACAGGCCATCAGTGGTTCTGTCTACAAACTTTTTCGCGTAAGAGCCATGAATTTCCACAAGCTTAAAATGCCTAATTTCCCTACCTTTAAGGTTTTCTGAAATGAGAATAGAGTTCACATTTGATGAATTCACTTGATGTAGTATTTCGTCTCATCATCCAACAGCTGTTGATAAATGGGAGGGGCGTTTTAGAATTGAGGGAAGACACTCATTTGTCTTTGCATTTTGTGCAGAGATTAAACACTGTCCTGCTAGGGCTGGTAGTAGTAATTATAATAATTATCATTGCTATTATTAGCAGTTACTTTGTGTTGAGTTCTTACAAAGGCCCAGGACTTTGCATGTACTATTTTTTATCCCTATAAATAGAGCTCTGAAGAGTAGGTTCAGTTAGTCCCATTTGACCCGTGAGGGAACTGTGGTCCATAGAGGACTTCTGACTCTCCAGCCAAAGGGCCCAGATTCAAACCCAGGCCCAAATGGCTCCCAAATTCCTCCTGTATCATCTACACTGTTTGGTAGTGTTTCTCTCCCAAATCCCCAATGAAATCTTTGATAGGACCTTCTTCTACCAAATTCCCTTGAGAAAATATTGCAATAAAACAAAATTTTCTCTCTCAAGTCATCAGGCCAATGCATGAACCTAAATAAAAGGATGTAAAGAATAGATCATCCTACGGGTGATGAGCTCTCTGCTACTAGATATGTCCAAGAGAAGGAAGATGCCCCATGATGGGGGTGTCACGGAGAATTCCTGTGGCCTTGGGTCTGTCACCCATCAGTATGTGACCTGGGGTGAATCACTGTGCCTTCACGAGCCTCCTTGGCTTTGTATTGTGCATATGTACAATGGGGACAGGAGTCTTTCAGAGTCATTTGAGGAGTCAAGATGTTTACTGGGTGACGCTCATAGGAGAGCTCAAATGATGGTGGCTTTGTTACCGTGACTGTGATCATCAAGTCTGGTCCCTCAAGCCCCAAAGTCCCACAACTTCTCTTCAGAGAGTCAGAGATAGATTAACTATATCACCAGTCCCTACCAGACATAGGTCAGAATAGGCCTTTATGTTTCCACGGGCCAGTTTGAAAGCCCTAGCAGATTCCCACCACCACACAAGCACCACCTTGTCCATGATAGAGAAACCACACGCCAAAGGAGTGGTAACTTCTGGGTCCCTCTTCTGAACTATTGGCTCATAAAGAGCCAATAAATGGAAGGGCATTTTGGAATTGTGAAAATGCACTCATTTATCCCTCAAAAATTGGTACACCCAAAATCCTTCAAGGGAGATATGTCTACATCTACATCTCTATAGCTAATTTTACAGACGAGGAAACTGAGGCCCAGAGAGGCGGAGGGATCTGCCAAAGGGCAATGATGCAACAGGACCGGAATCCAGGTCTTCTGGGCTCCAAGCACTGGTCCTTTGGCATTTTGTGTGTCACCACCCTGTGACATACAAAATCTCCAATCTCCAGAGTAGACACAGGAGATGGGCTTTCCCTCTCCAGCTCTCAGCCAAGATGACAGATAGCTAGCTAGCTCTGAAGTAAGGCTACCATCTTGTGGACTTTCCTGCTGGCTGATACCTCTTTCAGTCAGTCACCTTATAGCTTCAGCTAATGGCCTCTTCCTGGTTTCCTGTCCACTAAACCATGTTGTAAAAGTACAGCTTCGAAGTCGTGACAAGCATAGTCACACAGCATCACGAGATGCTCAGGAGAGAATCTTCTAGGGGGTGATATCACACCCTCAGGGCCCCCTGGCCTTTTCTGAGCCCGATTCAGAGTCCCTAGACCATGGCTCTGGTCTCTCCCTCCAGAGGAGGGACTTGTCACACTTGGTCCTAGACAGTTCAGGTGATAAAAGATCAAAAGGCAAGCCGAAGCTTGTGGCTTGCCAACAGGCCATTGTCTGCCCTGTCTCCAAAGCTGCCTTCCAACCTCAGAGACCAGCAAGCAGCCCTTCTCTACCCGGCCACCTTCTCTTTCACAACTGATTAAAAAAAAAAAATCCCCTCCTGCTCTTAATTGCATGCTGTGTATTCAGATTTCCTGAAGTTCATGAACTGCTGTGAAATTTAAGACAAGTCTGCATTCCCACTGCATTGCTACTTTTTAATTCTAAATTCCACCCACCTCCCTAGGAAAAAAAGGAAAAAAAAAGCCAAGCTGAGTCAAAGAAAATTTATGCCAGTTGAAAGGAGAAGGCCAGCTCCAAATAATTCTACTAATAAAAGGGCAGTGAGAGACAGGGTAAAAATAATAAGGTTATATCCTCATAAAGTTCCTTTATTTGTGATTCCCAAGGTACTTGGGGAACACTAGCTCATCGGGGCAGAGTCCCAAATGTAGCATCTGCTCCCAATGGTTGCCTCCATCGCTCCGGGGGTTCCATAAACACGGGATTGCAGCACTTGAGAGCCTTCGAGGTGGGTTGGTGGGAAGCGCAGACCAGAATTTTATAGCAGGAGAAAGAGGTGCCAAAAACCCTAAAGACTTCCCCATAGTCACCTGATGAGTCAGGCTGAACCCCAAACAGAGCCCAGGCACTCACTGCTCTCCAGGCCTTGGAGAGGAACCCCCCTGGGCAGTGGCCACAGGCCATTAAGAGATGCTTTGTAATAAAAAGACCATGTCCTGGAAAAGTCCTGTGAAAGAGGAAGAGCACCCCTCCCAAGCCATGGAGTGAAAGGAAACAGAAGAGATTGCACAGGACATCAAGCATGAGTTAGGATCCAACACGCAGAGCAGAGCTTTCCTGAGGCAAGCACCTCCTCGGGCCCTACTATGTGCGATGCACTGGAGATGGGGAAACGAAGGAGACATGGCCCCCTCACGGAGCTCAGCCTCACTGGTGGGGGCTTGGGTGGGTAAGCAGCAGGTTCTGAACAAGGAAGGCCGTAGTGAGTGCTGTAGCAGGCATAAAGGGGGTCTGCCCACTAAGGGCCATCCTCCTCTGAGATGCGTCTCCCATCTGACTCGCGCAGTGGTGTACCCACTGGGTTCCGGCGGCTACTCTCGCACCACTCCACAGCCAGAGGGCGAGCACCGTGCAGTCAGTCCCCCGTGGCTGTTCCCAGCACGTGCGCCCAAATCCACACTCCAGAGTCTAGCCCCTGCCTCTCTCCCAGACCTCTTCTCCTGCTATTTCCTCCCTACTACGTTATTCCCAGAACCCGGCCCCGAGGCCTTCGTGCCTGCTTCTCTCGGCTCCAGGACAGCTCGTGCCTCAGCTCTTCCCACAGCTAGCATCCTCGCCATCCTGCAGGGGTCTGCTCACCTGTCTCCTCCTCAGAAAGGCCTTCACCCAGCTTCTACAAAGCAGCCTGCACAGGTCCCTCCGCATCATGTGACCCTGTTTTATTTCCTTCAAGGCAGTTGTCTCTTTCTGAAATAAGACATAAGCTGTCTCTATGTATTGGTTCACTTAACATATTGCCAATCTTCCTGTATTAGTTAGCCATGGAACAAAGCACCCCAAAACTCAGTGGCTTAAAATAGCGACCATTTACTATTGCTCATGAGTTTACAGGTCAACTGGATATTCATCTGGTCCTGGCTAGGCTCACCCATGTGTCTACAGGGGTTTATTAGAGGGCTGTCTCACACATTTGGGGGTTGGCGGGCTAGGACCTAGTATAGGATGGTCTTGGCTGGGATGACTACACTCTCCACTACATGGCCTCTTATGTAGCAGCAGGCTAGCATGGGCTTGTTTTCATGTGACTAGGCAGAGTTCTGAGAGGGAGGGAGGGAGGGTGAGAAGGAGAGAGAGAGAGAGAGAGAGAGAGAGAGAAAGAGTTCACAAGGCCTCTGAAGGCTTAGGCCCATAACTGGCATGCTGTCATTTCCAGCACACTTTGATGGCTAAAGAAAGCCTCAAGACTAGTCTAGGTTCAAGAGAAGGTGAAAGAGAATTCCACCTCTTTATGGGAGGAGGTGCAAAACCACACCACAAAGGGTATGGATAGATGGATCCTGAAGAACTGGGGACATTTTGGCAGTCAATCCACCACATTCTCCTTCTACAATGTGAGTTCCACGAGAGGAAGGACCTCAGTGAGCACTTGCCATGCACCACACACCGACTTAACCACCCCCTTGCAGAGTGTACATAATTCACAATCTGTGTTTGGCGTGTTCATCGATTTTTTAAAAAGCGGCACAAAGCCCTCTATAACACTGGATTCTGGGACAAGGTTGTATTCTGGCCTAGACGAGCTAAAACAGGCGTCTGCTGTTTGGAGTTGTTCTGCATTGGGAGACATATCTGCCCCATGGGATGCCAAAATCCACGTAATAACAGGTCATGTTATAATGAGGTTTCATTGCACATGCTTGCTCTCCATTTAGAAAGCAGGCCCTGCCAGGTCTTCCTCCAGCTGCTGGCTTCAGACCTTTCTTTCCAGAAGGATAAGAACTGCCTGTCAAAATGCAAAGCTCTAACAATGAAATATACAGCGCACGCTGTGGGAAAGCCCTCACTTTACTTCCACAGGCTGCAGCTGGTGTGCGCGGCTGAAATGATTCATTCCTCCTCCCAGCAAAACAAGTCCGTTTACAGGGTCTCCTAAACAGAACACATCCTCAACCTTTCACATGCTCTACACTCAGCTCATGATTTAACCTCCTTTGCGTTGAAGAGCGGCAGACTCAGTGCTGGGGCAGGAGGCTCCTTCCTGCATTGCTCTCTGCTCCAAGGCAATGTACTGTTACATTTCTAGGAAATCAGAATGTCTTTTAAACCCTGCTTCAAGTATCTACACATTCCATGCTAAGCTGCAATGCTTAATTTAATAACTCCACAGCAGTGGTCAGGGTTTCAAACAAGAGAGCCCACAGCCTCAGGGACATAGGAAGAAAACTCAAAAGGTGATATAATAATTTGGAGATGATTGTGCATTTGAGAGGAGGCAAAAAGACCAAAAAGCAAGAGAGGTTTTCGCCACAATTGCCAAGAGTGAATGTAAATGCCGCTTGACAGCAACATCAAGGGCATCTTTTTTCTTGGGGAAGCTTGTGAAGCCTAGAGTGTTCCATCTGGGGAGGGAGCAGTGTTGCTATCACTGGGCTCAGAGAACCCAAGGGCAAGAACCGATTTCAGTCACAAAAAGAGCAACAGCTTTTCAATGTCAGGGAAATATGGAAGAAAAGACAGAGGATGGAGACCAAAAGAGGCTGTATTCTTTTCCTTTGGAAATCACTGCCTGGATCAGGGGTCCTCAGATTGTTACCTACTTCCATGAGAGCCTTGAAATCTTTTCTCCAAATCAAAGGTGCTAATTGCTTTCATAAGGGTGCTAGCTAGAGCAGAACCCGAGCTTGGTTGAGTGTGATTTTCTTATTCCTCTGGGCCTGAGCAATGCTTCAGTTTTGGAAGGTAGGCCTCTTGATTCACTATGTATAATTCTGATCCCTGAGATGCTTGTTCGCCTCAAACCTGCCCAGGACATTATCGGTCCATTGGTTCATTAAATATGAATTGAAAACCCCTAACATGCGCATTATACTATTCTAGGCAGAGTGAACAAAACAGCCTATATGCTTGCCTGCACGGGGCTTATAAACAAAATCTATGATGAAATACAACAGTATGTTTGATGATGGTAAGTACCAGATAAACCAGGGAAGGGGATGGAGTTTATTTTTAAACTGGGTGGTCAGAGGAGGCTTCACTGAGTAGGTGACATTTGGATAAGGACTTGAATGAGGTGGTGAGTGAACCGTGTCCTCGTTTGGGGGAAGAGAATTACAGGCTGGGAGAATAAGCAGTGCAAAGGCCCCGTGGCAGTAGGTGCCTGGCTTGTTTGAGAAGTCTCTATGAGGTTAGTGGTGGAGAGAAGTGATGGGGGCGCAAAAGGGACACAATGTATAGCAGCCTTGTGTAACACCAGTTCAAGGATGTGTTCTTCTAACTAGGAGGCAGGTCTGGGTGATTCCTATCAGCCCTCAAAGGAGTCAACTTCAGGATGAGCAGTGTAGAGGGGAAACAAAGGTACTATCAATCTTTCTCATTTCAATACTTGAGCCATAGTATTCCCACTGCCCATTCCTCTAAAAAGAAAGGTAAATGTGGGAAAGGAAATAGCATCTGTAAAAACAGACAAATAATAATATCATTTAGTCCTGTCATGGGGCAAAAAGGTGAGATGTTTAGGGTCATCCATCAGGGTGAGTTTATAGGCTGTGTATCTGCTATAAGATAGTAATTACACTGAAGGCTGATTAACCCAGGGAAGTTACCCAGAGGCGGGGACTTTAGATGTGTAAGCAGAAGTCCTGCATGACAGGAATGGTGGCAAGGTTGGACAAAGGGCATTCAATGCTTGTGTCCAGCACTGTTTCCAAGTGAAAGTCAAGATAACAGCAGACACAACAGGGTTTCTGGCATCCTCACTTCATGGGTGGGCTTCAGATGGTACCTGTGACCCTTCTGAGATGGTAGACAACATCTCCTATGTGCTGTGTGCCCTTTCTTGGGAAAAGGGTCCAGAGATTCTCAGAAATTTTCATGACCTCCTCCAAAATGAAGAACCACTGACTTGGCATAGAGCAACCTCCGTTCTTCTAGGTCAGTAGATGATCCGCTGGAAGAACTCTGTGATCAGGCAGAGCATAGCCAACATCTTCATATAATAGGGGTCTTCATTTGGGGTCATGAGATGCTCCATTTTTAACCTAATACCCAAGAACTTGGATAGTCACATGCATGCTGTCCCCTCCCTACTCCCAAATCCAACTGGCCCAAGCATCGTCCGGTCATCCAGCTGAACACAGGCTCTCACTCACCTCCTGGCTCCACACGTGCTGTTCCCACTGCTTGGAACACTGTTCCCTGCTTTTCATATTAGCTAACTGTCACATCACTCAAGTCTCAGCTAAAATGACATCTCCTGTGGGAGGCAACTAGACTACATGATGAACCCACATAGCATCCTACATGTCCTCTATCATATCCCATCTGAGTTTATTGTGAGCTCTGGTTCCTGCTAGAACGTAAGCTCTGTGAGGGCAGGAAGTGGGGTTCGCTCCATCCACACAGACCCCTGGATCTAGTAGGCACCCAGTAGGTATTTCCAGATGAATGGATGGATAGGATGCTGACCAATTACTCCTCTCAGGCCAGTTCTTTTGGACACTAACCTGGTTCCCACCCCCCTCCCCCAACCAGTGGCCAGGCTCCATAGAACAGTCTACTACGCCTTCAAATTCCTGTTTTTACAGACCTGGGTAGTTACACCCAAAAGAAGGCTATCAATCTTTTGAGGTAGAACTTTTTTTTTTTTTTTTCTCAGTGGTTGGGGAGAGGCCGAAAAAGAGGGAGAGAGAGAATCCCAAGCAGGCTCCATGCCCAGCACAGAGCCTGAGGCGGGGCTTGATCTTACAACCCTGAGATCATGACCTAAGCCGAAATCAAGAGTCAGACACTTAACTGACTGAGCCACCCAGGTGCCCCAGAGGTAGAATCTTTTTTTAAAAAAATTATTGATCTACCTCAAAAACTGAATTTTGCCCAGTTGATTGATTCCCATTTCAGGTGAGTTTTTAAGCAAGCCCAAACTACTGACTGCCTTGTCCCATATCATTCTTCATGACTCCACATGGTGGTCCTTCTGCAGGGCTCCACACCGAGCCTTCCCTTGTCTGAAGAAGTGAATGCGGAGCCCGACTTTGAGAGCGTTTGTTAGAACAGACAGGATGACGTAGGTAGCCTGAGTTCAAATTTAGACTTTATCACAAACCAACTAGGGGCCTTGGCAGAACATTTAGCATCTCTTGGGCCTCAGTTTCCCCACACTTAATTGGCTCAGTGCACCACATGGCGGTTAAGAGTAGAGGGCTTTGGGGGCGAAGCCCTGAGTTTGGATTCTGCCAGCCAAGTGGCCTTTCACAGGTTACATAATCTTTATGGGCTTCAGTTTTATCATCTGGCAAAGTGGGACTAAGAAAGGTGTATTTGCAAAAATAACAACCAAGACTGAACACAGTAAGTACTAACTAATCATTATTGTATTACCCTCATAGTTGCTGTTAAGCTAAGTAGAGCAGAGCCAATGTACAGCTACCCATATGGTTAAGCCGGAGGGGGAGGACTGGAGACGTTTAGTCAGAGTTACCCAGTCTTTAGAGTCAAAGCAAAATGCTACATTCTTACCCACCAAAAGCTGTACTTTGGTCTCTTTACATTAGTGAATATGAATCTAGAGAAATCACGTGTGAAGTCAGGCATCTGTTAAATACTGGCTAGTTTCCAGTTCATTCATTCATTCATTCATTCTGGGAAGAAGGCAAGAAGGCACTGGGCAATATCAGCTTCCCTAATAGTTTGCTGAGCACAGTTCCAAGTCAGCAACTATGTGCAGTACGCTGGTATCAGACAATATGGGCTGGCGGAAACCAGGAGCCGTGGGACACCCTGGCTCTTCTGAGGGCTCACTGAGCTGCTTCTCCCACTGTGGCCCTCAAAGGGCAGAAGGGGGCCAAGTGGGAGTCATTGCCAGCAAGTCCAACCATACTCCCATTCTCCAGCCCTTCCGTCCCCACACAGGCACAGGGGTCAGGAGTCCAACTTCCCGAGATCTTCCGAGCTAGAATCGTGACTCCTCCACAGATGAGTTGTGCAACTCTGATTAAGTCACTCAGCCTCCCCAAGCCTTAGTTTTCTTATGAGGAAAAGTGTAATAAGCACTGTATCAACCTCACAGTGACTACAAGAATTACAGGAGAAAATGCAGGAAAAGTGCGTCTATAATCCTGCCTGGCACAGGGAAAGCCCTCAGCAGCAGTCACGGGAGCCTCAGAGACCCCACGGTGCAGCCCACTGCATCAGAGGTCAAGCTCTGGAGCCAGATGACTAGGGCTTAAAGTCTAGGCCTGCCCCCTAGTTGTGTGCCTAGTTGCGTGCCACCTGAGGCAAGGTACTTAACTTCTCTCAGGCTCAGCTTCCCCATCTGCAAAGTGGAATCAGTCACAGCACCAACGTCCTGGAGCTTTGCTAAGGACTCAGGGAGTTAACAGGCAGCAAGCCCTCTCAGAGCCACGCCTGCTTTATATCAAGGCTCACTAAAGACTGCTGTGATTACTACTAGCCATTCATGCCAGGTGTTTTGGGCTTGGTTCCTGGCTCTCCCCCTGCCTCGCTGAGACTCAAAGGAAAGGCAATTCTCCTGATTTAGATGAGGTTTTAAAACCACACCTTTCTTACCTTTACTCACTCCACTGAAGATGAAGACCCTGAGGCACCCGGCGGACTTTGCCTGCAGAGGCCAGAGACTCTCCCCTCTCACTTCCACGTGTCACTTAAATGGACCATTTATGACCTTGCTCTTTACAGCTGTGCATCCCACTCTGGTGAGTCGAAGCAGCCATGGCCCTTCACTCTCTGCTAAAGCTGCCTCTTTCAGGAACCCCCCAGAGTGGGCTGGGAATCGCAGGACGTGTGAGGGAAGGATGACGTAAGACAGAGTGTGACGATTCCTTACTGAACTAGAAGACTGACAGGAGGAACTCCACCGGCAGACTGGAGTCACTCGGGTGTTCTCACCCAAAGAGGTTGGTGTCCAAACGAATGGCTTGTCTCAAGCTGAGCAGAGGCCCTGATTTTATCACCGAGTCAGTGGACAACGAGAACCAGACTTGCCTGCAAAATGCCCAGGGAGTAACAAATCCAAATACGGTCTTGTCTTTGCTGTTTCGGGAGCCTGATGTATGTCTGTCCATTTGGTGCGGAGGAGCTCAGGGGGAAACTGGGGTCTTTCATGTTGGCTGCTGCTTCTGCTGGGGTCCCTGAGATTCGGTTATTTGAGTTCCCCCATTTACTGTAAAGTTTAAGTGCTGACACCTACTCAGTTTAGGTTCTCTGGTTTGTTCAGAGATAAAGAGCACCCAGTATGGTCCGTTTGTGCTGTCAACTGGGCAGCACTTGGCAGGATGAGGTAACAGCTTTAGGACTCAATTTCTAAAAAGAGCCTTCACTGGGTCTCCTGTTTCTCTTGTGCTTCTCCAAGACTCAAGGTTTTTGCTCAAGAAACTGTCCTTGGGCATCAAGTGGCCCCTTAAATGGCTAGGCTCACCATCGCTGAACTGGGGCTCCATTCAGCCAAATGCTCTTCCACCAAGCACCTTGATGACCTGTGCCCTCGGGTGGCGGCTGGGCCCGTAATAATCCAACCAAGGGTCCAGTTACTAAATTTTGAAGAAAATGCCCAGCATACCTGTCTTCCTCCTATCACTGCTAGAGTTCTAGACTTTAAAGAAAATGACATCTTTGTCATAGGGTATTGCTCAAAGATAATTAAGATTTCCACTTGAATTCCCTTGTTAGAGAGAGCTCACTGGGGACTTCACCCTGGAAGATACAAAACCCCAAACTGTATCAGTATGTTTAACTGTTATTCCCAGTCATCCGGGCCAAGGGTAGGGCTACTGAGGGCCCTCTGTGGGTTTGAGGTTTTTTTGACCCCAGTCTTTCCTTTGTGGCCATGTGAACCACCTTCTTGATTATTAAGAACACAGAATGACCTAGAAAAATCCGCAGGTTTCATGGAAATGAAAGATCCACAAACAAACACAGCTGGTTTCAGCTTTGATGCTGATAAACAAAGCAAGGCAGAGCAGAACCGCAGAACGAAAATCAAAAAACCAGACTGAAAACAAGAAAAGAAAATCCTTCTTCTCAGCCTGTAGACGTGGGAGGGAGGCTGGAGGAAGCTTTGCAAAGGGCAGTGTTTGAGAGCAGGATTTCCCGGAGGGGAGTCTAGGAGCCCCCAGGCTGGGCCCTGATTCCCACAGAGGCGCTGGCGGCAGGCCTGGAGTCCAGCGCACTGGTGCACCCAAGATGACCCTGGCCAGAGAAGGGACAGGGATGACGGGGTGGGGGGGGGGGGGTAGGGGAAGAACCAATACAAAACCAAGAGGGGGGGTTGATACTTCCCCAAAGACAGCAGATTGGGTGGATGGGACCCTATTCTAAAATAGGAGAATGACATGTTTATAAGAGGGAAAAGCAGATGCCCGCAAGCTCTCCTCAGATGCAAGAGGATGATGCTAGCATTTAAATGCCCCAAAGAGGCTCTGGAAAGCCATATGTGGAGTGGCTCTTGGACTGTGGGTCTTTCCCAGCATTTTCAGCATTAATTCCAAAGCCGGCATGAAGGTGGATTCCAGCCATGATGCTTAGAGAAATGCTTTTCATAGATCCCACTATACTCTGGGAAAAGATTTATAATTAAAGCATAACTTTATGTTACTGCATTTGACAGTCACTGCCAAAAAACGCAACTATTACGAAGAGCATCTTACCAGGAGAATTCCCCATTCTGTGTTCACAAACAGAAACAATTGGTGACTGAGTTGGTGACCTATTTAGCTGTTATTAATTTTTTATTTTTATTTATTTATTTTAAAGATTTTATTTATTTATTTGAGACAGAGAGAATGAGAGAGACAGAGAGCACATGAGAGGGGGAAGGGTCAGAGGGAGAAGCAGGGAGCCCGATGCGGGACTCGATCCCGGGACTCCAGGATCATCACCTGAGCTGAAGGCAGTCGCCCAACCAACTGAGCCACCCAGGCGCCCCTGTTATTAATTTTTTAAAAAGTGCATTTAAAACAAATATTGGTTCTAACTGATCTCAAAAAAAGATTGTATATTTTTAACCAAAATTGAAAATTATATTTAAAACACTTATATACCCACCATCTAGTGGAGTAAATAAATCTTAACATTTTGCCATATTCCTTTCAAATCTTTTTTTCTTTAAATTTAAGCCCCCTTCCTTGATTTCCTCCCCCCTCCCTTCCCTCGTCTCAAGTAAACACTGAGAGTGTTATTCCAGTGCATATTTGTTAAATGTTTAATACTGTTGCATGCTACATATTCATTCATTAATAAATGTAGAATAAATCTGCAAGTTTAAAAGTTTTAAATGTTATCATACCACATTTATCACTATTAAACATCCTTTCAGTCAACATTATGTTTTTGCAATTTATCCCTGTTAATGTAATTGGTTCGAGGCATTTTAATGCTGTGATGTAGGCTATTGCATAACATACCAGAATTCTAATGGTGAATTAGAATGATGAATATTTGGATTGTTTCCAACTTTTTGCCATTACAAAGCTTCAGTGATGCTAATTGCATATGTCCTCTTGTATGGCGATTCAAGCAGTTCCCGAGGGTCTATACCTAGAGGTCGAATTGTTATGTCATAGTGAATGTCTGACTTAAACTTGACTAGATATTGCCGAGTTGCGCTCCAAAGTGGTTGTAAAATCCACACCAGCAGTCAGGGCAATGCCCTTTCCCTATGGTGCAGTGTATTATTTATCTTGTTTGCTGAGCTGGTGATAATACTATTCAGTGGTTTCTATTGCCAGGCGTTGGGCTAAGCTATTCACACATATTATTCCATTAATTATCCCATGTAATCCAAGCAATGACCTTATAAAACGGGTTTTATCAATCCCATTTCGCAGACAGGAATCAGAGGCCTGGAGAGGGAAACCACTTAGGGTCAACCTGACAGCGAGTGGTGGGTTGGTAATAACAACCAGCTGTGTCTGGCTCCAGAGCTCTTAAAAAGTAAATATCATTGCCTTCAAAACTGCAAAAACATCCTTTTTCATTGAAGAGACACATGATTTGAAGCCACAGAGACAATAAAGTTACCCAAGTGCTAAAAAATTGGTACACATCGCTAGGCTGAACCCAGAGCTCCTGACGCCTTACTCCCCAACCTGAGGCTGGCACAAAGGTCAAGGTTGTTTCCTTGACAGTTTTCCCCAAGGAATCAGCAGAAGGTTCCAAGCTGGGTGGCATCAAGGGCAGATATCCTTACTTGCAGGCCCGGCTGTAATGGTGTTCACAGACCCCAGCCCCCCCTTCCAGGAACAGTCCTCCAGCCAGGGCCCCCTCACCATCAATCAGGGCGCTGTGGAGTGCAACAGTCATGCAAGCCATTTGGAGCATTCTTCCAAGAGAGGGAACAACCTCATAAAGCCTCAGCAATTGAATCAGAACAAATGGATCCTAAAGATGGCTTTCGACTCAGGCCCCAGTAAGCTGACGGAATGTTAAAAAGACACGTGAACCTCAGAAGTGAAAGCAGAAAGTGCGAGGGAAATCCCCTTGGCCTGATGAATCAATTCCAGAAAAACCCTTTCACCTGGTCCCCATCCATCAGCACCAGAGTCAGGAGATGGGAAATGGTGGCTCTCACTCTTAGCACCTCTGTGTTAGTTATCCATACTCTGAGTGTGGTCAAAGAAAACCAAGCCTGGGACAGAGAATAGGAAACCCTGACTTGGGGAGAGTGTACAGCAAAAAAGTGGGTTTCTCCCTTCTCACAGGAGATCCAGGGATGCTGACCTCCTGCTCAGATTCCTATGGGGCAGGCGCTATTCTCCGATGCTTTGGTTTTAGTTCGCAGAAAGGCGCTGCTGGGTCATGAAGGTCCCTGGGTGGTTTCAAGTTCATCCTGGCTGCAGGAGTAGTGCCCACTGGCCACACAGCCTTTCCAGAATGTTGTAGGAAGACCATGGTGGACAGGCCGAACGAACCCATTGCCTATACCATAACCATGGTTCGGGCATATGGCAGAGGACTCTTTGGGGGACAACTGGATCCCAATACAGAGGAAGGGCAGGCAAAAGTGGGGGCAGCTGGGGGCTGAGTTTGGGGGCAGCTGGACCTGAGTTTGAATTCACGTATTAACTATATGACTTGAGCAAGCAACTTAATCTGAGACTCAGTTTCCTCAGCTTTAGACAGGGAGGTAATATCACCAAACTTAGCAGGCTACTGTGTGTTGTCTTTTTTTTGTGTGTGTGTTCAGAGCACATAGCACAGTGCCTGGCACATGGTTAAGCCTTCTGCTTGCAGTTATGGTGATTCTATTTTATAAATTAGAAAAAAAGCACCCTTCTTCAAGACAACTGACTGCCATCTGATAAAAATACTGCTGCAAATCTACGATGACTATGCAGTGACAGGTGCCCCCGGAGGTGTGCAATGGACAACGTGCACCACACCATAAGCATTGGCATTGCAAAGGGTAAGTGCTCAATAAACAGCAACGAATACTTTATCAGTAAGAATAAAAATACCATCACCCAAGAACTCCATGACGAGTCTTTCAGATGGCACTGAAGCAGGTTATAAATGAGTTCCCAGGACCCCAGGAAGTGTGCAGAGCTCACGGGTGGAGGATTTGGGAGGGGTCGTGTGTGGAGGGCAGTGGAAGCTTGTCAGGCAACAGTCCCAGCAGGAGACGAGCAGGGGAGGATTCAGAATGCTCAGGTCAAGCCCAAGAGGCAAGCCTCATCAGTCAGGGGCAAGTTGAAGGTCTGACAGCCAAAAGGTCATCCAGAGCACAGACTACCTCCCAGAACTGCACTGGGAGCATCTGGGGGCAATGTTATACTGGAAAAGAAAAGCCCGTGAGCTGCACGGGACACTAAAGGAACTCTACCACCTCTCACTCACCCATCTCTGCTCCCTGAAACCCTTGTTCTCCCAACAGCCTTGGGGGGGGGGGTGTCTTCCCTTTTCAGAGTACCTTGTAAAACATCACTTTGTTGGTTTGTTCATTTGTTTACCAATTAAAATTTTAAGACCACATTTTTTTTTTTAAGACAACAATTTCACTCAAAAAATGGGCCAAGGATATAAATGGGCAATTCCTAGGACAAAAATGACCCATGAACAATGGAAATAAGCTAAATCTAAGAAGAAAAATTTTAAAACGAGACCGCTTTCCTCTCATCACACTGGGGGGAAAAAATGAAGACTGATCATATCCAAAGCTGGTAAGATTATGGGCCAATGGATGCCTTCCCACCCTACTGGTGCATGTATAAGGTCCTTTTGAATATTGTGGAAACGAATTTGGAAGTCTTCATTAAAATTTAAAGACAGTATACCCTCTGACTCAGAAGTCACAATTCTAGGAGTTGATTCTACAGAAATAAAAGCACTAGAACATATGGGAATATATGCACTATGTTTGCTGCAGCCTTCTTGGTAGTACCAACCCCCGCCCCCCAAACAAAAAACAACTGGGAACAACCTATTGCCCAACAGAAGGTTATAACTGAATAACTACATTTTTCTATGGTGTGAAAATTGTGGTGCATTAAACACAGAAGGTAGATTTATTTATGCTGACCTGCAAGGATGCGCTTGATACAGTATCAAGTAAGTTGCAAGTTGCAGGCCACAGTTCTGTTAAATTTACATATATATGCATGTATACATGTAAATAGGGATATGTGTTACAAACTCAGGGGAAAAAAATGGAAGGACATACACTAAACTGTGAGCAGTGGTAGCATCTGGGGTTGTGATGAAATTGCCAAAAGTTGGTGGGTACAGAACACTGACTTCCTACTTTGTATTCTTACATCTTTAAGGGGTAGCACTGTGATGATTTTCATTTGCACATACCTAATTATAGAACAGTCGGGAAATACTAACAAGAATTTTTTTTTCATTTTTGATTTTTGTTTCTTCTCTTACAGAGGGTTGTGTTATATCACGTGTGACTTCACAGTTGCACCTTTGTGGGACCCATCACTGTGAGTGGGTGGGGGAGTCTCTGGGGCAGAAAGTCTAGTAGAGAGTTCTCAGACATCAGGGATGGAATGGCACCCCAAATTAACTGAAATCGAGTTTGCACCCTTTGTTTTCCAGATGTAGGCATTGAGACCCAGGGTGCAGGCAGGGCCTGGAAGATGTTGTTACTCATGCAGGCCAGGAGCTATTTACAAAGAGAATGAGCACTCAGAACACAAGCATGTGTGTGGTTCTGTTTGAAAAAGCAACTGACCAAGGCCCAAACCAAACATCCACAACAGTAAACAAACAAGTCTTGAATAGGTCCTAGGGGTCTCTCCAGCCAGGTTCATTGCCCACTGCTGACTTCCTTCTCTTTGCCAGACCCTCTGTCAAGCACCTTGTCTCCATTATCCTCATCCTTACCACACCGTGAGGCAAGTTTGATTTATCCCATTTTACCAATGAGGAAACTGAGGCTCAGAAAACTCAGTTGCATCAAGTCACACAGCATACAAGTGGCCGAGGCATATTTTAAATCCAACCATGTCTATCTAATGTCCTGACACATAGCTTCTAAAGAAAAAAATGACCTCCCTGTCTCAAAGGCCTTTTTGTAAGAAACATTTATGGAAAAGAGTGGCGCCCCCAAAGATGCTAGCCCAAAGCGGGATTTGTGATGGACATCTTTTCAATCATGCAGGCCATATGCCAAGGAATGGCTGGTGAGGCTTCCTCGGGCTGTTCCAATGTGTGGGCAGAGCAGGAAGTTGGGATTCTAAGTGACCTAGCGAAATGGGAAGGATGGCCAGGCCAGATGCAGCCTTCCTGGATCTTATGGGGTAGCTCGCTGGTGAGTTCTGCTCACACAGAGGCTGCCAGCCGCTTGAGCAAAGAGAACAAAAGCCACTCTTGCTGACTCAGTAGCTCAGGCCACTGTGGGCATGTCCCCAAGCCCAGGCACAAGCTCTGCTCATTCCATTTTTCTCATCTGTTGAAAAGTACGTGATCAGTAAGCTTTTGTTTTGAAAATAAACACCCTCTTGGATTCCACACTTTCTGGGCCAATCCCTTCAGCCTTTTATTGATGATTCCATCTCTCCCAGCTGCCGTCTCCTTCTGAAGAGATATTTTTCTTTTATTCTTTTGGGATTTGGCTGACAATTGATTTCTCCATGCTGGTGGAGTCATGGGGAAAGGTAGAGAAAGATCTTATTTGTGTGTATGTGGTGGGGGGAGGGTAGAAAGAGTGAGTGAGAAGGAGGCTCTGCTTCTTTATTTAGAACTTATTTTCATCTCTCATTGCCTCCACCTCAGCTTCTTGTCTGTAATGACAAAGTATATATATATTTTTAACAGCAAGAATGAAAAATGACTAATCACCTTGGATCAGATTACTGAAGGGATAGGAGCTAATTTTCTATAAGTCAAACCAATAGATGTATACATGGAGGTAGTTAAATCTGAGCAATTCTGGGAAGCCTGCACCCAGCTCTGCTGAAAAGTATTTTCTTTTGCCTGCCTACCGGTGGTGGCTCACATTCTATTATTAGAGAGTCACTCCTGGGGATGATATTGTGCTTGTTAAAATGCACATCAGAATAGTAGTCCCTCACATTTGCATAGAATGATGGGGTGTTTGGAGATCTTTTATATCTTTGTCCATTAACCTAGTCAAATAAATTCTACAAGCCCCTACCGTATGGCAGGTGCTAGATAACATGCTGGCTTTGCAATGGCAGGCAAGAGTTGCCTGACATCCTGTGCTACAGCAGGGCACAAGAACAGGTTAACCAGCTAGACCTGGGACTACACTCCACGACCTTGACTGCTGATCCTGTGTTCCTTCCATTTGACTACCTCTCACACTAATGCCGGGTGGGATGAGACATTACATCTTTGCAATCTTCCTCATCTTGGGGAAAATCAGTCCATCAGTTCATTTCTATGTGATAACATCTGCAAGTAGGACTGGGCATGGGCAGAGGCAGAGGGAAGGTCCCACGGTGGGGAATGGGGGCCCTGAGGGCCACCTGTGGGATTCCAGGGTGCTTTTGGTACACAGAAGATCCTAGGGACAGAAACCAGGGTGAGAATAGTATGGGAAGATCCAGAAACACAAACCTCCTCCCCTCCACAGGGCTCCTTGGCAAGTCTTTTAATCATCACAGGTTGACTTCCTGTCCATTTCAGACAGTGGTTCTTTTAAAACTCTCTCCACAGCTCTCGATGCCTGCAAACATCTCTGACTCTCTTCAGAGACCTTACCTCCTTTTAAGAGAAAGCCAACACCATTCAACGTTAAGTCTCACAGGTTATACTTTTTCTCTCCTAATGCTATCCTTTGAGTGCTCACTGGAGATGTGGCAGGTGGTTTTATGGGCCAATGAACTCTTGTTCCTACCTCTCCCATTTTGTAGGACCAAATACCTGAATCCTCCTGCATTTGTATCTTCACACTCAGCTTCCTCTGGCTCCCTCCTCTTGGTCTACAAATAGGCCTGATTCTCTCCTACCTAAAAAGAAAAAAAAAAAAAGGTCTTTCTATTGTACAACCTCTTCTTTCTTCAATTTCTGTGGTCTCCACCTCCTCATCTCCCAGATATTCCTTTACTTTTCTTCTTTCAACATCCCAGTGATTTTGTGTCCAATGTCAATACTGAACTTCCAGTGCCAAAAGAAATGGTCTTGCCCAGACTTCTTCATCCTCACAGTTTCCCTTATATTAAAAAATACTGACCTTGTCCTTCAACCTGGAACTGTCCCCCTTCTCTGCTTCTGTGACACTACACTCAGATTCTGTTCCAACCTCACTACACGCCCTTCTTTTTCTCCTGCACTGCCTTCTCTGAGTTCCACACTCACGTATCCAAATGATCACAGAAAGACAAGTTGGCAAAGAGATGACCAAGAAATGTTCAAGGAGACCAAAGAAGAATTCTAAAACATCTGATGTCACAGAAGCCAAGGAAGGAACAAGAAAGGAAATGGATACCAACAGAATCAAATGACTCAGAGTAACATTTCTTGGCTTTTTCTAAGACAAATCCAGGTCTGAAAACAGATTTGCATGAATGAACTGGGCTTTTGCGGCTTGCTGTCTATAGTAGAATTTTATTCAGAAAGGACCTCCTCGTGACTGGAAGTGCCCAAGTAGAAGATGGGGGACTGTGGGTCAGTTAGTACTAGATAATTCTACCTTTTCTCAGATTCTTTTATTCTGTGATACCTTCTCTCATATTTTTCAAGGGACTTCTAACATCCAGTTATCAACACCACCACGGTCATCATCATCATCTCCACCATCATCAATGTCCTTACCACAACCACCACCACCGCCACCATCATCTTTATTACTATTCTCCCTACCACCATTAGCATCACCATTATCAGATGGGACTGAATGGTCCCTTATGATGTACCAAGTTTTGTGCTGAGGACTTCACATATATTCTCTTATTTAATGATCATATCAACTCTGAAAAATCAGTTGTTATTTCAGTTTTGTAGAGGAGAAATCCAAAGCTCAGAAAGACTCAGTAACTCATCCATGATCACACAGTCTGTCCTAGGAGGATAATTTAAATGCTAATCTGTCTGATTCATGCCAGGCTGCCTCTCTTGAAATGTGAAAGAAGACAAACCTGCCAGTGACATATTCAACAAGCTAATGCAGAAGAGGGAGTTCTTTAAAAAAACATAACATAATAATAATAATTAAAAAAAAAAAAGCAAGAAACTTTGCCATAAGTTGCAAACATGTTGATTCCAGGGAAGTTAACATTCTCAGGCCCTGGTCATATTAAGACAAGTCTGTCTTTCAACACACACATTTTTCAGCTTGTTAAATTGAGAAGACTCTACATTTGTTCATGGAGTTTGGCATTTTCTGCAAAAAATGTTGAAAATCTAATGCAATGATCAGAAGATAAAAAGCTCTCTCTTTTCTTATTTGCTTAGAAGGACCCGACAGTTTAAAATGTTTTCTCTACCAATATACATGAGAGAGTTTATTAATCCAAAATCAAGATATCTGTTTAAATGCAGAGCAAAGGATTGAGGTCAAAAAGACATAGATACAACTTGCTTATCTTTAACAAGATAAGATACATTGAAACTAAATAGTGGTTTAATAGCATCTTTCCAACATTTTGTCTCCTAATGGGCTTTGCAGGATTATTTTACATTGCAATTTTTCCTGTCCAATACCAAAGTTCTTCAAAGATTCTATTCCCATCCCTTACCCTTTTGGGAGATGGCAGGAGAAGGAGAGGGGGAGGTGAAAAAGCCCTCTCGCAAATCCTTTTCCAAAAATCTTTGGCTGAACAAAGACTTTCCCATTTAAGAGCAGGTGACAGTAAGATCTCTCCCATAGGCAGCACATTAAGACTCTCTGCAGAAGTAAACAAATCCGTTATGATGAAAGCCGGACATTCCTCAGGACCAGGATCTAATGAAAATGTCAGTGTTTTATGCAGTTTAAAAACTGACAATTCAACAGTTTTACAGGAGCTATTTAATGTTTATCATCACTTACAAGAGCTCAAATGCAGACAAGGAGAAGGGCAACAGAAGAAACCAAGTAACTCCTTGCTTAGAAGCTGCTATGTTACCCATAACCCATGAGGGTTTTACAGTTTGTCAAGTACCAGAACCTTCAGGCCCTAGGGCACAGGTCTTGGCAAAGGTAAGCTGGAAATCCACACTCTAAGATATAATCATCACAGTGACCACGCTCTGCACTTTCATTTACACCCTTCCCCATTAACAACTCAGCCACTGAGGAGTCAGGATACCAGAGAAAGTTGTTAAACCAACACAAGGCAATGCATTAAGAATCTCTGAATGTTTGCCAAATTCGGCTTTAGATACTATACAAACCACTAAGAGAAGAGAAATAGAATATGTAACTTCAAAACCAGTAGAGGGGAACGTACAAAGAAATAAAGAAAGCACACTCAATTCAAACAGGGCAGTAAGGGAGAGAAAAGGAAGAAGAAGAAGAAAACACCACCTATGATAACAAAACATACAAAATAAGAAGACAAAGCTAAGTCAGGTAGATTAGTCACAATAAATATAAATAGCTTAAATTCACCCACCAATGGCAAAGACCCCAGATTAAAAAAAAAAAAAAATCCAGCTTATGTTGCTTATAAAATGGACCAGTGACACACAAAAGCTGAAAATAAAAGGATAGAAAAAGCATACACTTGCACAAATTAACCAAAAGGACATTGCATGAGCAATATTACCAGACAACATAATAAGAGCATTAATAGTGATAAAGGGGGTTATTAATGATAACAAGAAAAACCCATCAGGAAGTTATAACAGTAGATAAAGAAATTTAATACACTTAAGGTCATAGTCTAGGGACGCCTGGGTGGCTCAGTTGGTTAAGTGTCTGCCTTCGGCTCAGGTCATGATCCCAGGGTCCTGGGATCAAGTCCTGCATCGGGGTCCTTGCTCAGCAGGGAGCCTGCTTCTCCCTCTGCCTGCCACTCCCCCTGCTTGTGCGCTCTCTCTCTCGCTCTATCTCTGGCAAATAAATAAATAAAATCTTTAAAAAAAAATCATAGCCTAGCAATAGATAAAACAAAAACTGATAGAATTACTAAGAGAAATGACGAAATCCATAATCATCATGAGTACCTGAATGCTTATCTCTCAGAAACTGAGCAGCTAAATAGCTAAAACATTAATAGAGGTACACAAGATTTCAGTTACATAATTTATAAGCTTCATCTAAAAAACATAGAAAGAATATGAACTCAGAGAGAATATACATTCTTTTCAAATATACATGGAATGTTTACATAAAATTGAGCATGTGCTTGGCCATTAAAAAATCTCAACAAATCCCAAGAAGTGATATCACATGCTTGACATCTGAACTTCTCTGTTGAAAGAATATTGAAATTGTATAACCTTACACATCAAGGCTATTTTACCCAATTCTTTGCGTAGAAATTTTTTCTCATTTTCCAAGGCCTTTCTTGCTTTCACCTCCTCAGAGAAGCCTTCTCTGATTACTTTAGCTAGAGTAGTGCCTTCCATCTCCTGTCACTCTATTATATTGCTTTACTGTATTTTCTTCGTGCAATTAACTGGTCTTTGAAATCACCTTATTTGTTTGTTTACTGTCTCTCCCCACCCCACCCCTCCAACTAAAATGGACTGCATTTGCAATCTCTTGCTTCTGGAATGGGGCCTGATACCTAGTAGGCACTCAATAAATATAGGCTGGGGTCAGTGTGCCTTGGCAGCCTGCAGTACTCATAGTCTCTCATAGAGTACAGATCTCTTCCCTAGAACAGATCACATTACATTAGAATTATTTGTATGACTGTCTCGGTAAGAGATAGTGAGCTTGTCATCATATCTGTGTACATAATTGATGCCAAATAAATGGTTGTTGAATAAACTATGACCTCCCTTGTGTGCCAGAAGAAGTTTGAAACCGTGAGAAGCCAAGTGACCTGTTTAAAGCCACATATTGTGCCTGATTCTTGACTGTGAGCATCACTCTGGTCCCCTCCAAGTGACCTCTGTATCACACACTATCGTGTGTTGAGGCTGCAAATGAGGACAAAGGAGACAACTTGGAAATACCTTTTTCAACGAACTTGGAGTTTCTGTTACTATTACACAGATACTAACCTTTGCCAATTCTATTATAGTTGACTCAAATCATTTCTTATAATAACTACATATCTCTACAAGGACTGGATTTTCCAATTTAACAAGGGATAGAGATTAAAATAATAGCTTGTTGACCCAAAATCAGCAGTGTGGCCGTATTATCAGCCAGGCAGTTAAAGAAGAAGGAAATACTGTGTGACCTTGAACGTGTCATTTAGTGGATCTAAGCCTCAATTTCCATATCTATGAAATGGTCATAACATCATTACTTAAATCATCGGTTGCTCTGAAGACTAAATTAATTCAACAAAGCACTGAATATCTAGTGTATGTCCCAGTGTGCTTAATAAATGTTGCGAAGGTTTCAGACCCTTGCATAGTCACCTGGATTACTTTGCAATAGTGGTTTGAGAGTTTTGCTCAAGAAACTGGTTTTTGATAATCTGCCTTTTGGAGCTCTTCCAGAGATTTAACACTTTTATAGAAAGGGTCTTAAGGTTCTTTTGAATCTGATTAAATCCATTCCTTGTTGTGAGAGCTGAGCTAGAAAAATCCTGGCCAATGCCACATGTATCGGTTGAATGGCCTTTTTACTGAAGATTTCAGGAAGATGAGGCTGCTAGAGGGGCAGCCAAGGTGACAGCGTTGATTAACAAAGGGGTATATTGTCTGGCACATTCTTCTCTGACCTAATTCTCCCCCTGCCTCAGAGGGAACTACTCTAGAATGGAAAATTTCCACCATGAACATCTGTTTGCCAGATCTGCTACAACACTGTAGGCACTGGTAAAAGCCATCAGACATTAAGGATTTTCTCTTGGACTGGGAGCTACTTGACCAAGGGCACAACCAAACTTGTTGTGGAAGTTTGGAACAGCATAGTTTAGATGAGCATTCCTTTTAAATATACATAAAAAAAATTTTACATAGCCCTCTACCTGAGTAATTGTATTCCTCTTGTTTTTTGATTCAGAAAAACACCCGGTGACAAAAAGCTACTAGGGATTCAGTAAATCTGTAAGCGAACTACCTTAGAAGTCACAACAGTCTCTATACATGTGTCAGAAATCGTCACTTGTGTATTTATGAAGCATTCTATTCTGGTCCAGGGTTGCTTGTGTGTGTGTGCTGGGAGAAGCGGTGGAGGGATGAGGCCTCCCAAGGGGCTTTAGCCCACAGGGAGACCATAGCTCACTGATGTGAAATGTAGAATTTGTTCCCTTTAAACCAGGGTTTTTAAGCCTCAGCACTATTGATATTTTGGCCTGGAAAATTCTTTGTTGTTGAGGCTGTTCTGTGCATTGTGGGGTGTCTAGCATGGTCCCCAGCCGCCACCCACTAGATACCAATAGCACTTCTCACACATAACCTGAGTTATGATACCAAAAATGTTTCTAGACATTGCCAAATGTCCCCTGGGGGGTAAAAGTGCCCCTAACTGGAAACCACTGCTTTCAACTTTCTCCACGTTCTAGCTCTTTCTAATGAAAGTTGCTTGTTGAGGCAAGTTCTACTGTAGAGGAAGAAGACTGAATTGCTTCAGGGTAAGCAAGTTCTGTTGGAATACTCACACTTAATTGGTATGAGATTTGGTTAGGCTGAAGATAATGATGATTTTATCTAATTATTTATTTTGCACCTCAGAGTCAATCTTGCAAGTGGAGTCTTGGAGATAAAAAGAGCCCTGGACTGGAAGAAACCGGAGTTCTCTTCCCACCTCCAGCAGGAGCCAGCTCTGTGACCTTTGGCAAATTGCATCCTCCTCTGGGCCTCAGTCTCCCCGTAAGTCTAACACCTCATATGGGGCACTGAGGCAGAGGGCCATAGCTAGGATGGAAAATGGAAGGGGATTCTACCACCTACCGCCCACTAAGAATGCAATAATGGACTCACAGTTGACATCAGAAGCAGCCAAGACCTGAATCACCACTGCAGAAAATACCATCAGTGAAACAAAGCATAAACTTGCCAGGTTATCCCAGAATTTAGAGATGTAACCTAGCAGGGACAAGATGAGGGACATAGGCCTTAGAGAGTGAGGAACCTGAGGCTAGCAAATGTTCCAGAAGAAAAGGCTAAAACTAAGAAAAGAAGCAATACATGTATGCAGATGTAGCAGGCTAAAAGCGCTTAGTAAACACCAGGAATATATAAAGGAAGCAAATACTAGACATAGGTTAGCAAAATTACTGGCTTGTCTGCATAAAGAAAAAACAATCCACAAGCATCTCGTAAGAAAATAACAGGCTGCCTTTAAGAAACACACGTTGGGCCTGCCTCTGGAACCACTAGACAGAGCGGGACCTCCCACGCGTATGCATAAGACAAGGCAAGCATTTGTGTCTACCATCTTCCCCACCCAAGTCCCAATTTTTGTTGATATATCTGGGATTTCAAACTAAAACATTTTTGTTTTTGGCATTATATCCCTTTTCTTTTAAGAGCCACTTTGGACACATGTGCTCTGGCTTTGAATCCATGTTTATGACAGTGGTTTGTGATGCTCAAGACTAATTCGGGAAGGGGATAGGGGATCCAAAGGGTGCTGGTGAGAGCAGAACACCTGTCAAGAGAGCAGGTGGGCTGTGCATAGGTCATGCTGTGGGCTCTCCGAAGCTGTCTGGGTGGACCTGGTCCCAAAGCCCCACCCAGCCCAGAGCAAATGAGCCAGAATCCCTGAGGTGGGACTTGGGAGAGTGCCTACTGCTTTGACAAGAAGCTCAGGTTGGCTGGTGATCCACTGAGATTTGACCTGACAGGCTCTGCCACATGGCAGCTGGACAGGTGGGCATCACTCATGTTGCTGCCCACCACAAGGCCCTCTTCTGCATGTCCTAATCAGGGTTGCACACTGTGCTGACAGGAACCAGGGAGGTGACATGAAGGAGGGATGCGAGCCTGCTGTAAGCACGATGTATCAGTGACCAGTAAACTAGAGAGGACAGCCTGGGATGGGGGGGATTCCTGGAGCCATCTGTGGGAATATGGCCCCGGGTAGCCAGATCATCCGATTTTTTCCCCAAATCCAGAACACTGGATTATATGTGATATTTGCAGGTTTGGGGGGACCATGTGTGGGCCAGCCCAACTGCCACCTGGGCAGAATTGACTTATAGGCTCTGTTTGGGACCCCAGCCTCAAATTTTTCAGGTCTTCAGAAATGGTTCCATCTTTCAATCAAAGAAAACGTCTGTGTCCTCAGAAACAGGCTAGGCCTTTTTCAGCAAGTAGAAACTCAGATGCTCTGAATAACTGTCTTCATTAATTTGTTAATTTTTTTTAAAAGCCACTCAGACCACCCTGAAGTTTAACTGCTCTCTGTCATTTCATGCTCCCAAGCTTTGTGCAGATGACCAGGGAGCTGTCCTGAGGCACTCTAAAAGTCAGAGCTCATGCCGTGAGCTCCCTCCTATGGGAGAGTCCTGCCTGAAGAGCCCCAGACGCGCTCAAAGCCTGGTACCAGGCACTGTCACTCCCAAATGACAGGAGGGGGATGAACAGTTGCAAAATCCAGGGGGACAGGAACACAAAAGGATTCAGAAGGCAGAGTTGGCTTTGTACTCCCTCTGTAATAACCGGTATCGACTGTGAGCTTCCCGTGCAGCGGGTATCGTGTTCCGGCCACACAGTTAAACCGGAAGGCCTCAATAGCTGCTTTTGGGTGGGTGAACAAATAAATGAATGAATCAGGTATCGCTTTTATTTCATACTCCTCAAACCAAGCTTCAGTATTGCAAGGTATCTGGATTTGCAGAATCTCTTCTCTCATTTGTCAACTATTTCTGAGTGCCAGATCCGTGCAAAGTCAGCATGTTGAGCACGTGTATGTGTGCGCACACACACACACACATCCCCCAACAAAACAGACAGAAAACCTGCCCTCAAACTGATTGAAATGTCTCCCTAAAAGCCACACAAGAATCTTCCAGAGTATTATAAATGTCCCCTACAGGCAGCTTTGCTCTCAAAGAGGAGACCAGCAGAGGCTGCCCACAAAAGGAGGGGGTCTCAGAGAGACCCTGGAAGGGTTGGAGGGCAGGTGCTGATGTCAGGCTTAGGCACAGTGGTGTGAATACTGTTAGTGCACACTTGGAGATCTGTCTCTCCTCCTTTCAGGAGGAAGAGCTCCTCCCCTGGGGCTCACTCTGCAGACAGTCTTTGGGTGTTTTCACCCATGTGATTGCTCAGAAGATTCTCTGCTGTGGCAGCCTCTGTGGGCAGAATCCCGGCTAGTACGGGAGGTGGTGCTAGCTCCCCAGGGACATGCCCCTAACCCCCCCTCCCACCTCATGCCACCAACCTAGACACCTACCCAAATAAACACCTGGTCATCCTTTGTTTCTCAGCTTCAAACTCATGTCCAAAGAGAAAGCCTCTCTGCTAACCCAAGAGGGAACCTGCTTCCCTGTTCTCTGCTTTCTTCACTCTCTTGTCCTGCAGAGCAACTTTCAAAGTGTGAAAACACACCTTTATTTGACTCGTTATTTGCCGAGGCCTCCTGGCCTCCAGGCCAAGGGCTCCTGGAGGGCAGGGACAAGCTGTGTCTGTCTTGTTCACACGTGCATTGTCAGCGACCTGGGGCAGCCTAGTTTTGTCTTCTAATAGTAAGGGCTTTCTGGTGAGTTGGAGTACTTATGTGGTGTGGAGACTTTCCTCCACTCCCTGGGAGAACTCCACAAGCCAGGGGAGGCTATAAGGCTGCCAGGAGCCCTTCCCACCTCCCACTCTCCTTGATGACTCCTTTAATTCCACCTTTCCCTCTGTTGAAGAGCTCAAATGAGAGGCTTTGTAAAAAAACAAGTAATGCACCAAGCCAGAGATGCTACACTTATCCTATAGTCTGTTACTACAAAAGAGTTGTGGGTAGTCAAAACAAAATCAAGACAAAAAGCAAAACCAAAAAATAATTGCCCTAGTTCCTCACTCTAAGAGTCCCAAATCTTTTAGAATCCCTTGCCTCAAATTCAAATAAGTTTTTTTAAACAAAGATATAAAGATATTTAAAATATATCTTTCCCTGGGCACCTGGGTGGCTCAGTCGTTAAGCGTCTGCCTTCGGCTCAGGTCTTGATCCCAGGGTCCTGGGATCGAGCCCCGCATCGGGCTCCCTGCTCCACGGGGAGCCTGCTTCTCCCTCTCCCACTCCCCCTGCTTGTGTTCCCTCTCTCGCTGTGTCTCTCTGTCAAATAAATAAATAAATAAAATACTAAAAAAATAAATAAAATAAAATATATCTTTCCCCTTTCTCATGATAAAGAGAATCCTAAGAAGCACTATTTTTCACATTCAATAAAAATCCAAACTGCTGCTTTGTTCCCAAATCACATGGTACATTTACTTACCCCAAAGATCAAAACTGGCATTCGCAGATAACTTTTTACAAAGACAAAACCTAATGAACGTGGTCACCATCTTTCCTAAAAGTGACCAGCCAGATTCATGCATGGGCTCCAGAATGTTCTGGTGCCACACGGATGATTTCGCACTCAGCACCTCGAGCCTCCAGCCGTGTCTCTTCAGTTCTCAGTGGTTGGCTATGCCTGCTGGGCCAACTCTCAGAGAGAGAAATCAATCCAAATACATAACACTAAGACCAAAGTAAACTATATTTAATGTTTCCTTGATGATTCAGCAACTCCTTTCAGACTTGGTTACACTATAAGATGAGGCTGCTAATATTATCACATGAATATATTACCACACTGATACATACAAATATCAATATATTAATATATTAGCCAAGAGGGACATTGGTTTAGAAATATTGTATCATATGGAACTTCAGTGACCAAGCCTATTACCAAGCCTTTGCAATTTTCTCTTTTCCTTCCCCTTCCTCTACCTTCCTGCTGACATCACACTCAGCAGGTGTGTTTGAGGATTAGAAGGAGGGCCAGTGTGGTGTGGCAAAGCACCAGGGGAGGGAGGGAATGGCACCAGATGAGGCTGGGCAGGTAGGCTGGGGATGGTGCATGCCAGGCCTTGCAGGCCTTAGCCAAGCATTTAGATTTATTTCAAGCACAAAGGGAACTGCCTGGAGGCACTTAGGAAGTAAGTGTATGATGTAATTTACAGTTTATAAAGATCATTCTGCCAAACTGTCTGATGAATTTATGCCTTGTGCCCAAAATGGATCACGAGCTCCTGGCTGACAGGACGATAGGTATCCTCCTATTTTTTTGGTTTTTTTTTAAGATTTTATTTATTTATTTGACAGAGAGAGACACAGCGAGAGAGGGAACACAAGCAGGGGGAGTGGGAGAGGGAGAAGCAGGCTTCCCGCCGAGCAGGGAGCCCGATGTGGGGCTCGATCCCAGCACCCTGAGATCATGACCTGAGCCGAAGGCAGATGCTTAATGGCTGAGCCACCCAGGCGCCCCGGTATCCTCCTATTAATGACCTCGCCTCACGTACTCACAGAAGTTTTAAACCAAAAGTTCTTAAACTTTTGTGTGCAGCAGAATCACCAGGAAGTGCATTCAAACCCAGCTTGCTGGACCCCACCTGCAGAGCTTCTGATTCAGTAGGGCTGGGTGGGGCCTGGGAATCTGCATTTCTAGCAAGTTCCCAGGTGATAGATGCTGGAAGGCAGGTCCTGGCAGGGCCCTTAGAGAGCCAGTGCTTAAATCTGTGTGCTGAATAAATCAGTCAGTGAAGGGCCATGAAAATATTTTTTCAAACAAAGCAATAGAAACAATTAGTGGTTTGAGTCTGACCTAAAATGGCAACCATTTATTCTAATTTGTCTTTTTCTGTTCTTAAACCGTTCCCCTTCACCACGTTATACAATGATAATCAGAGAACTAAGCCCTGCATGCAGAAGTATTCTGAAAAGACATAAATCATTGTAATTAGACTAGATGAGACACTTCAGAGACCACATCACCAAGTTTAGTTACAAATCAAATGTCATTCAAAAAAAATGATTTTTTTTTAATAAAAGTATGTGACCTATTTGTGTAGGCAGTAATTATCTGCCTCAATCCAGAAAGGATATTAGGTGGCAAGACATCCGTTGGTGCTATTCCAAAACTGAAAATTAAACGGAACTTTTTCTTGGAATTCAGGCATAAAGCTCACCATGGCCCATCCCTATCCGATCCCAAGCACGCAACACTGGTGAACACACCTACTATAAGAAGAGGTTGTTCAAACTCTCTTTCTTGAAGGAAACCCGAAAGATCCTAATTGAGGTGCTTATTATGACAAAGCAGAAATGTAACTGAAGAATAAAAACTAAATAGAGCCCCAGAACCAACCGAGAGAGAATATGCTTTAGACTTAGGAGAGAGTGCATAGACCACTATGGAAGAAGCACCCGGGGCTCTGAGGATTTACTTTTCCTGCCACATGTGAGGCCAGGGTTTCCACATGCAAATGTCCATTCACCCAGAAATTGTTATGATGGGCCAACCAACAACAGGCAGCCAAACTTAGGGGGTTTAGGTACTTAGTAGGAAGCCCTTTTGCCCGAGGCCTACAAGGTCAGAGGTTCAGGTTCTGCCTAGGGAAAAAGCTGGTTAGACCCCAGGGCTGTGTAAGGCTATACTTAAACGCTGAGGGGTGGTCTCAATGCCAGCTCATTTCTTTGGTAGTTATTCAGGATCTCATGGTCTAAGAGGATGGGGGGCGGGTGGGATTAAAACATCAAAAGCCAGAGAATCAAAACAAGAAAGGCTGTTGAAAATCACAGACCTTGAAAAGCAAATAATAAATAGTCATGAAACAGGAACCAATGAACGAACCGTACTCTCTGTCCACATAGCAAGACACAAACAACATGAGGCCAGTACGAGCATTTACATCATGTGGATGATGAGCCTGGATTCTTGTTCTAAGCTGGGGTAATCGTGGAACAGTCTGGATGTGACTTCAATACAAAAACAGCAACTGTACGTGCTAGCAAAAAATAAAGTATGTGTGAGCCCCCAAATCCAAGATCATCGTGCAGGTTTCTCGTTGAAACCCAGCTCCCCGTGGTGTTTGCAGGTACCCACCTCCAAAAGGGTAAAAGTAAACATTGGACCTGCTCTGGTGTTAAACTGCCACCGGATCCTCCCCGCTGTCTCCCTCCTCCTCTTCTTCTTTACAGACAGGTAAAGTTGGATCTCTTGAAGGAACTGGGGGCTCCCACTCTAGGCAAAGGTTGGACAGGTGATCAATGTACAGCATGAGATTTGACTGTGCCTCCATGCCTCCGACAGAGCTGGATCATCTGGGGCAATGAAAATTGTAAGCAACAAGAAAGCGGTATTAACAGCAAGGGTAGGGAAGCCCAGGAATCACACACCAAAATTCCCTAGGACACTCAGCAACCATTCCTCTCCTCATTCAGTCATTCTGAACACACTCATCAAGCACTGTGCCAGGCTCTGGGGATGTAGCAGTGGCAAATATCAACACAAGCCCTGCCCTCATGGAGCTTATGGGTTTTCAGGACAATGAGATAAGCAATTAAAGGACAGTAGACAAAGGAACCTAGAGGGTATCAGGAACCATAAAGCAAAGGCAGGCAAACCAGACTGGGGTGGGGGGTGGTCATGGAAGGCTTCCTGGAAGAAGTAACATTTAACACTGAACCTAGAGGACCCATGGAGTTAGCCAGACAAGACTATGGTGTGTCAACATGTGCAAGATTCTAAGATGAGAAAGCATGGCTGATCTGAGGGGCTGTTCTCATCACAAGGTGCTCCCCCAAACCCCACAATGCAGTCATGTTTTGACCTCTTCTGGTGGGATGTCAGGAAAGAACCCAGAAAATAGTTTTTTTATAAGAAGATAGAAAGAAAAAAAAAACCCAATAATGCAGAATTGAACTGCTATAGAATAGACCCAACTGCAGCTATCCGTTCTCTGCACACCAGCATCACAGGTAAATGAGATGCCGTACTTAGGACTGTCAAAACAAGATGCTGGACTGAAATCTGGCATCACCACAGTGGGAACCGCAAGGCTTCTTCCCTTCCCTCGGGCTCTCTCATTTTGCCCTTTCCTTTCCTCCAAGTTCCTGGGAAATCTCAGAGGGAACACTTTGCTCCTCTTACCCTTGCTACTGTGATGTCAAAAAGGCTGCCGTAGAAATGATCCCTCCCACTTGCCTAATGCAACTAAGGAAAACCGAATAGCGTCTGAAGCCAGTCTTGCCAGGCGGCTCCATGCAGGAAAACAAAACAAAACAAACAAACAAACAAAAAAACCTGTGAAAGCCCCAGTATCTTGAGTGTTGCCCAGCATTCTAGCTGCCTTTGCATTATGAAAGAGACCATTGTAGGGGATGGTTTAAGACGTGGCAATAAGCACGTGGTCATTTTACCAAAATGCACAGTCCAAAGTAGCTTTCCTTTATATTTTCATATTAGCATATAATTCAAATCCTGCAAACAACATCTCTGATTGAACACGAAAAGAATAAAGCCCTCACTTCTAAAAAGCAGAGCAAGCAGCTATTTTAGAGACAAAGAAAGGATGTCTTTTTAATCTATGACAACACAAATTTGTTTAGGTTTTCCCTCCACTAAGTAAGTAAGCAATTAGGTTTTTTCCAATAAAAATATCCCTGTGCATGTGCAAACACCAGAGGCAATCATATAATTACCCTGCCCAATCACATTCAATTGCTGACAGTTGAGTTCCCACTGCTCATTAACTTCAGATCGCAATGAGGTCTTCACGGAAGCCCTTTCCCGTCTCTTTACAAAGGTTCCTATGATGCTGTGAGCAGCCCCAGCACTACCTCATTGCAGGATAATCATCCCAAAATGGCCAGGGCCAAGGCCAGCCTACTCTGACTTCCCTCTGAAAAAATAAAAAGAGAAATTTGAAGAAACACTGGCTTGAACACCCTTGCTTCATTTGGGGATCTCACTTCTAAATATAATAGTAACCTTTCACCCCCACACTTTAAGTGCCATAATTATATAATTAAAACCAATTATGTCATTTAACAGAGAGACTTTTTCAAGATCCACGGCAAGCCAATTACCTCAATCATTGACCTCAAAAGATTTCCCACACTGACCTGTAACAATGAGGATTGGGATAAATTTAGACACTGGCTTCTGAAGGCTGGCATAGACTAGCTGGGTGGCTTGTAGCTGGTCTCCTAGACTGTAGAAGCTGAAATGAATCCATTCGAATCTAATGCCACCACCACTACATGTCTGCACAACCTTTCCAATATCCCAAGGTTGATTTTTCACAACCACCCTAATGGTATTGTTACTTCCATGCTGTGGATGAGATAAAGGAGGCAGGGAGAGTGATGGAATTATCTCAAGTGATACAGCTAGCTCATGACAAAGGGCATGGGCAGGGCAAGGACCTGAGGATTCCACCCCAGAATCCAAAGCCTCTTCGTAGCAAGTAGTGTGTGTGTGTGTGTATGTGTGTTTGCTCTCCTTGACATCCATCCCTCCTATTTTGATTATCTTACCCCAATTTCCCTTTGATGCAACACATCTACCCACTTCCAGCTCACACGCATCACAGCAGCTCAGCTCTAGCTCAGGAGTGTGCTAGAACCTTGGCCCCAGCCAATCGAATGCCCTAGCCACTTCACTGGCTCAGGGATGAGCATGTGACCCAATAAAAGCCAGTGAGACACACTGAGGCTTTGCCAAGGATCTTGGGAGAGAGACTCACTCTTCCTAACTTGGCTTGCGTATGGGAGGAGGTACCGTCTGGCAGTGGGGCAGCCATCTAGCTACCACTGAAGCAGCGAGGGAGAAGGGAGCCAAGAGATGCAGAGAGAGAAACTGGGTCCAGGAAACATCCCTGGAATCCCTTCAGGCTGAGAATAGTGGCATTTGAAACATGGGGTAGTTCAATAGCACATTAGAGAAAATATGAAGAACGCCACCACCTACAGCTTGGGTAGACTTGATTACAAGGATGGAATTAATTGACCGTGGCTCTGAGCAGCAGTTCTGCCTCCTGCTCACAACACAGTTAAATGCCTCTTATTTTTGACTTATTTAAAGAACATACCATTTTATGGGCAGGAGGAAGCACTTTAATCTGCAAAATGATTTTTATCACAAACTAAACATCCTTGTAACTTTTTGGTCCTCTGCTTTGGTCTGAGTTGTCTCTCCTTGGAGCTGAGACAGCTGTTGGAGCTGAGAAGACCTGCCTTGACCTTGCACTTTGCCCTGCTCAGTGGTACCCTTGTGCTCTCTAATTCCTGGATCTGTGTGGGATGTAAGAACTCAGGACACTGGCACTCATGAAAACGGAGCATTTTTTTCTTTCCTTTTTTCCCCTCTTTTCCCAGGCCTTGAGGAAAAAGAAAAAAAGACCCAGAATTCCTCTAATGCAGGGTTTTCTACTTTCGTATCATTGAAATTTGGGGACAGATCATCCTTTGTCGTTGGGACTGCTTTCTGCATTATAGGATATGCAGCAGAGTCCTCTCGCCTGTACCCACTAGATGCTAGCAGCACCTCTCTCCCCAGATTGGGACAACCAGAAATGTCTCTTGACATTGTCAAACATCTAGGGGTCTGGGCCAAGATTACATCCACCTGAGAACCACTGCATTCATAGAACATTTGAGGTATTTATTGGATTTTCCTCACAGCATCTTTGAAAATATAATTCCTTGTAGTATTACGATGTCTTCTACTTAAAGTGTGAGGAATGAGGGAACCACTGCACTCCTAGAACTTTCCAAGAGCCTGTAAAATATCGGCTGAGGAGAGCTGACTCAACAAAAAGACCAAAGATAGCAGTACCCCCTTGCTATCAGGGCCATGAAGCCACAGGAGACTCACTGACCCATTATGGACCAAGGTGGGGAAAACTGTATCAAATAGAAATTATTTTACCTAAAGACCAGAAAGAGGAAAAGGATGTGGGGGAGAAAATTAGAAATGAAGAATAGGCACCTATAGGATGAATTCCAAAGTAGGTATCTGGCTTCTCATTCCCACAGGAAAAAAAAAAAAAATGAAATCTGAAGATTGTTGCTGGGTTTCCTGGATTCAGGTTCAGCGAAAAAGGTGGAAGAGGCTGGGCTCAAACAGAAATGATCCCCCCCAACAAAGGCCTAAAACTCACTCTGCAGAGAAAAAGCCCAAAATGGTTAAAGCCTTACTTCTTTGGACAAAAGTGGGCAAAGACATTTAAAATAAAAATTGATGGATTCATAGAATATTTTTTAAAGGAAAGGCATTTATTGGCTTTCTTTGAAATGCCAGCAGTAACTAAGAATGGACTGGCAGAGGTCCTTCCTTCAGGATTGATTTGAATGAAAAGGTTAGATAAAAGTTATTTAATTAGGACATGCACTGTTAAGCCTTGAAGAAGGGCTTTGAATTTGTCCTCTCACTGAGCTAACTGGTTGTATCTTCACACAGGCAGCTAGTGGAGGACAGCCCAACTCCACGGTAGTAGGGTTCCAATGAGGTTTTGCTTTGAGGCACAGACTTCTGTGAACCTTAAAGTACTGACTTCTGTTAGAGACCCAGGTTGGTTTATGTGTGATGACTGGCCTTTGATGGGGCTTTGTTGGGGAAAATGTTTGGATTCTAGCAATTTCTCTCACTGGAAGTTCTAGTGCCTTGGGGGATGGAGAAGTGTATCAGAGGAGTTCAGAGTATCAGATCTGGGACACCTCTGCTTCCTCAGTTCCCAGGCAGGCTCCCCCTCCAGCTCTCACCATGCTCCAGCTGTCCCATTCTTCTGGCCCCTCATTCTCCAATTGCCCTCCACTTCTCTCCTGCAACCAGTGAAATCTGATGGCTAGGGGCGCCTGGGTGGCTCAGATGGTTAAGCGTCTGCCTTCAGCTCAGGTCATGATCCCGGGGTCCTGGGATCGAGCCCCGCATCGGGCTCCCTGCTCGGCGGGAAGCCTTCTTCTCCCTCTCCCACTCCCCCTGCTTGTGTTCCCTCTCTCGCTGTGTCTCTGTCAAATAAATAAATAAAATCTTAAAAAAAAAAAAAAGAAAGAAAGAAATCTGATGGCTAGGGTGTTACCATGTCTCAAATGGAGAAAGAACAAGAATAAAGGAGTCCCCAGGGGGCTTGGCCCTCCTCCCCTTGTGCCTTTAGGCTTATTGTTTTTTGTTTTGATAAAGAGGTAGAATAAACAATAATAGAAAAAATAGAAGTACTTGTTTGGAGGTTCTAGCAGAAGTCCACAAGGACTCTTATGAGCTATATAAAGAACTATCCTTTATAGAATTTAGTAATTAAATCTGCAGGAGCTAGTCCTCAACTCTTGATACATAAAGAATGAATTTCTCAGGGCACACTCTTCATGTGGGTAAGTATCCCCACCCCAGCCCCTCTCTACTGAAATCATTCATCTCGGCCCACCTGTGTTTCTCAGAATACCTGAGTATGTCAACAGAGATAAAGGAGAAAAGTAGCCCACTTCCAATTCTAGCTGGCATTAAAACCAAAGGATGAGCCTTGTGTGTCTTGATGGAGGTGCTTCCTGACTGAGTTTACACACTGGCATATGAGCATTTTGTTTGTGCCAAAGACTTTTAGTCAAGGTGAAAACATAGGTCCGCTTGAGCAGGCATGTGCCCCTGTTTCCTAAAAAAAATGAAAACCAAGGCTCTACATACACTCTAAGACAAGTTCTGCCTTCCCCATGTCCTTCTCAGCATGAAGTATGAAGCAGGTCACAACAGGTCACCTTCATAGTCAATGACTGAACAAGACTTCCAAGAGCAGCAAGTCCTTGTTTTAGCAAGGGAAGAACCTTACTACAAAGGTCAAGAAAAGAATCTTAACAGTGTGCAGCATCCAGGTTAAGATAGGAATTGAGTCTCAGTAGATCTAGAAATTTTATACGAAAGTTGATCGAGGTGCTTTCATGCTTTATTCGGAGGAATAGATTTATGGTTTTTATCACATTCTTATATTAGTTTGAAACTCAGGATGAAAAGTTAAACAACAATTGTTATAAAGCCCTCCCTTATTTTTTTTTAAAACAGTTTTCTGAGGTGTAATTTACATACTATCAAGTTCATCCATTTTCAGTGTCAAGTTCAACGATTTTGCTTAAATGTGTTGAGTTGGGCAACCATCACCACAAACCAGTTTTAGAACATTTCCATCACTGCAGAGAGATCCTGTGCTTGTTTATAGTGGATTTCCTCTAATTTCTGCAACAAAAGTTCTGGAGTTGAAAGAAGGCTCTTTGCTTATCTGCAGAGCTGATCCATTTTTCTCCTTTCTCAGGAGTTCTTCTAAAGCATAAGTTGTTGTTTCTCTGAAATTCAAATATAACTAGGTATGCTGTATTTCTACTTGTGAAACCTGACAACCCTAATCCAGGATCAAAGCAGAAATAAGCAAGTGAATCATTGTTCATACCTAGAAATAAATGTACTTTTCTAGAGCATTGTAAATAAAGATGCATTATTTTATTAACTTTGAGCCTCAGTTAGAATCCAGGCTGAAAACTAAGGCTACAGAAACACGCTAAAGAATTCAGGCCCCAACTGCTGTTTCACAAGCAAGCCTGGGACCTCAAGCATCTATATGGTTTATATGCTACATTTGCCAAGAAAGGTTAAGAAAGTGAATGTAATTGTTAATCTTGCAACTCACAATCAGAAATGTGCCTGTTAGGGGCACAGATGATAAGGAAATCATTCTTAATCCTTTTGAGGTTCACAAACCCCTTTGAGAGAATCTGGTAGAAGTTACGGCCTTCTCCATAGAAACATGCATGTATCCACATTCACACCATTTTGCAATCGGAAGGGGCAGACAGAGTGGGTTCATAGATTCTCTGACAATGCTCGTGGACCTTTCAAGGGCCCAAGAATGCCAGAATGGCGTGGGCAAGTTGACTAAAGCCATCCTGAAGTGTTTGTTATGCTTTGCTTTTCTTTTCCGCCCACTTGTATAGGAAGGGAAGAAGTTGGGGTGATGATAAATGAACTGGTTAGGGCAAGAGGACATAGCCAGGCTGCTCTCAGACATCAGTGGCGAGAATTGTAGCAACTCCCTGAACTCCATCAACTCGAGGTTCATTGTCAGTAAAATGGGCAGACTGGCCTGTTTTCATGTTATGTCCCACAGATCAAACTGACAGGTATCTGAGAAGGGCGCTCTTAGATCCTAGAGCACTGCACAAGATTTTGGTATTTTAAAAAATGTTTTAAAATCACTGGACTATAGGGGCGCCCTATACTCTGGTTAAGCGTCTAACTCTTGGTTTTGGCTAGGTCATGATCTCGCAGTCATGCGATCAAGCCCCATGCCAGGCTCTGCGTTGAGTGTGGAGTCTGCTTGAGATTCTCTACCTCCCTCTCCCTCTGTCCCCACCCCGCTGCATGTGCGTGCTCTCTTTTTCTCTCAGAAAAACAAAAACAAAACCCAAACCAAACAAACAAGAAAAGCCACTGGACTATATGGTCATCAAAATTATCAAGGTTCCAGGTCATCTGATATCTGATTCTAGAACCTACAGAGTAGAGGTCAGGAGACAGTTAAGAAGACTGGGAATTCTTTTTCTATGAGTCCAAGGGAAAAAGGCAGTTGGCAGGTTTAGGAGAGAAAGACATCTCAGCCTCAGTTCTGCAACATGTCTCTCCTCCTTTGTGCTTCTCTCCCTTCCTTCACATGGAAAACTCAGAAATTGCCCCGATTTCCTTTGGTAAAATAAAAGAAATTATCTTTTTCCCAATTACATGAACTTAATTGAATTAATTTTTCTTTGGGTAACAAAGATAGCCACAATCTATCATTATATAATGTCACTAACTATAATTGGAGCTCAAATGGATAAAGGACATGTGTGGTTTAGAGACAGTATCTTTTTTGTGCCTTAGAGTACCTACAAAATATTATCACCCCCATTTTTCAAAAGAGAAAACTGAGGGGAAAAAAGTTAGGTGTCTTACACAATTCACCCAGCTAGCCAACAACAAAAAGAGATTTCAAGTCTCAACGCCTACACGCGTGGCCACTTTACTATGTTAAAAGATTAATTATATAACCTATGACTTAAAAAAAAAATACAGACTTTACTCATTTATTTTCTCTCAAACACAGTCTACCACTTTAAGGAAGCTTATTATCATGCCCAATGATATGAACCATAAAACTGTTTTGAATGTTTATTTCATACTTATTGACATCTACTAAGCAGATCTACCATGTGCGTACTTATCATCTCAAAGGAAAATACATTATTTAGTTTTTGCGTTTTATCTTATCCATTCTTGGTCCCTGAAACAGCACAAGAAATGTGTACCCTCTGCTCTTATTTGTTGTCATAAGATACTAGCAGCATGCTGGGAAGTAATGTTCCACACTTTGTGTTAAGACTTTTCTTTTTAAAACAGAGCTTGTGTAAATCACAGACAAAGTTGACAAATTTCACGGCTTAGTCATGGCTAGCATATCAGATTTCATGGTTTGACAGAGATTAACAAGAAAATCATATTAGAGTTACAACTATTAGTAGATTCTCAGATATTTGGTAAAGAAACTCCAAGCTCTCCAAACTGCAGCGCCCACCACACGCCAGTGCCATCCCTCATCCTCCGGCTGCAGAGCTCCCAGGGCTCCAGGGGTCCACCAGGTCGCCTCCTGGCTACCGCAGGGGTGAGCTGGTGCCTAACGGGCTCCAGGGAAAGGGCCCGCAGCATGGAATAAGGCAAGGTTCAGCCTTTATGACCCAATTCATAAGAGTGTAGGGAGAAAAAAACATACCGTGTTTGTACATAACACAGGCATCCCACCCCAGCATCGCACGCACTAAGGAGAGGAATGAATGATCATAGTTGTTGAAACTAAGATATTTTACGTAAGAATTAAGTTTTCACATCTTGATGAGGAGGCCATTCAGCAGAGGCCCTGTTAAAAGTGGTGGCATGAAAACAGAGACTTCAAAAAGCCTGCTGCCTGAGGGCTCTGCATATCCTCTTTCTTTCGGGTAAGAGCCCGACTGGCTCGTCAACTTTGCATAAAAGACAGCCAATTTGTCAGCCATTTGCTTTAATTCTCTTTCCTAGTCTTCCTAACGATAAACTCCATACACCTTCTGGTCTTCAATATCACGTAGCTGACTGGAGGATGGAAATTCACTCGAGTCTCAGTCCGGTTTCCTTCCCAGGCGATCCTCCTGGGTCTTATAGGATGTCCTTAATCAGAACCACATTACCCGGCTAGAGGAAGTCCTTGCACAGATGCTGGCAAGACACTAGGGCAAATTAGTTTCAGAACACGGAAGGTCAGATTGGGAATAAAAGCTGCAGTCATCTATTGTGTTTTCTTTAGTTGAGAAAATGAAGGCAGGGTGCCTGACTCGTAAGAAACAAAGATTTGGATAAGCAGTAGCCACTTAGGAAAGGAGTTCCCTGGCCTGCTGAGCACAATAGTCAGTTGTGGGAAGGCAAAGGCCTCAAACATTCCAGGTATTCTGGACAGAAGTGAGGATTTTCTGTCTCCAGATAGGTTTTTATATTTCAGGAGCACCCTAGATTGGTAAAATAACACAAGCTAAGGTATTACAGGTCTGGTCAAGAAGTAACTGCCAATAAGTGTGTGTGTGCATGTGTGTATATACACATCTGTACATATTACACATATTATGTGTCTTAGATGAATGAAGCATATTTTAATAACAATCATAACAGCTGCCATTCATTGTGCTCTTAACGACAGGTACTATGCTAAGCACTTTCCACGAATTATTTCATTTACTCTCTCAACAAATTAGCATGGTAGGGACTATCTTTGTCCCCAATTTACAGATTTAATACAAAACAAAACAAAACTGAGCTCAGAGGGGATTCCAGCCACAAGGTTAGTCACAGAGCCCTAAGTTGGTCCCCGCGGTGCCTGACTCCTGAGCCTGTATTTTTAACCACCTCGGTGTGGTCAGCCCTGCAAATTCTCATCACTTCCATTGAGATGAGTGCCCAAGCTGACTCTGAAAAAAATACAAATTTCCTGGGGAGCAGGGATGGGGGCCATATTACTTCACTAGCACATGAGTGTGAAAGAGTTCTGCCTGCAAGTCTCGGGGCAGATGAAGGGGAGGGGTGTGAGAAGAGGGAGAAGTTGTTGCAGAATCCTGAGACCTGGCTTCTCCAAGATTTCACCCAGGACCAGCCTGCCCGGGGAGGTGCAGAAAACCAGAAGGACCAGGAGGCTTAGTGGAAATCTGTCCCTCATCCAATTTCAAACTAGTAGCCTTCCCTTGTCATGAACGGGCTTGCCCTAGAGATTTGGGGCAAGAAGCATTTCTAGTGTACTTCTACCTTTAACTAACACCGCGGGGGCAGCTAACAATTACAAAAGGAATGAACTTTTTCATCAAACGCCCTTCCATAAAACCATTTCCCAGGAAATGTAACACAGCATGGAGCTTGGCCACTGCAATTTTCCACCAACAATGAACATCGTGGGGCACAGGTACTATATTTAAACGATTTTCCTCCAGCTTTTTGGCAAGTCTCTCTCTCAAGGAGACTTAGTTGGGTTGAGGTCTCATTCCCCTCCGGCCAGCAGGATCGGAATGTTTAATACGACCCTGTCTCTTCAACACCCATGTGTAAAACGCCAATAAACAAGCCGGCAAAGACTTGCAGGTCTAATTGCCTTTTAACTCCGCCAGGATGATAAACTCCCAGAGCAAGGAAGGAAAGACTCCCAGGGATTTAACAAGTTTATCTGCCTGCCACTTGAACATTTTCTGTCTGCCTACACTTCAGTGAATTCACCAATAAAAGGATAAAAGGGCCCCGAACCTCAGACCTCTCAATGGCCAAGAAGCTCCAGATTCAAAACGTATGCCAGCAAAAATCAACCGGTTAACTGAATTTTGTTTTATGTGTTTGTAAGATCTGGAGCAAGGAAAGTGGGACCACTTGCTCATTTCTTGCACCGGCCACTTCCCTTTTATTGACCGAGGCCTACAAATCTTCACCTACAACAAAGAAAACTGTCCTCACAAGGAAACTGGGAAAGGCAACTCTCTCAGAAACTTCGTACATTCAAGTTAAAGGACCGTCCCACAGGGGAAAAGCCAGATGAGCGTCATTCTGGTCACTTCCACAAGCACATTCTTTATCTCTCCCTCCTTGCACTGACTTGCAAGTTTAGCATTTTAGCTGTTTTGCTGGGTTTGCACCCTATCACCCAGAAGAAAAATTCTGAAAACTCAGTACCAATTAGAGTTAAATTGGAAAAGCAAAGTAAAACAAAACCAAAAGACTGGAGGGGTACTACAGCAAGGTGGTGCCATTCAAGACATAAAAGTACGGTGAGGGGTGCCTGGCTGGCTCAGTTGGTGGAGCGGGTGACTCTTGATCTTGGGGTTGTGAGTTTGAGCCCCACATTGGGTGGAGACATTACTTAAAATCTTTAAAAAAAATAAAAGTAGGGTGAATGGACATAGACTCTCTAGGAGGCCACTTCACAGTATATATCAATGTGATATATAACACACATCCTCTTGTGGGTTGGTTTTGTTCTGAATTTTATCATACTTTCCACTGTATGTGTCAAAGTATGATAATATCAATGTAGATGTGCAACTCCCTTTTAGGAATTTTTTCTAAAGAAATTATTAGATAAGTGCATAAAGATGAAGCCGAAGGAGCTATGGCATTCTAATAGGAAACATTTAAAAAGAACTAAGTGTTCATCATTAAGGACTGGTTAAATAATGCAAAATTCTACACTCTGAAGCTATGAAAATGATGTTGTAGGCATAATCTATTAATGTGGAAATGTGTCCAACACTTAAGTTCAAGTAGCAAGTTATAAAAAACATGTATTACATGGTTTTTTAAAGAGGCTAGATATAGAAAGAAAGACTGGGAAGGCACATAACTCACCAAAATGCTAGTATTTCTGGATGACGGAATTCTTTTGCAAAGACTTCCGAATTATTTGAAATCTTTAATAATAAAATTGCATTGCCTTTAAAATCAGTTTTAAAGTACTAAAGTTACACAATAAAATATCCCACCACCACCACCACCTGATCAATAGGAAGACAATCACATCTGAAATAACTTATGGAAAGATCCAACTTTCCTTTCTCAAGGAGACATGAGTAAAGAACATTAAAGGATTTGGTCTTGATTTATCAGCACATATAATTGTTGTTCAAGTGTATTCTCCAATGAGATGAGAGTGAATGGCAAACCACAAGTGGGCTCAAAACCCCAGAGGGCCTGTTTCCCAGGGGGCCCATGCCTGTCTCCTCAGGGTACAAACACAGAGCTCCTCTATTAAGCTGACCTGTTCCACTCAATAAAACAAGAGCAGCTCTAGAGTAGGATGCTTGCCAAATGAAAAATCTGAAGCACTATTTTTCTATTAAAATCTCATCCATGTTTTTCCTATTGGAACCTGGAAACTGGACAAATTCTGAAGGAATCCAAAGGAATTTCTTTAGAAAAGAATTCTGTTAACACCAAAAGCTCCCCAAGCACTACACAAAACAAATGCTAGATTGCATTATGCTGAAATGTAAAAGCAGGGGTTCAAACCCAAAATGATGTGTCCTTCACACCAGGCTTTGTGTATATCGGAGCTTATGCGTTTGTACACTTATCCTCGTACATTTCTGCATCTCCCCTCCTTCATAATTTCATAATCAGTTCCAGATTTCCTATTTCTTCCACATTGTAAGGCATGGAATTTTGGATTTGGAAGATGCGAGGTTTAAAGGTATAGAAGTACAGTGGAAAGTATGATAAAAATAAAACCGAAATTGAAGTTTTGTTTCATACCTCCTGAGAAGTAACGAATTGAGTGCATGTCTCAGGGCCCATTTGACCCTCAGAAACAGAACATGGACACATGCAAGAATTTCATGTGCAAACTGGACCCTTTGGTTGGGACATGTCCTTACTAATGGATGAAGCTGTGGGAAGAAAAAGAGTTCCTCCGTGCTATACTACATCTGTGATAGGCATGTCTGCCAAAGCATTGTAATGCTACTCTCAAAATTCAGAACTCTGTCCCTAATAAACAGAGGAAACCGAAAGATCAGGTTAATCTAGGATAAACTTCATCTCTAGAGTTCAAAGACAACTGGCCTCCCAATGGGTTTCAACTGGAGGCTTCTTTGAAGGATTGTTCTCAAATTCATTAAAGAATTTTCACTGACTTCACAGACTTTGGCATTAAATAGATAACTTGAGCTCTTCATTGCCCTGGAAAATGACTGTTCACCTTTGAAGCTCTGCAAATTGGGATTAAGTTGGCTGTTTGCCTTTTACCTCAAAGATGACTCCACTCCACTGATCACTGAGTCCAGGGCAATCACCTGGTTGATCAATGATATCAAATTTATCTCTCTAATGTGTCTTTTTAAAAACACACATCCTCTTGTGGGTTGGTTTTGTTCTGAATTTTACTTCAGATGTAATAGTACTGCTTGATATCAATAGCTTCTCTTCAACAAAAACTTCAGGAAATACATTACATTTTAAAAACCCAAGTTTAATTTTCAACTAACTTGAAAGACAGGTGGAGCTTCTAGAGGCATAAATTCATTTTAAAATTCTTCCTTGAATTTCACCTACTCACATGCCGTAGCGGCTGAGGCATCTCATCAGATCCTGGTGTGCTCTTTGGTACAGCATTTACTTGCTTTTCACAATGACGCTGCACATTCCAAAGAGGGCTCAGCATAAACACATACACCAACCAGCCTTCAGCTTACACCCTCTAACCCCACCGTCTGCTTCCTGCACACCCCATTATCTAAAACATCTCTTCTTCGCAGGTATATGGTCTTGGATTTGTCACGGTGAACGCGAGACTTTACAAGGCCAATAAAATGACAGCTGCACAGAGGGGACGGGGTGGCTTTTACCAACTCTGAAACACCACTGCCTTTAACTCCCAGGGATCAGGAACTTGAAAGCCCTCCGATTCACTTAGGTCTGTGTTTGTCATAAAGTTAAGGCTAATCAGATTTCCCCCAACTTGCAGCCCTATCTTAAATCCCCAAGCTTCTCCTATGCAAACTTAACTGATGGAAGATGTGATTATGCCTTCTCAGGTCATAAATTCTAGATATTTATAACATAACTGTTGTCATTTAGGTCAATTAAGATGCTTTTACTGGCTCAGAACAACTACCTATGGGGCTTGTCCAATACCCCGACAGTGGTTTATGACCCTTAGGGTGATTTTATCTCCTAAGGATATGAAAGATGGCTGCATGTGAAAATGTTCAGGAGACTCTTGAAGAATTTTCCCCATACTGTGATCATACCCATTGCCACTCTGTTCCTGGAAGCTCAGACCCCTTGTTTATCCATAAAAATCACTCTGTGACTCTAAAACATCCCCCAGAGTTGGTTTCTTTGATCACCTTTTCTCCCCCAAAGACCCAAGAGGGGAGATAACACCTCCTGAGACACTCTATGATAAAACTCCCAAGTGGTGGGCTGGCCAAACCCCCAACTGGGAAATGCCAGACTTTTCTTACATGCAAAAAATGTCCCTGAAGACTCCTGGGTTTTACTTTTCACATAGGGCCAACTGCTCCCTCATAAAAGGCAGAATAGGGTGACAACAAAGGAAGAATGGAACATATTTGGGGATTTCGTGTAGATAGGTTTCAGCTTCTCCTTTTCCCTTGTGGAGTATCATTCATCTACCACCATCTTCCCCTTGCTGTTTCTTCTTTCAGCAAGGCCCCTGGGCACCCACTATATTTCAGGCACTGTGCTAGGTGATGCAGAGATCGAGAGACTCCCAGGCTGCCTGGAGACACAGGCACATTACTAATTAGAATACAAACTGTTAACAGGTCAATGCACAGCAAATTCTGGAAGCACCAAGAAGTGCCATTTCCACTTTTGGAGGGGAGGGAGATAGTCGAGAAGGCTCCTTGGGAAAAAAAATTCCTTGTCTGAGGCTTAGAAAATGCAGGCAGATAGCTAGACCAACTGGGGGAGAAGGAAGAGCCTTGCCAGCAGGGAGTGCAAAAGCCAAGACATGGATTTGAGGAGGGCATAGGATGTGTGAGAATGCCAAGCAGGTTGGTGTTCCAGAGCATCGCATGCCCGACAGTTATGGAACTTTTTGCCTTTGTTAAAAAGTTAAAATACTTTCTGTTTGTTTGTTTATATTCTACCTTGTCCCCAAAAGGATTAAAGCATCTAATACCAAATAGAAGAGGCTCTTATTACTGGAGAAGGGGAGGGAGGGCTTGAGTTACATCCGCCACGCAAAGGTCAGGTTGGCTCCAAGTGGGATTGGACAGTGCTGATAAACTCGGAATACTTTTCTAAAACAGAATATTCCAATTGAACACATAATCTCCAGCTGCTGGGTGACAGGGGAGGGGAGGGCCTGAGAACCCAACTCTAGAGGGAGTCTGGGAACCATGAGCTTCATCAGCTGCATAAAATCCCAGATAAAAAGTACACACTCCCTCATTTGTTCTCTATGCCTGGATATGTATTTATATGTATTTGACCCGTCAGACAGCGTAAGGGGCACAGTGCAGCGTGGAGGCCCTGGCTTCTCTGTCTGGTTTGCTTTATGGTTTCACCATCTGGGCAAGTCATTTAATCTCTTGGTCCCTCAATTTCTTCATCTGAAAATGGAGCTACTACTTTACCTCAGAGGATTATTGTGAAGATCGTAAGAATTAATATATGTAAACAGTGCCTGGTGCACGTTAAGTGCTCAATAAATGTTAACTACAATTCTTATTTTCTAGTCCTCTGTTAAGCACAGAAAGAACAACAGAAATAAAGACCACTGCTTTGTCATAAGGAACTTATAGTCTAGCTGGAGACAAGATGGCCAGAGGGGAAAGGATAGTGATCCAAAAAAGGGAATCCTGGGGAAAACTGAGAGAGGACACTCTAAGAGCCCCAGGAGGTTAGGAAAAAGACAGATAATGACATTTTCCTCAAAATTTTTAAGGAGGCTTAAAGGATTATATCTAGGCTGAATCCAATAAGCAGGCTTTAGACAGAAAAGAGGGCATTTCAGACAATGGCTAACAATACTCAAGAAGACATGGAAAGAAAAATGAATGCTATATATTTTTAGAAGAGGAAAAAAATATCTCTATTATCTGGGAGTGGTGGAAAATTCATAAAACTTCCCAGGGGACCCATTTGGGAAGAATATGAGGACTGGTAGAGGTAGTTGAACTTAATGTGGTTGGAAACAAGAGGAACTGGCAATCTGTCATCCTGCGAGGGACACAGAGAAAGTATTTCAGGAAGGTGAACGTGGCTGAGGCACTCAGGTTGGATGGGCTGGGAAAGTTCTGAGTCAGGGAGGCCACCAAGAGGCCACCGGAGGGGTGAGGTCCTATGGCCCACACCAGAGTACTGAGAGGACAGAAGGAAGTGAAGGATGAGAGAAACCCTATGGCCAGTGACTAGACATCTGGACATGAGGTCTAAATGCACTGGATGCAGAGTCCTGTAGGATGGGTTTGAGGCCCTGCTCTGCCACTCAGCGGCCCCTGAGCCCAGGGCACTGATTCTTTGTAAGTTCAGTTTCCTCTCTTGCAAAATGGAAGCAAAAATGCTTACTTCATATGGATGAAAAGCTAAGACCAACTTAGCATGACACCTGGCTCATTCCAAAGTGGTTAAAAAAAAAAAAAAAAAGGTAACCATTTATTTGGTGTTGGTGTGATAAAGAAGGAATTAAAAATGAGAGACAAGAAAACAGAGGTTCTACATCTGGTCCCTAAGCCATTGAAGAAGACACAGGCCTGGCCACTGTCTGGTTCACTCTTCAGGAGACCTCATTAACATTTAACATCAGGCTTTACCACCTCAGAGACAAATAGAGGTGTCAGTGTGAATGGAGACTCCTGACTCCTGTATTGTATCCCCTTTATTATGTACCTAACTCATTTCCATCTCACCATGGAAACCAAGTCTTGCCAAAAATATCAGACCAAAGGAAAATAGTGATAACTTTGTTCATTTAGAAGAAATAGCTTAAGATTAAAAAAAAAAAAAGGTAAGTATTTTGCACTTTATTTCATAAGAAGAGGGAGGAAAAAAAGATGACACATTGTACCAGTGATTACCTGCCCATTTTAAGCCCTGTCAGCAGCACAAAGACTTAAAGCAAAGCTAAATCCAGGCACATTATTCCTTTAAGCCCCTGTGATAACTCAAGGGGACTGAAAGGCATGTCTGTGTTTCTACAGGAGGCTTGTGGTGGGTTCAGAAACTTTTAAAGAAGTGCCCTATTATCTCAGGTAGGTGTGTTCCTAAGAATTTAAACTGAATGTACTTTTGTTTTAGATCCCAAGAAATGTTCCTCATCCACCTAACTTTCCCAAAGTCCATCTTGCACAATGCAAATTGCAGAGGTAAGATGTGCTTGACCTAATAAGTCTGGAATGAAGAGCTAAGGAAGTGGGTAACACAAGGAAATTCTTCATCAGCATGCCTTTTTGACCCTTGCAGAACTGTCCTTGATGGCCCGGAGCGCTCAAGGCTTTGCTTCCTTGTTGGGCTGTGAGGAATTTGCCTGCAAAGTTTTGAGAAAAGCTACAAAATCAAAGGGGATCAGGCGAAATGACCTGCTGCTGACCAGTGCTGATGGACAGCTCTGGTGGTTACCACAGTAAGGACTTTAGACCCTTTAAGAAATCAGCAGGAGAGAAATGATGGAGTAACTTCCCTAAGTCTGCTAAAGCATATTCGCTGAGGAATGGACCCTCCAATCCACACACCCTCCTAGACTATGAAATTATCTTTCTTCCATCTTTTACACATGCAACTAACTCATATTATGACACAAATGAGCTTCTATTACCCAGCAGGCTTCCTTACTGAACACAGCCCAAGCCAGTGATTGCTTGATTACAGAAGGAAATAAATGGCTCCTCAAGGTCTTTTGGATAAGGTGGCATTGGGAAAGTGACCGCAACCAGACACATGGTACAGAAGAATTGCTCCTGCTGGCCAAAGACAGAAAACCCAAAGAGAAATACTTTTAGCTACCAGAGCAGCCCCACAAGCATGCGTAACTTGTTATCTGGGCATCAGAGTAGTGTGTATAGTCTCTGGGACCTGCAGTTGTGTTCAACACCTGAGGACCATGGGATCTAGGGCAAGTAACAATAGCCCTGAGTCGCCTTTCCTAGCCCTTAAAAGGAAACCAGTATCTACCTACTTTGCAGAACATCACACATGTCAAATAGACTAATGCATATGAAGCATTTAGATTATGCCTGGCACAAGAAAATCATTCTATAATTATTAGCTATTGCTATTAATGTAAAATCAAGAATGCAACTTTTACCTTCACTGGACAGTGTTATCATTTAGGGCTATGAGTAAATTTTTTTCAGTGGAGAAATCATCCCTGAATGAGATAGGAACAAATCATAATTTGGCTTCAGCTCCGTAACACTGTTGAGTCAACTGTTTCTCTAGCAATTTCCCTTTCCTCTGGGTCTATTTAACAATCATCATTAGCATAGCAAATCAGACTGGTCATAGAGGTGATCTGATATTGTCACTTTAATACTTGCAAGCTGTAAATGTGTAGACAAGATTAGTGGGAGGACAGGTGATTTAGAGTGTGGGCTCATGGGACCATGAAGTTGCCTAGGCCCTTGGAAACCTCTTAGTTTAACTGCCTCAGGGTAGGGACACCAACAAGGAAAATGTATTGCCTTGAGCCACAGATCAAGGAAGGGACAGAGGAAGGACTAACATCCTCAATCCAGAACTTTCTGGCCACTGCCACTTTTAATTCAAAAGATTAGCTGTTCCTTGGAGTTTCAGTAGAACTTGACTGTAAAATTATCTTGATTTGGTGAGGAGGAAGGAGGTGGGGTCATATTTTAGCTACAGATTTAATTCCTTCAATGGTTACTGATATATTCAGGCTTGCTTCTTTTTTATTTGGAGTCAGTTTTGGAAATGTTTATTTTTTTTCAGGAAATTTCTTATTGTACCCAGTTTTTAAAATACATTGGCACTAAGCTATTCATAACACCTTTTATAATAATAAAATAAAAAAAGTCCCTACACTATCTGTTGTTATGTCCCCCTATTTCTTCCTAATGGAGGAAGTATCTTCTCTACTTTCTCTTTCTTATTTACCCTGGACTAATGTCTAACTGAACTTTCTGCCACAATGGAAATCTTCCTTTATGTGTTTTATACAATATGGAAAGACCTGCATTACCCAATACTGTAGCACTAGCCACTAGATCCGTGTGGTTACTGAGCCCTTGAAATATGACTAGTGTGACTGAGGAAGTGAATTTAAAATTTTATTTAATTTTAATTAATTTAAATTTAAATAGTCACATGTGGCTAGTGATTACCATATTGAACAATATATACATACAAAAGTCAAAGATTCAAATTTTATTTTTGTGAATCATTTCTTGTTATTATTGTTGGTTTCTATTTTATTTACTTATGCCTTTGACTTTTTAAAAATTTTCCTTCCTTTTTACCTCTTTATGATTACTCCTTTTTTTCTTTTCTTTTTTTTTTTTTTTACTCTGTTTTTATGAAGACTTGTCATAGCCAAGAAACAGACCTGTGCGGAGTTCTACTGAGGCCTGAATTCCTTCCTCTTTGGATTCAAGTCCCAGAGGCTTAGTAGGAAAGGTCTGCGAAAAGGTGATTGAAGAGAGAACATGAAAAGCTGAAGGTCTCCCAGATGAAAGCCAAGCCAGAAACCTGGCTGTTAAGAATATTTTCTCTCCTCCGAAAAAATGAATTAGTTGAATCCAATGTGACACTCAAAGGAAAATCAAAATGCTTGAAGAGCAGGTTGTGGATTTGAACTCCCCTGTAACTGGATTCCTCCTTGGGACTTAACAGCTCTGACACATGATACTCTGTAGAGAGGGTCCTGTTAGCCTTACTGAAATCTGGACACCATGGGCCTTTTTTATATGGAGAATTTTTAAGATAAATGGAGTTGAGAACTAGGAGCTAAGTTTCCAGGGATTTCTGCCATTTGGGACTATGAAGTAGGGATGGAAGCAGCAGGAACAAGAAGCAGATGAACTACTGTAAAGGGACAAAGGAGGCAAAAGGGACTCCTTTTGCCTGGAGAGAGTTAGTCTCCAGGCTTGAAGATGAGAACCAGCCTCCATAAAACAAGAATTCATTACACTTCTAGTCCCCTAGCCTTGCTGCACTTTGAGCCAACATGCCATATATATCGTGAAGCTCGATATCAGAAGGGATGCCAGGGCGGTGGGGTGATGGGCAGGCCACATCTCCCAGAGATGATCAGAAGCCACTGAGTGAGGGATGACCTCTGGAAGGCTAGGCTGCTGCTACTTTGCTGTGTGGGGCTGGGGAAGGGGAGAGGTTTACCCCAAAGGGGCTCTAAAATGCCAGAAATAGAGGGAATGAACCTGAAACGTTGAGACTTACTATGAATTGGAGAGCGCTTCAGGTAAAGTTAGTCTATGATTTTGAGTTTTACTGGTGATTTTACTAGAGTTATTCAAGGTTTCTTATAATATTCCTTGTTTTTTATGACTTTTAGGTCTTACTCTAAAATGCAAAAAAAAAAAAAAAAAAAAATCCAAAGAGCACAAAACAGGAGAAGGTGATAAGGAGGGCCTGGAGGGCAAGAAGGGAATTCCAATGCTGTGGCCAGGGAGGGCCACTTCCAGCTGTAACAGCTAAGCTGACCTGTGTGATGAGGAGGAGTTAGTCTCGCAAAGATGGAGGGGAATGGGTTCCAGACACAGGAGCCAATAGGTTCGGAGGTCCTGATGTGGAAATAAGCTTGGCATGTTGGAAGGCAGAAGGAAAACTGGGCTCTAGGACCACAGTCAGCCAGGGCATGCTGGTGAGAGGGGCATTGGAGAGGCACACAGCGGCGAGGCCAGAGGTGCTCCTGAGAGTCAGAGAGAGGGCTCTAGACTAATTAACTGTTCATGAAATATTTGAGGCTACTCTCCTAAAGCATCTTGTCAGCTAAGGCAGTTTCTATACTTCCATACTGACTCTCAAAGCACAGTAGACCCTGATGTGGGTGAGTTTTCCCCGAAGAAGGGGTAGATTACATTGGTGCTTTTTGCTCAATGAGTTGGGCAAGAAACCAAGGTCTTCCAAGAGCTTTCCATGTGTCTCTGACCATTAAAGATACTACTGTGGGGGCTCCACAGAGTTCAGGGGCCTCCTGGTGGGCACACAGTCAACTCGGGTAGGCCCAAACCCCTCGGCAACCACTCCTGCTTCCACCTCTGGGTTTTACACAAAGGTTTTTTTTTCTTCTGCCACTGGGAAAAGTACATAAAAATAGGTGTGCCACTTGAAAATTAAACAGACAGTAAATACCCAGGGCAGCTGGGTGTGATCTAGATAAGACCAGCGAATCTAAGAGTGGCAAGTCACGTAACATAAGAATAAGAAAGAAAGAAAGAAAGAATCATGGCAGTAATGATTGGTTTGAAAAAAAAAAAAAATAGATGGAAAGAATTTGGAAGGTAACAACTTCCAGATGGTCCTGGTGGTGAAGATAGCTATATATAGAGAAAGAGGGGCTAATTAGTTCCTGGGCCGAGGCCCCAGTTTCTGTTAAGTGAGTGATTGTTTCGTGGTGGTTTAGTTCAATGCTAGGGGACACACACCACATCGCAAGTAAATTAAGTATTTGGGTTTTTTTCCAAGCAGTGGGAATTGCCTAACCTTAATACAATTAATTAAGACTCAATGAATGTTTAATTTAGTTCTGGTGCTTGTACCAGGGACACAATGGGCTCTTTGTTTTGGCTAAGACTCCTAAATATTGGAAAAAGGGAGGCAGGCTGAAAGAGAGCAAGAGTTAGTCAATAGCTTTTCCCCAAACGCTCAGATGCACAAGTTGGTTTCCAAATGTAACAGCCAATTCAATGAAACCCAAGAGATTGCCTTAGAAGGAGGCTGTGGGCCTTCCAGGAGAAAAGAAAAAATATTGCCTCATGCCTCTGGGTTGGCATCAGAAGTTACAAGCTAGTCTTTCAAACACCCTTTCCAAGACTCTCACTCTGCCAACTAAATGGACCATCTTTACAGTGCATGCTCAACTAAATTCTTGCTTGGTTTCTTCCTACTTTCAAGTCAGGATCCCTCGGCAGTGAAAAGAAGTCTTGAGAAAATTTAGGAGCTAGGAAGAGTAGTTGGAATGCTGAATACTTCCAGAAGACTGTGACCAGATGGACCACTTTTGGCTGGCTACCAACCATCACCTGACAGGCGGCTAGACAAACATGTGGGGATTTTTATCACTATCAAATCAACACTCTTGGCTCCTAAGAGAATTCCATGAAGAACAACAATAACAACAATAAAAAGTGCTTCTGTTTACTGTGTATCTACTGTGCGTCAGCCCCATGTGTGCTGTTCCATGTAGCTTATCTCATTCAACTCTCACAATAACAAGTGGTCAGTGTTCTTATCATCCCCTATGGAACATGTGTAGGAGCTGAAACTTTGAGATACCAAGTCCTTTGCTCAAGGTCTCATAGCTAGCTAGCAAACGAAGGAACTGGGATTGCAACCAAGGATGCGTGACCCTCCAGTCTGCACTAACTCTTGCTCACGCCTGATACTGTGCTGAGTTACTCTCTAGGTGAACTCCCATTGGGTGGATGAGCTAGAGGGATTGCCAAACAGCTGGCTCTCACAATGCACACCAGCAGAGGAAGGCTCAATACTTTAGCCAGAGAGCAAATGTGTGCTGTGTGCCCATTTACACACCAACTTGCAGAGCTGGTAAGTGGTGAGAACTACTGGTAGATACATAGAACAATGGCGTCCCATCCCAGTCAAGTCAGACAGAAGAAGTAACTGGTTCAGGAATAGAAGCAAGGAGGCCCAGGGCATGGATGACTGTGAGGCTCAAGCCATTTTTTTCCCTTGAATCTGGTCCTTTTCACTCTTAATCCATTTCTGGAAGGCTGTCAGGCTCTGGGAAACAGGGTGAGATGGAGGTAAGGATGCAAGGATTATTGGCCCAAATTCCTATCTCTCTATTCTCTTAAGTTTGGTTTCAGTGGAAGCCGAAGTGTTGGCCCAAAGACATCTAGTTTGGCCATGGATTAATTATCCCTCACCTTCACATTATCCTATAGGACCTTCAGCAGCCTGAGATGATTGTGGTCCTAACCCAGAACTTTAACTGCTCAGAAAATGTAATTCATCTAAACTATCATTACATTATAAAACTTAGAGCAGGTAGATAGGGATAAATTAGGGATAGTTTAGACCAAGATCATCTCACTCCCAATTATCACTGACCTATTGCCAAGATCCTTAATACAATTCTTTGGAAGAAGGGGAGAGAAGAAAAGATGATTATCTAGCTAAGTTTCTAAGAGCTTAAATGACTTATGAAGGGTCACCAGGTTAGTGGCAAAACCAGGAAAAGAAGACAAGTATGCAAACAGTACGTGGCCCTCCCATTATATCATCCTGCCACTATTTTTTCCTGAGTTTCTATAAGTTGTCCATGTGTGTATCCATTCAATCAAGAGAATCCTTATTACCTACTATCTGTTAGGCATTGGAAAGTGCAAAGATGAGTAACTCCCATATTTTGTGGGCTTTTGTGGGCTCTAAGACAAATAACTGATGTTTAGAACTGTGCCTGGCCTAACATTCAATAAATATTTCCTAAAGAGATGCACGAAAGCACCCAGATAACACAATTTAGGGCAGGCTGTAAGGAGCTAGAAATATCCCAAAAGTGGGAAGAGTACCCGGTGCCGAGAAGGCATTCCATAATATTTGTTGAACGAACAAATGAAGGAATGAATAAGTAAATGAACAGAGCTGAGTCCAGCATAATCAGCACAGCTAGGCTTTAAGAACACTAGGTAGTAGGGCCTGTGGAGAAATTACTCTCTCACATGACCTTTCCTAAGGGGTCTTGTGTTAGTTCAGGACAGATCCACATCTCTGGACTCTGGAATCTTACAGGACTCTGAAAGACTTACATTAGAATCCAGCTCTGCCACCTACTCATCAGGTGTCCTTGGACAAGTCAGTACTTTGTCCTCTCTGATTCTCGCTCTATAGGGGGCAAAGAAGGAGAACCTGCCTTGTTAGGCTGCTGGGAAGATTAGAACTTGGTAAGGTAAAGTAAAATTCTCAAGAAATACAAGCAATTCCTCCCAGAAATTCCTATCAGTCTTCGCTAAAAGCTTTTTTCTATTTTATCTATCCATCCATTTATCTATGTGCACTTCCTATTTACTAGGCATTATCTTAGTGCTCTAGAAATATTAACATACTCAATCCTCACAATAACCCTAGGAGTCAGGTACTATTATCTCACATTTTACATACAAGGAAAACAAGGAGCAAAGAGGTTAAATGACTAGCCAGAGTCACACAGCCAGAAAGTGGTCGAGCTGGGATTCCCAGGGAGGCAATCTGGCCCCAGACCCTGTGCACTTGCCAACAGTGGAAGGACACTCACTTGTTGTCTCCCGAAAACATGATGGTCTTTTCACCACTATCCCTGCACGGTTCAAAACTCAGGGATAATAATTTTCAGGAGACTAGTACGTTATACTTAAAAAAAAAAAAAAATGATCATCAAAATGGTCATGTCAGCTTGGCAAGGTGTAGCTCTGAATCCATGCGGCAGAGGAGTGACATGGCTCACTGAAGCAAACAGCACCAGGATACCGGTGACTCGATGCTCACCACCCAGAGCTCCTATGGTACCAACAGATTGTGACAATATGGTTTCCCCTACACAATACAGCTGGGTTGGTCCGGGATGTCAATCTGATGCCAGAAGGATAAGACGTCCAGACAACTCTGGTGGCATTTCTCTCTTTGGAAGATTCCATCACTGCCTCATGCATCATCTTCTGAATTCTATTCTATATACTCTAATTCTTCATCTTGCTAATCATATTTATAGCAATAATCAAAATAATAGTCTTTATTCTTTAGCAGTACAAGCCAGAAATTTCACATATGTTATCTCATTTAACCCTGTAACAACCCCATTATTAGGTGTTGCTATCCACATTTTTAAAATGCTGTGCAGAGAGTTTCCTTTATTTCTCTAACCATCCATCTGCCTAGCCCTATTTTATGCCAGGCCTGTGCCAGGCACCGGGGCTATGAAAACCAGCAAAACCAACTTGCTCCCACTTTCATGGAGGTTAATCCACTAAATCCCACAAATAGTGGTAACATGACAAAGAATATGAGGAGTAAGAAAAAGATGCCATGAACTATGAGACCCTAGGGTGAATGGATCTTCCCAGGCTTGGTCCAGGGAAAATTTTCCTGGGGAAGCAGAAGGAGGGCATGAGTTGGAATTAATTGGGTCAAGGGGGTAGGTAGATACTATTTTAAAATAATTTTAAAGGGTTAAAGCATTCCTGATCCTTTTTTTTTTGGTCATTGTGTGATTTTTCACCCATAAATAGTAAAATTATCATGAGAGGGTCATGGAGCTGTGTCCTATACAAAAGGCAATCAGAATGGCATTGTACAAAGACTGACCTGGCTGTACTCCCGGAAAGACTAGCTTGTTAACCATGGCCAAGGCAGCAAAGGACCCAGCCCTTGAAGGTCTCATGATTCCTTTTATTGCCAAGCCTGTGTGCATGTTCTTCCCATTGTCTGGATCATTCCATACCATACCACCCCTAAACACACCAAGCCTAGAAGTCAAGGGTCTCAGATGGGAAAGGCCACAGGCTCTGCTCACCCCCCATGTGACCTGACAGAGGCTCCCTTTATGTTCCAGAAGCAGGGGACCTGCCACTCCCAAGAAACCCCTTCAGATGTGGTGAGTTTGTCAGCACTTATGCAATGTAGTCGAGATCTCTGCATTAGACCAGTTTGGCACAAAAGGGTCTGGTTCCTTCCTCTTCCCAAGTATGTGGTTTTTACGGGGGATCCGAAGGGCTGGTTAGGAATTCAGGTCATGGAATGCCCCAGACACAAAGACGGTTTATAAGAATCTGCTCATGCCATAAGTTAGCTGACAAAAGCTGAAGTAATTGATTTTTTTTGGAATATTACATTTTACGTATCCATGCATTCTCTCAGGACGTCCAATCCACAGACTGCCTGGAAGCTACTTGGGATGTATGTACATCATACACCCACGCTCCTACTATTTATTGGGACCAGCTTGCTCCATTTCTATGATCCTGCCTGTATTCTACCTATTAAATAGTGTCAGTCCCGGCTGTAACATAATCCTGGCCGAGATTCACATGCAAGATGTAATCTTGACAAGCCATTTGGAATCTCTTCTAAAAAAATGTAAAAGCCAGCATTCTTCCAGAGGAATGAATCAGTCTGATAAAAATGTCTACAGGGGAAGCCTAATCAGTTCATATGAGAACTTGTCAGTAGACCCTCTACTTGGACTGTGAGATTAAACCATCTTCATAAATTGTCATTAGAAGGAGGCAGGGTCCCTTCAGCTAAAATGCTTTTCTCTTATTTCCACTTAGAAACTCTAAGTTTGCATTTCCCCAGTGGAGACACCGGCAAAAGCCACATCAAAATGAGCACCAAAAAGATAACAAAATCTCACTTTTGCTCATAAATATGGTTCCTTTCTAACCTGCTAAAGCAGGATGCCAGCTCTTTGCTCTCCCTTAGCAGTTTGGAGTTCTGAAAGGAAAAACCTGCCTCACTTTATTATTTCTTTTCCCTAAACATCCTTATTTTGACCTCTTATCCAGATAATCACCCACTGATTATTTTAAAAGTATGCTAATATTTAGACAAATCCTCCAAGATGTCTTGGGTTGGAACAGGAAATGCTTTATGTCATTTTAATGTTTATCAACATTAGTGGTGAAATCATATCATTAGAAGGGAAAACATTTTCAGATGATTTTTTGATACCATCTAAAGTGATCAGTGTGTAAGTTAAGAACAAGGCGAAATGAAGAACCATCTCAAAAGAGGCTCTGCCAAGTAAGTAGCAACTTCATTCACCCATCTCATTAAATTGCAAGAGTTTCCGTCAGAGACTTTTTTTAATAAATTATTTTCAACATTTATATCATTTTCCCCTTCTCACAGTAATCCATACTAATAGGGGAGAATAAGGACAAATGTGATTCCAGTCCTGGTTCTGCCACTTGCTGGCTAAATGACACTGGAAGTCATTCAGTTTTCCCCAGCCTCCATTTCACCATCTGCAAAATGGGATAATAACATCACTGACTCACACAGCTGTTACAAGGATTGAGCACACCATCTGGGACACTGTGAGCCTAGCATAATGTTTAGAGCACTTTAGATGAAGGGTAATTATTTGTTCAATGAATGAATGAATGAATGATTGGTCAATGAATCTATTCCTACCAAAACTGTAATGTTCTAAATCAGGGGTTGGTAAATTTTTCCTGCAAAGGGCCAGAGAAGAAATATTTTAGGTGTTGGAGGCCAAGTGGTCTCTGTCATGACCACCCAGCTCTGTATTGTAGCAGAAACCAGCCATACACAGTAAAGAAAGAAATGTGGCTGTGTGCCAATAAAACTTTATTTGCAAACACAGGCAGGGGACTGGATCTGGACCACAAGCCATAGATTGCAGACCCATGTTCTAAAATCCTAGCCTGCTAATGATAAACCAGACTGACTCTCAAAATAAGTACTCAGTCATGATTTATAAGCTCAGTGTTAGATCAAGTCCTTCAAAAGGAAATTAAGAGGCAATAAGTCAGTCCCTCCCAGCTTCACTGCAACCATTTGCTGCACCCTGTCACACTCTTCTCACCACTGGCAGGACCCATTGTGGTCTCACAGGTCTGCTGGGGCCCTTTTTCCAGCCAGTGGACTTACCCATCCTCTAAACCAGCCTATTGTACCCAATTCCCCCTTGGGACCAGGCTTCTGGTGACACCCTCATAGGCCAAAGGCCCTCCTGGAATGCATCCCTTCTTTTCCTACTCAAACCAATGACAAAATCTTCTTACAAAATCCTCAGACAGGGAGATAGGAACCTCCTCGTCCATGTCCAAGAAAAGAAATGCAAATGTTATTCCTTCTTACACTCCTATTAATCTCAGGAATATAGAATCATGTTGCGGATGATGGAAAGCCATGGGCCAGGATGAGTGAGGGCTTTGTTGAAATAACACTTCTCTGCACTGAAAGCCTACTGTGCTCAAGGCATTGCCTAGAATGCTCCCTGCCCCCCACCCTTTGCTCCCAGGATACAGGAGAAGTGGAGCTCAGAGAGCACAGAGGACTTGCCCAAAGACCCAGCCTGGAGCAGAAACTGGCACCTAAGTTGCTCTGACTCAGGTCTGACTGACTCAGAAGACCAAGTTATGAAAATCCACTCTCTGCTTCCAGGTACAAATGGCAACTCTAATCTACTGAGTACTCACGGGAGCCAGGCTTTCAAACTCAGCACAACTTGCAAGCATTTTAATTACTGATGTGTTCCCTTTTTTTTTTTTTGATGTCCCCCCGACTAGATTATAAAATCAAAAGAAACTGATCTGTATCTCCATCACAGTCCCTGACACACTGTAGGTGCTTATTATATATTTGAAGAATTAATTAAGAAAGAAGAATAACAAAGATATTAGATAGTAGTAATTGTCTATGGGCCAGGCACTGGGCTAAGAATTTGACATACATCATCTCAATGATCCCTCCAATTCCACAAGTTAGTTACTATTATTTTTCCCATTTTATTGATGATAAAACTAAGGTTCTGAAAGGTTAACCCTTCTAGGCTAAGGTCAGAAAGCTAACAAATGGCAGAAGCAATAATTGAACCCAATTCTGTTAGGCTCTTAACGCAGATTCTCCTTCCTCCATTCAGCTCCCCCCACACAATGATCGCCCTTGTCCCAACCCAGACAGTGAGTCCGTTGGCTGAGGGCCCTGTTCCTTCCACAACAAAAAGTCATCTTTTCTCTTTCTCCCTGACCATGTTTGTTCCTAGTGTCTGGAAATCGCTCTCACCTATAAAACCAGGATAATTTTCCATTGTCAACATACATCCCAACCTCCTCCATGGGGTTTTTGTGAGAAATAACTCCATTTGCAGCCATTAATTAAGCTGTTAAAAGTACAAGTAGCTTTTTCTCCATTTTTACATGGCTTCTCAAATGTTTAATGCTGATTTCCTTCTTGGTGCAAACACAAGGAGCTCATAACTTTTCAATGGATTATGAAAGTTATTCCCCCAGGGGCTCAGCAAGGCAGTCATCGCTGGGCATAGCTTTGACATGACGTCAGTGAATTCAGTCCTTCCCATGCTAATGGTGGTTCTTAATAATATTATTGGAATTATTATTACCTTCAATTAAAAGGTTGGCCATGAATGACTTACTACTTCAGAGAGATTCCCCAAAGAATCACATTAGAGTTCCCCGTCTTTTTGCCAAAGGGCACCGTAAGAACAGGAACTAGAGTCCTTGCCCATCCCCCAAGTAAACATTAATTAATAAATACACAGCATTCAAATATTTTATGTTGTTGGCTGGTTACCAGGTTTTAAATTGACTTCCTTGAAGGTGGATAGGGCTGGCTAATCACTACCACTTTGTTTTAAAAACTAAAAGAAAATCAAGAAAACCTGAAAATTTTTTTCCCTCATTTTTCGTCACCAAATTACATTACACTAGTATTAACAGTGCAGCTACAACCTGCACAAAATGGCCCATCTCTTATCTTGCCAGAGACTAGGCAGCACAGGGGTTGGTTTCAAAGCAACCTAAGGAATTGTCCCTGGAAAAAATAATTCCTATTACATCTCTCTTCACAATACCTTTGGATTGAGAACACCCTGGAGAAAGGCCTTCAAAGCCAGGTGAATTGCTCATTGCATTCAGGGTCAGTGAGCTGCCCAACTCTGCAAATGAGAGCTGGAGATAGTTCTCAAGGAAAAAACTGGAACATGTAAGTTCAGTCAACAGAGGGCTTTGGCTGTGCCCAGAATTTGATGCTCAGTCACCATGGAAATATGTCACCCACCTCTGGAGAGACTAGGTCCAGGTGCTAGGACAGAAACACAACCTTCCTCTTCAGAAGTAGTGTTAGCATGTACCCAGACCAAATGGACAGAGATGAGAACTATCTCCAAGGTACGGGATGATTCTTGGGGTCCCAGGTGCAAAATTTCATGGGAGGGATCTCTGAATCAGGAAAGACAGTGAATTCACACCCAGGAGAGGAGGGAAGCTGGGGTGCCCACAGATAGGAGAGAAAGCTTAAGCTGGGGCCGGAAAGGAAGAAGATTCTGGGACACAATACCTGGTCCACAAGGAACGCATACATATATGTTAAATGAATGAACAAATGAATGAATGATAGAGAGAAACCTAACATTCTGCTTGGCCTGAAAAGCCCTGTCAGCTTAAATCTACAGCAGCCGAGAAAGAATATCTGTGTGTAGCACCTAGGATAATTTTGATACTTACATTCAAGAATATGCTCCCTTGTTTTTAACGCAACCAAACTGAAGCCAATCAACTTGCATGAATTTACGGTACTTTTGTTCCTGTGGGGTGTATGTGTGTGTGTTTAATCTTTGTTTTTAATAAAATTACTTACTTAACCCCCTGGGCTGCTTATGAGTTTATCAAGGGCAGGGAGCAGATGTTTTCACACTTGGACCCAGGATGAGAGAGAAGAGGTGGTATATCACTCAGATGAGGAGGCAGACCACAGAGGGCCGGAGCCTTAAGGACAGCCACGTCAAACAGAGAGGAAGCAACTTTAGGAGGGCTGCCCAGGAAGCCTGCACTGCCTGATATTGAAAGATGCTACAATTCACAGGTCCTGTGTCTGCATTTTACCTCCCTCAGAGAAGAAATCCATGGCTGTGTTGGAGCAGCCAAGACTTGGCTTTGATTCTTTGTCTGCCTCCTTGGTGACAAACTTGGCCTCCCTGCTTCCTTGACAGCCTGTTCCTCCTCCATCTGTCTTTGTCAATGAATGAGATTCCAAGTTTTTCAACAAGGCTCCCATTCCAGGAATGACCGTGCAGCCTGATTCTGTTCTTGACACTTATTATTACTTTTTCTGCCATATCTTTCAAGAGAGCCTACCTTATCCACAGCCCTGGAAGGAGAAACCCCACAAAGGGCTTGATCTGCCCTAACTTGTTAGGGTTGACTGTACCAAGCGAGGACTCCTGCTTCAGGCACATACATCTAGAAGGATGGCCACACTAGCTTGTGGCCTAGTTCTGGATTGGACTAGTGGGCTGCTTCCCCTAGGGATTGAGAAAGAGGGATTCCAAAGGACTGAGTCAGTCCATGAAAAGGCTGTGGGGACATGCAGGCTATGGGGAGAGTACCAGGAAGGTAGAGGAAGCTCTATGAGAGGACAGAACAGATAAGAAAACAGACAGCTATCCTGAGTCTCCACTCTCCAGATCTAGTCCTGTGCTGCTCGGCTCCACAGCCAGCCCTTCAACTCTGTGACAGTCTCCTGCAGGTTTTCAACACATCCCCTGCCACAGATGCTCTTTTTGCCTGCTCATCACTCAGTACAGTTTCTTTTTGTAGCAGTATCTTGACTTTTTTTTTTTCCCTTCAGGGAATCACACTTCACCCATTGTAAGACTTTGGGGGAAGGAACATAACATAGGTCTAACTAATCCAAAATCTCCTATTTTTTTTTTTAGCCACACAGTGATATGTTCATAGAGGGGAATGTTGCAAAAACTGGTGGGATGAGTTTCATCTGGGGACTTTTGCTGGAACTATTAAGAGAGTGAGACTTCTATGCTTCTGGGGCATCTATATTATTATATAAACATCTGGGGCTGTTAGCAGTTGTTTTCTAGCTTACAGTGAATCTTTTGGTGGAAGTCTGCTGATGAATGAAATATCTCTAGGGGAAAGCAAAGCCATGAGATGGTGAGAGACAGAGTCCTGATGATTTTTTTTATCTCCTGGATCCAGCCATTCCTAAAGCCATTGTACCTTGACTTTTCAGATATAAGGGCTAATATATTCCTTTCTTCCCTTTTAAAAATTAGTTTGAATCAATACAAGATTACTGACTACTACATATTCCTTTTAGATTCAGATAGCCTGGACAGGTCACCATTCTGCAGCATAGGAAACTTCCTTCTTAATCCTATCCCCCTTTGCCCTCCACTACTTACCTTGTCAGGAAAAGCTGTTAAAAAAAGAGCAGAAATTTCTAACTTCCATTACCTTGGTGCCTTTGCAAACTCTATACTCACCACGTAGGCATCTTTTCCACCCATTTTTCTATTTCATTAAGTTTTTCAGTTTAATGTTATCTATACTGTAATTAAAATTTTTTTAAAGGCTTCTCAACTCAAGTAGTCTTAAGTGTCTTCTAAGAGCATAAGAGGGTCATGAGGGACATTTTATGTTGAAGAAGTATTGCTCATCACTCCCACCCAAATTTTATTGGCCAGAACCCAGCTGCATGTTGGATAAATAGCACTGGTGATTAGCCACTTTCTGCTGCACTAAAACACCATTGGCCCAATATTTGTTGAATGAATAAATAATGAGGAATGTGTAGAGTTGGGATTTGCAGATGACTCAGGGATTCCTTCCTATACTATCAGGAAAAAAGAAAACACATGGAACCTGAAAAGCCATATTCCATTGTCATCCACGAGTGTGTGCTTTCTCTCTCCTGAGAGGAGCCTCCTGAGTTCCATCTCTCTACACGTTCACCCCAATTTTTTCTCTGGTTCTCATACATTCCACAAAACAGAAGATTAACTAATTAATTTTGTTTTCTACCCTATGTGTACTCCATGTAGTTATATTGTACCATTCCTACACCATCCTGAAGTGTGCCACATATCCCATCAGATGAGGTGAAGAAGAGAGAGGAGAGGAGGAGTTTGCTTGCTAAATTCACATCGCATATGGATTTATAAGGACCCAGCAGTTCAGAAATAGATGAGGGTCAGTATTTTCCTTGCCCGGAGAAAAACGATATTTTCATACTGAAAGTCATATACATATGTGTATGTATGCCTCTATTTGCCTAAAGAGGAAATAATTATGAAATCTTGTTACCACTTTACCTGGGCTTATGTTTTCATGAGCAAATGTGGCATAGAGATTTACTCTTGAAAATTTAGAGAGAGTGGGTTGCTCAGATTTGAGAAATCTCTCTGCAGTGCTGGTCTTCCTGTGCTCATAGGTGGGGTTCTATGAGCACAATATCCTGATACCATGAAGGTTGGTCAGCAAGTGCACACATCAAGCAAGAGGTTGTTTTTATTATAGGTACAATGCAGGTCTGACTGGCAAAGGTTTCTGGCTTTCCCCCTCCAGCGACGGATGTCTTTTATTACAGATTAAGCATTTGAAGCTTTTGTTTTTATTTAGTAATACTGTATTTATCGCCAAAGTAATCTTACTTTAAAAGACTGCCTTCTTGTGAAGTTAAATTTTTAACTTCTCCTTAAATTTTTGCTAGCTCAACACAGAAATCAAAATTATATGTATATTTTATACAATAAACTATATTTCAATAGGATCAAGGTGTTTTGTTTAAAGAAGTGTTATCAGAGAGACATCAGAGAGAGTATTACCAAAGTAAAAGTTAAGATTAACTATTATCATAGACTTAGAATACATTTTTAAAAAATAAAAACCCAGGCTAACATTGCCTCAAATACTTCCTTGATACTGATATTTCCTTGACAACTGAGACTTTTCAAAACCTCATTTTGACTCAAGGTAATCATTATGAGCATCAATTATCATCATGGGGATACAAAATTCTGGCAAATACAATGTTAGATAAAAGAGCCTCTAATGTCTCCTTTACAGATTCTGTTTTCAAGGCACTTGTTATCACTGAGTTGAATTTTATGGGATTTGAAGAAGTTTGCATGCAAATTCCTTATCAGTGCTTCAATCTTGGGCAAATGACTCAACCTCTCTATGCTTCAGTTTCTTCACCTGTAAAATGAGGATAACAATAATTCCTACTTCATAGGATTGTTGCAAAGATTAAGCAAGTTGATACACATAAAACACTTAATAGAGTATCTGGCACAAGGTCAACTTTATTGCTATGATTATTTTCTCATTACTTTTCAACATATTCCTGGACAAGTGTATCTTTGTAGAAATTGGTGGCTCCCATTTGCAGTAAAATTAGACTTTAGTTGGCATCTAATATTGAAGATAAAATATTTAGAGAAAAATGAGAATGAAATTTTAAATAAAATTGAGACTCTGAATTATTAATGCAAAGCAGTTTTCACTATAAATATTAGGGCTCTGGATTTCAAGATACGGAAAAAATAATGAGAGCCAAACTCACAAATCCCTCCAGACTTTGGGATGCTAGGACAGGCTAACAAGTGACTGGAGATATAATGATAAAGGAGCCTTTAGGGCCAGGATGAAGGGGGTCAAAGAGATGCCAAAAGTAGGTCAGGGTGAGAGAGGGCAACATGGGCCCACACGTAGGCCCAAGTCTGGGCCAGGCAACCTGAGTGGGAGCATCGATGAGCTGCCAACAGGTTGGCTGATCTTGGCAGGTCATTTAAATCCCAAGTACCTCCATTTTGCCATCTGTAAAAATGAGAGTAATAATAACACCTCCTGTTTCTTCAATTTAAAATGAAAAGAGAGGGGCGCCTGGGTGGCTCAGTCGTTAAGCATCTGCCTTCGGCTCAGGTCATGATCCCAGAGTCCTGGGATCAAGCCCCGCATCGGGCTCCTTGCTCTGCGGGAAGCCTGCTTCTCCCTCTCCCACTCCCCCTGCTTGTGTTCCCTCTCTCGCTGTATCTATCTCTGTCAAATGAATAAATAAAATCTTAATAAATAAATAAATAAATAAATAAATAAATAAATAAATAAAATGAAAAGAGAGAGAGAGAGAGTGGGTAGTGCTTCCAAAGTTAGGAGTTAGAATATGTAACCATTCTACAACATGCATTTCTTGTGCAGTAAAGAAAACACTTTGTAAAAGTTACCTATTAAGGAAAAAGTGTAGTATATGAACACATAGAGTTGCCTAATGTTATAGAAAATGTGAGGGTTTAGGCCTTAGAAAACCACTGGTGTTTGAAATGCAAGACCAGTCACTTACTATGACCTTGAATGAGTTACCTAACTTTTATCAAGACTCAGTTTTTCCATATGTTAAAATTAGGACAATATCATACCATAGGATCACTGTCAGCAACAAAAAAAGATAAAAAAATATATAAAGTGCTCGGGCACTTAGTAGGTGCTTGCATATATGTGTGTGTGTGTGTGTGTGTGTGTGTGATAAATAAATAATATATGATTGGGGAGCGCCCGGGTGGCTCAGTCGGTTGGTGTCCGACTCTTGATTGTGGCTCAGGTCATGATCTCAGGGGTTGTGGGATCAACCCTGAGTTGGGCTCTGCGCTGGGTGTGAAGCCTGCTTAGGATTCTCTTTCTCTCTCCCTCTCCCACCCGCTTCCCTCTCTGAAATGAATGAATAAATAAATAAATAAAATATAATTGGGAGACAAGGGTGTAGATCAAAGGCTATTAAATCTATGACCTAGTTTCTATGATCCATGGATAGACATCAAAAAGTAGGTGAGCCCTTGAAATTTATTTTGTGCATGTGCATTTTCTAGAAAGAGAATCCTCAGTTATTATGTTTTCCATCCAAGAGGTCCATAACCTTGAAAACATTAAGCATCCCTGTGTAGAAAAAGAGTTAGACCGGTAGATACGTTGCTCCCATGTTGCCCACTGCTCCTAATTCAGAATGCATAAGCAGTGGTCACCCAGAACAAATCTCCCCCACACAAATACACCAGTTTCTCCTTACTGGAGAAAAACTGGGATCTGGAGGAGACCGTCTCTTTGACAGGGACCAAAATTTCATAGTAGATAGTGGGGAAGAGATTTGGGACTCTATCTTTAAAAATGAGGCTAAAATTTTTGAAAATGACTACATATATCTTATTTTTGATAAAGTTTAGGTTACAATGTCAACAACTCGCTAGTTCTTATAAAGAACATAGAATGAAATGTGGGATTTATTTGGCCCATTTCTTTTCCTAACCAGGTTGTATGAGTGCATGATGTGACCTCCTGCACTCCCATGAGCATAGTTATTAGGAGGGTGGCATTCACAAACATATTTGAGACTTTTACCATTTTCCCAAGGATCGATTATAAGCCTCGAACATCCAGTCACTCACTGTGAAGCCCCTGGGCTGTGAACATGCTTACTGACTTTTCCTCTTTTTCACTGATAACAAATTATCTTCATTGAATAATAAATTTGCATGTGACACAAATTTGGTTTCCAACATCACTTTCATCAACTTGATAAAATCTTGGGTCTTTTGAGAGATTTGCTATTTCAATTTTCAGGTGTTATAGACTCTATTTTCACTGTACTCCTGGCTGCTGGATAATCCAGAAAAGACAGATGTCTAAAGAGCTGACTCAACACAGTGGGAGGCCCAGTATTAAGTGGGGAAGATGTATAAGTAAGCCTAATTTGATAAGTGGTCAATTAATTCATGAATGTTTTAATGTTACGGTAACTTTGGCTTTCCTACAACCTTTAAACCACCAGCCTCATAGAGTGAATTTTTGGATAAAGGGAACCCAAGGAAAACCCCTGTAAAGTTAGTACAAACTGGTACCGGATTGGTGTGGGGACAAGAGAGCCTTTGCAACACATTCTCCCATAAAAGCCATGTGGTGCACAGTGGCTGGCGAGAGGGAAAGAATGCATTTCAGGCAAGTGTATGTTAAATAAGCCCCTTCAAGGACCAGTCCATGAACTCCAGTCTAGTGGAAAATGAGGCCCACATTCCAAACCAATTTCACAACCACCCCCCCTTTTTTAATAACAACTCGTTTTTATGTAGGGGGTTGCCTATTCTGCAATTCTGTAATAGTGAATTTTTGCTTATTGTGTTTCTGGATAACAAGGTGTGCCTGTGTTTCCTTCTCACGTATCAGTTTGCAGAAAGTAATTGCCCTGCAATTCTTAACCCAACCCCTGCATGCATTCCTTTCTGCATTGTTCCAGTTTGTCGTGTCTGTGTTGTCACCTGAGAGCTGATCTTCCTTGACTGAAGTCCATTCGAGAAGCATCTTTACCCTTCAAGATGTCTGGTGCAAAGATGGGCTGTTTTGACTAACTAGCAAAACATATACAGAGCATCTTTTCCCAAAGTACTCTTATGTTAGTTCCCAAAGAAAAATCAGTTTGTAAAATAAAACTGGTGGAATTTAGACTGAAGACTTTGCTTCTTTTTTTGGAGGGGAGGGGGGAGGAAGTTACTTTATAAATATAACCTAAAGAATAATAATATTAACATTTGTTCCTTTTTTACCAAAGTCTTATGATGTACCAGATGCTGTCTTAGGCATTTCATATATACAATCTATTTTAGTCCTTATAATAATCCTCCCTGTATGTTTTTTTTTTCCCTGTGGAATGGAAGTTTCATATAGGCAACTATTTTATTCTTTTTGCTTATTGTTGCATCCCTGGTCCCTAGAACATTGCGTGGAATAGAGCAGGCACCCAATCAATATTTGTCAAATAATGACTGGATCCCTATTTTTAGACAGGATCCCTATTTTCAGACAGGGAAACTGAGGCACAGCGAGGCCAGTTATAAGCAATTTGCCTAAGGTCACGGAGGTTATAAGTGACAAATCATATTTCAAACAAAATTTAATACCAAAATCTACAATTTTAAGAAACTCCCTCATCCAATACATGTACACACCCTCACCCAGTCACACCCACCCACACACACTCTCACACACACACACACACACACACACACACAGAGGCTGCCCCAGTCCATCTGCTCCCTCAGCAAACCACCAGCCAATTGCTGAAGGACAAAACCCATCCCCACTCTCCCCAAATCTGTCCTCCAACAAAAGTCCTCCGTGGGCTCTTCTGTCGGCAGTTCTCACTAGTATTTGGTGACCTCCTTGCCCAGTTCTCATTGCCTGGGCCACAACCCCCCACCCCCAGAAGACTCCTTAATTATAATCACCACACAGTCTATACCATCCGGAAGAGAGGCTGTTCGGCAGCAGCTGCGAAAGCCGAACTAAGTTATTTGGGGATTAATCCGCTGCTGAATGTAGTCTTATAAGTACGGCTTTGGGGGAAAAAAAGATAAAAGGAGCTAATGCCGTTCGTATAAATGTGAACTTACATACAACACAGACGCAGGCGCACCCCCAAGTACGGGGACTAAAAGTTAAAATATGATTATCGAAGGATAAGAAGGACTTACAACTGTAATGTAAGATGGTAAGAAATACGTCCCGGCTTTCTGTGTTCAGCAGGGACACAAGCGTGCTCTAAGCCAAGGGGAGGAGGGAAGAAAGAGAGCTAGCAAATTGACATATCTTTAGGTAGACTTAAATATAGCTTCAGAGATTATAATTCAGATCAAGGCTAGAGCTCCATTTCAACATTCCTTGACTGCTAGTAATATAACAAAGGCCTGCAAATTGGGAGGTACGTCTGCTTGGGAAGGGATGCTTATCTGATCTCAGCCCATCTTTCTTCATGTTTCAGTCCCAGAAGAGCTGCCCTCCTCTTGGTGAGAAGCTCAGCAGTGGCGGCCCTAAAACCCGGCAGGCCGAAAGCCCAGCTGACTGGGATCCAGATGCGGCTGCCTCACCGCCGGCTGCTGGTGGGGCATCTCAGGGGGCTGCTGCCAGGTGGCCGCCATGCCCCGCAGTAAGGTAGTGCCCACTTGTCCCCTGGTGGGGGGGGGGTGGCAGGACAGAGAGCGACAACGTGGCCTTGAGAAGGCGGGAGCTCCAAAGGGGCATGGCTGCTTTCCCCCTGTGACCAGGCAATTTCCTGAAGCTGGGGCAGGGGCAGGGGCAGGGGCAGGGTGGGGGCGGGGGGGGGGGGGGAGGGTGTCCTTTCCTCACATGCTCATTCATTCCTTCACTCATTCATGTGTTCATTCACCTTCCATTCATTCAGATATTAATAAAGCAATGCGGTACAACAATCCTATGTAGAGACCTGGGGGGCAGACTTGGGCGGGACTTCCAGACTTCATATGCGCTGGCTGCGAGCCTCTGGGGGAGTTACCTGACCAAACTTTAGAAGCCTCAGCTGTACTGTAGAAACAATAACAGAGCCCACACCTCATAGGGATGCTGCCAGGAGACTATGCGTTAGTGCGGGTAGAACTCTTTACATACTACCTGGAGCACAGTGAGTGCTCAACAAACAGCAAATATTAGGATGAGGATGACAGTCATGTCAGCGCCATTAGTGAGGCATTACACAGGCTGTTGGGTCCGAGTGCACCCTGCACAGTTGTTGATGAGCAGAAAAGGCTTACGCATAAGCAACAAGATAAAATGTAAAAAGTAAGAAGTTCCCTAGGGAAAGTTCCAGAGAAAGCCCCACAGAGAAAGAGAGACCGCTGGACCTAGAGTTTATCTACTGAAGAGGCTATCAGTGTCCCACTGCCTCAGGGTCGGAGCCGCGGCGGCTGTGATCTGGGCATCAGGCAGGGAAGTAACCTTCGAAGGGGCTGGAGCCCACGAACGGCTCCCAGCAGGTCCTGAGGAGAGAAGCTGTATCCGCTGTCATGCTCCTTCAGAGACAGCCTTTGTGGGTCCCTGGGGGACAGCAGAAGTGGGGTGGGGGAGGGGACACACACCACGGAGACACTGAACAACCTGTTGCTCTGTGTCATTCTTGACCGAGGCCAAGCAAGGACACGAATGGAGGCTCCCTTTCATCCCTAATGTCTCAGGACCTCAGGCTCATCTGACAGACCGGTTCCCTGACAGTGTCCTGAGGAGCACAAGTCCTATGAGATGTCCTCCGCAAAAGCATTCCAGGGCTCCATACATAGACACATTCGTGACATGCATCAGACTGTCCCTCCCTCTTAGAGTCCGATAGTGCTCATCAGCAGAGTACAGATTCTGAGAAGTCCTACGACAATCTGCTTAGCTGAGTTTAGTTCAAAATTATTCAATTTTGAATTGAATAATTCAAATCCCGTCATTTCATATACAAAGGAGGAGTGCAGGCCCACAGTGAAGAAGAGACTTTCTCAAGGTCACGCCACACAGTCAGCCAGGGCAGAGCTAACCCTGAATTCGAGCTCAGGTGAACAACTCTTTGCCTCCCTCCTCCTTTCTCCATGGAGCCAGGACAGCCCTGGTGTGAGCCACTGCTTCTTGGGGTAGGTGGTGGCAATGTTGACCCTCCTGTCAAGCACAAGTCATTCAAAGTGACTGCCCTGCAGCACACTGCTAAAAACAAATCCTAAAAGCCCCCTCTGAAATGTCTAATGGGGAACAGACTTGAAAGCCCACACTCTGGAAGCCATGCTGGTGGGTGAGGGGCTGGGAGAAGCCCAGGAGTCAGCATCCCAGGTTCTGGGTGTGGGCCCAGGCCTTCCACTGCCCCAGCTGGCCACACGCACTGAGTCTCCGAGACTCAGTTTCCTCCTTGTGAAACAAAAGGGTGGCTTTCAGTTCTATTTATGATCCTAGAGAAGAAAGGCTTGGCAGAATCCAGGTGGCCTCCTTGGCATTCTGGGGAGCCCCAAATCCACCACTGCAACTCTCACCCCACCTTGGTGGTTGTTATGCTTCTCTGCCTCCTCATACGGCACAGCATCCTCTGCTCAAAATCCTTCCAAGGCTCTCTAGTTCTCCTGGGAGAACACTCAGCCTCCTTACGCTAGCCTGCAAGACTGTGCAAATTAGCTACTGCCAGCCTCTCCAAAATCCTCTCTTACCACCTTCCCTTTCTCACCGGATCACCTCCACCCTGGCTTTCCTAGTGCTGGCCTCCTCGCAGCCTGGGGGCTCACATTTCCCCATCAGCCTTCTGGACAATTGTATCTGAGGCAGCATCCTCACCCTTAGACTTTTTCATCACATCACCTCCATTTCCTTCTTGGTACCCATCACTATCTAAAATCATCTTATTTATTCATTCGATTACCTGCTTAATTTCTGACTCCTCCCATGAGAATGTAAAACGCTTGAGGGCAGAGTAGTGTTTGTTTACTGCTCTATAATTACTGCTTGTTTACCTGGCACAAAGACTGGCAAAATGTAGGTGCTTGGTAAACTTCGATGAAGTGAGTGAATGAATGAATGAATGAATGAATGCTTTGCCAAGAAACAGTTTGCCTAAGACGCAGGTCAAATAAAACCATCTGAATCAGCAGGCAGACTGAAAAGCCACCTGCTTTGTTTCCCCCTAACCCTTTCTGCCTGTCTCTCTGAGGGCAGTGAATCCAACTCTTTCGTCACACCTTGAGAGCACACATCTGCTCTCAGGGCGGGGACCTGTGTGTGCTATCCTGTAGGTCCTAGGCCTTCGCTGGAGGCTGGTCCCCTGCAGGTCCTCCATAGTGCTTAGAGAATTAATGAATTGCTCTTCTAGAACGCAAACATCTCTGTATTGGCACAATCGGGGATTTGCTTCCTATCCAGGAAAGATAAGCCATAGGAATTTTAAAGCCTACATTTAAACTGTTTACATCTCAGTGTCTGTGTGTGTCCCTGAAGAGAAAGATCATCTGGAAGCCAGGTGGTTTAGTGGAAAGAGCATTCGGTGGGAACCTTGCATCTTGGGTCCTACTCTCAGGCCTTGATGAGGCATCATGAGCTGGCCTTTTCACCTCCCTGAAACTTTGCTATCTTGTTATTACAGGGAAGGGGTTGAAAAACCTGGAACCTGAATGCCCTCCTAGCCCTCCCTTGTTTTGACTTTGTGGCTCAGTCTCCATACTCTCCCTCTAACAGCCCATACATACAATGTGATAAGGAATGTGTCTGGTGTGTAGCCAAACAAGTATTTTGCTAAGAAAAATGTTATGGTAAAAAACAAAAAACAAAAAACAAAAACCCACCAAATCTGAGAGTCATCCACTGTGCTCTAATTGGTGTTTTAATTCAGGCTGCATCTTCCATGCCCAAGCTTGTACCAAATGAGGGGATTTGCATATCTGTTAAAGGTTCAGGACTTTTCACAGATTGCAAAAAAGTCAAAATCACAGCAGCTCCAAACCCTACTGCATTTCATTTTACCCAGCCTTGCAGATTAGCTTCAAAGCCTGCTTGGTCAGCAAACATTTCTGCTGGCCTGGAAAAGCTCTTCAGTTCTTCCCAATCATTCCCTACCAGCACTGGGACACCAGAGCAATGAGGAGTGGGGATAAGCCATTTTCCATTCCTGTGAACATTTCAGGGCCCGAAGCCTGCCTTCTTTCAGATTCCATGGGCCTTTGCTAATTTGTATGACAGCTTCAATGTAAATAGGACACATCTGCATCGGTTAAAAAAATAGCCATTCATTGCAAAGGGCAGTGCACTGTGTTTATTTATTATCTACAACTGGAAATCAGGTTCTGTTTCTGGTCTAGAACAGCTGATGGTTTGCGACAACCTCCAAGGCATTTTGGAATAGTTTTAGCTGACTATTGACTTTAAAAATCATTTTAAATTCATTTTATTTTTCATGATTCTTTCTCAACGGCCCAGCTGCAAGAAGAAAATGAGAGTCTATAAAGGCGGATATTTAGTGTGTATATCTCATATATCTCATGAGGCATACACACCTGACAGATGTCAGCTCTCTGCTGGTGATCATGCTCCTCTTCGTATTATTAATAACCCCTCTTTACTGAGCAGGTACTTAGTGCCAAGTAAGAGCTTCACGGGCCTTCTCTCCCTTAGTCCTCAACCACCTTAGGAAGCACATGTCATCATTTTGCTCTGAGAAAGGAGAAAACTGAGGCACAGAGAGAGTTAAGCATACTAAGACTGTATGCTGGAAAGCACTGGAATTGGGATTTGAGCCAATAGCCTGTGCTCTTAATCATCTTAGCATCTTGTAGTAGCCTCACACTTAGCTACCAAGCTGGGCTACCAGTCAAGGAATACACGCAAGTCTGAAGTTAAACCTAGGCATGTGGGTAAAGGAGTTCATTCAAAAAAAGGTACCTTCAGACTCAGGTTTGATAAAGACTTCTTTAGTTTTAGTTTAGAAGGACATCTTTAGTTTTACTCAGTCAATTATCTCTCTTGAAATTGATTACACTTTACCCATACACACACACACATCACATGTATATGTACACATCTAAAATTGCTATTTCTGGGGCGCTTGGGTGGCTCAGTTGGTTAAGCGACTGCCTTCGGCTCAGGTCATGATCCTGGAGTCCTGGGATCAAGTCCCACATCGGCCTCCCTGCTCAGCAAGGAGTCTGCTTCTCCTTCTGACCCTCCTCTCTCTCATGCTCTCTGTCTCTCATTCTCTCTCTCAAATAAATAAAATCTTAAAAAAAATTTTTTTAATTGCTATTTCTATAGTTATTTTTTTCATGAATTCCTCTATTGTTCACTTTAATTCTATTGAATTCAACAGATAAGATAATAAAAGATTACGCTTACTGGTAAGAATGATAATAGAGTAGCAAGTAACATTCTTGGTTAATTTACCAGAGCCTGAAAATTTAGGAAGAAATCTGAGATGTCATCTCAAAAATGGTAACAAATTATTGTAATCTGTCAAAAGAGCACTCCAAAGCAATGACAAAGATTATACTGATGTGGAAAGGTGTCCAGAGGACATGAAGTGCAAAACAGGGAGTTACACAGTAATTTACATAACACCAGCTCATTTCTTATGAAAATGCATGTGTGTGTGTGCATAAGTCTAGAAGAATCTCTGGTAAGACACAGAAGGGGTGGATTGGGGGATGTTGAAGAGGGAACTTCCACTTTTCACTTCAAGCATCTCTAGTCTAACTTTTTATGTGCATGTATTTTTCATTTAAATAGAAATCAAGATGACATTTAAAAGCACTCCCAGCCAGCCGACACAGGCAGCCCAGGTCACCACTGGTGTGCTCTACATAGAAATTCCTGCCATCGAGGCCACATCTGCTCTCCTGGGTCATCTACCCACTAGCCTCTCTGGGTCTTGGAAAGCCCACCTTATCTCAGGGTACGAGGGCTGGCAAACCCATCTAAAACACCCCGAGAATCTTCTGTGTGATTTTCAGCTATTTAGGTCTTCCTCCTTTTCCTCCTCTTCCTGCTACATATTCCCATGGCCTCATCCTCTGCATGTAGCAAGGACAAAGTAACCAGGACCAGTTAGCACCCCAGACAAGGGTGCTGAACTTAGTCCTCTTGATGAGTAAGGCTTGCTCCAAGCCAGCTAGTCAAGAGGAGATCAAAAGAAACCCACAGGTTTCAGGCCCTCCAGCCAAACAACCCCCCAAGCTCCAGTGCCCCTTTGCCCCTGGCCTGCCAAGCTGGGCCACCCATGCTAAGCTCTCAAACTGGTATGAAAAACTCGTTGCATGCTTGGTTTTTCAGAAGGCGCACTGCCCAGCCTATCTGCAGGACACACTTCGGGTGCTGGGTGACAGCACCTGCCAATCAGATGGCTTTGTCTCGTGAGCCTACTTCCCCCGAACTTTGAGAATGCGGTTTCCAATCTGACTTTCATGTTTCAGGGCTGAAGTTTCAAGGACGCATCTGGACAAAATATGCTTTCCATGTAGGCCAATTTATTTATTTATTGCTTATGACATTGTACTTGGCAGCTAAGGAGATATAAAACAATTTGAACCACTCTGCAGAAAACGGTTGCAGAGTTGCCACTGGAGACCCCAGTGGGAGATAATGGAGGAGAAAGGAATCTCGCAGATCTTTCTATAATTGACAGGCAGAGCCCCGAGAGGCAAGTGTGGCCAACGGGCATTCCTGTTAGGAGCTCACTTACATCTCTTTCCAGCCTCAACTCCTGCTTTGGCACAAGCAGGAGACCAGAGGCATGTGTTGGAAGCTTCATCTGACAGGACAAATGAAGGCAGCATGAGGGCTTTTGCCATCCACCCCTCATCACTGGGGTAGACGGAATGTTTTGAAGTGTCTTTTGAACACTTGCTAACACAGTGGCAGATGCTGACTGCTTCCTTCTGCCCTTCCTCTGCTGACACCCTCTGTGTCCAACTGCTGACCCTAGCCTGACTTTGCCTGAGGACTTCTAGAGCCCCCAAGGTCCACCCTACACAGGCTTATGGCAGGGGAGGAGTATGAAGGTATGGATGCCTTGGGGGAGCAGCCCTCAGCCAATGACTAATGGGAGGCAGTGTATACATACCCCAGCTCCCTCCTCCTCCCTCCCAAGCAGCTGACTCTAAGGCCTGTGTCTTACACTGGCTCCCAGAGGTGCCCTGCAGGATTAAGGTCCAGGTACCAGTTACCCATAGTGGTGACCCCCAATAAAGGGGTCCATCCCTGTCTCTTCCACTGCCTTATTGATGTTTCCCAGGGATGTGTCTCTCCCACTCTCTATCACTTACTCTGCTTTCCCGGTACCCCAAACATCATCATATCAGCTTAGCCCTTCTTTTTCCAGAGCTGGAACTCATTGGTCTACCTGGGTCATGTGCCCATCCCTGAACCATTCACTGCAACCCAAGGGATAGCTCCCTCTGAGTGATCAAGTCTGGGGGCAGAGGATTCTGATTGGCTGACTTGAGTCATGTGCCCATACCTGACACAGCGTGGGCTGCTGGTTTCAGAAGAGAGGGAGACAGATTATGGTCAGAGGACAGCAGTAGATCGTAGCCATACACCACTACCAGGCACTGAATGCATTTCACACACTTGCTCATGAAAAATCTCTCTCCCCTGATGCAGTTACAGGAGTAAGAGGACTGAAATACCATCACCATGCAAGGGGATCTGAGTAACCCGGACTTGTCAGCCTATGACAAGGCTTAGCCATAGGGTCATAGTAGCCACAGGTGTTTAGCAAGTGCTGCTAAGTCCCAAACCCACAGGCTTTTCCCAGTGTCCAGTCCCAGCTGACTGGCAGCCCTGACATGACAAGTCAAAGCGAAGTGTCAGGACACCTGTCAAGATATCACAGCACCTCAGGGCATATGGGGTGGGCAGATCATAGCTGCACTGACCCTTCTCCAACCCACAGAGCAACATGTGCCTACCACCTTCAACAGAAAAGCCATTCTTCCCTGCAGAAACAAGGACACAGGAAAGAAAGTGAACATTTGAAACTGTGTATCATTTCCTGTTTATTAGGGGCTGGGACTTTGATTTCTTAAAAACTTTTGTTCTGTCAACATATTCAGAACAAGCAACAGGAGTCACCTGCTCTGAAAGCCCCAAGATGCCCATCCACAGGGTGCTCTTGGCTGCCCCATGCAGCGGAAACATGTGTTTTCTGGCTGATCCCCCTACACCCCAGGCCTTCCACAAATTACCAATTATAACCCCATCTCACCTCTGCAGACCACAGCTCTGGTGTGTCAGGTCAGAATGATATTTGGATGATGATTTAGCCAAGTCAGGCCTGTCTGTCATTCTAGACTCCCTCCACTCCACAACCAAATACAGTTGACTCTCCCTCCCAGATATCTCTGGAATCCAGCTGCCTCTCTCCATCCCTAATCCCACCCTTCCTTTATACATACCACACTTCCTTAGCCTCCCAACAGTATCCCTGTATTCACTCTCTCTCCTCCACTCATTCTTGGCAATGCCACCAGAGGTATCCTTCTAAAGCATGCACATCTGATCATGTCCCTGCTCAGGTTTTTCTTTCAGTGGTTTCCAAGTTCCCTTATAATAAAGTTCAAACTCCTTAAATAGTAAGAACTCTTTCTGACTTCAGTCCCTACTGATAATCTTTAGCCTCATTCTTTGCCATTCTGCCTCTTTGCCTTCTCTACTCCAGATATATTTATGAACATATATGTATATTTCCAGATTAAATCCACATTATGATATTTCTTTTATCTGGAACATTCTCCTCTACTCCATATTTTCCTGGCTAACTCGTACTTTCCCTTTAGGCCCCAGTTTAGGGGCCACTATTTCTGGTTTCCAAAGGCATCTGGTACCTTCTCCATCTCAGCATTTCTTTTACCATTCCACAATTGCTTGCTTATCCATTTTCCTATCTCTAGCCTGGAAGGGTCACTGAACATAGAGTTTGTCTTATTCATCACTGTACCCTCAGCTTCCAATGCAAACTGGCACACGATAGAAGCACAGTTCATATTTGTTAAGTGTTGGAATATGTGACCGAATAAATGCGAGGAATCTTGCATGCTCAGACTTTCCACTGGTTGAATTTGAGGTCACATTTTCTGTACAGACAACTGAGATCAATTCGGCATACTGCCCCCCTCCCTTCAGATAAAATGTCAGTTATGCCCCACATTTATTTCACTTGATACTCCTTTTGGCTCCTGATGTTTATGGTCAAGGTATAAAAATGTCTCCGTCACAACTTTCACCTCTAGAATTGAGTGCCTGGTGTGGGGAAGAGAGTACAATCTTTGACACAATCTAGGGCAAGTGGACCTCCAAGGGTTTGAAGAGAAATACAAGAGTGTGCACTGTGCTTTGGCCTGAAGAGCCTGGGCGTGGGGGATGGGCAGGAGTTTCTGTTTCCTTGATCATCCAACTTTGATTTTTTTTTCTTCCTTGCTCAGCATCTGATGGTGTTAGCATTCCGAGGGCATTAAAACAAGGTCAGGAAGGCATTCTGGGATGTGAATGTTTGGCAAGAGTTTAAATAGCAGTGATTTTGCCTAAGGAAGCATATTAATTGCAGGGGTGGTGGTGGTATGCTGTGAAATACAGCATTCACGTGCACACGCTTGGGTGTGATGTCCCGCAGATACGGGTTTGAGTTCCAGCCCTACCATTTATAAGCCGTGTGATTCCTGCCCAGGTACCTAATCTCTCAGAGGTCCAGTTATCTCATCTACAAAACAGAGATAATAATAAAACACCAATCCTTGCAGGGCTATTTGTAAAGAGTAAAGTAGGGAATGCACATAAAACACCTAGCACAGCACCTATCCTATGTAAACATTTAGAAAATGTGAGCTAATCTTCTTCATATTATAACAGTGGACCCTATCCTCCTTCAGATGCTAGGAAGTAAGAAACACCAGCCTGACCTATAGATCTATTTCTGCTACGTCCAATACATCGACACTGGTTCAACCCCTATATTCGTTCTCTCTTGCTGTCTATGACAATTTACTATATATTTAGCAGATTAAAAAATCCACTTATTATCTGCCTGCTCTGGGTCTCCCAAGACCAAAATCAAGGTGTGGGTACAACTGCTGTCTTCTCTGGAGGTCTGGCATTAACCTACTTCCAAGCTCATTCAAGTCATTGGCAGTATTCAGTTCCAAGTGGTTGTGGGACTTTCTTCGGTGACTGTCAGCTAGGGGTCATTCTTAGCTTCTAGAAGCGTCCAGCATTCTATGGCTTGTGGCACATTTCCTCTATCTTCAAGACCTCTCCTCACACTTAGAATCACTCTGACCTCTCTCTCTGCCCCATCTTTCCTTCCTCTTCCCTCTCCCACTGTATCTCTCTGACTCTTACTTTACTACTTACTTTTAAGGGGCCATGTCATCGCTTTGGGTCCACTTGGATAAGCCAGGATATGTTCCCTATTTCAAGATCAGCTGATAAGTAACCTTACTTCCATCTGCAAAGTCCCTTCACCCAGTGTCTGGATTGGTGTTTGACTGAGTAACAAGGGATGGGAGTCTTGCGGAGATGTCTTTGGATTCTGCTTAAACACACCCCGTTAGTTTTACTTTAAAATCTGCTACAAAATCCATGTCAGCACAGCACACTCACTAGGTGTTCAGTTTTGGCTGTTTTGTGAAGTTGGCTTAGCTAGGAACAAAAACATGAAAAAGTTCTTTTCAAAAAGAATAGCCCACCTTCTTTCCTGAGAGACTAACTGCTCTGTTCAATATGGAGTTTTTAATCCATTTATCAGGGAAACTCCCTTCATTCTTCTCTTTTCCACTTCCTGCCTAATAAAATCCATGCTATTTTAAGGTATTTAAATATTGTAGCTCTAAGGTTTTTAATTTGGAGGCTCAAATCTGGCTTTCAAATGTCAGCCAGCAGTGTCCAAACATAGAAGACTCTCGGGCAATTCTGAATTAATTCAAACAAGACAGCATGGGCTGAGAAACTTGAGATTCAGGTTGGAATATATTTGCCAATTGGCAACTGATTCCATTCTCATCAGTTTACCAGACCCATTTGATGTAGAAAATTAAAATTCTGGGCCTCAGAAATACTTACAAATACGTCCAAAGACATAGACACAAAATCGTTTACCACAGTCTTGTGTGTCATAACAAAAATGGCAAACAATCTAAATACCCAAAAATAATAAATAAATAAATAAATACCCACCAAATGTGACTGGTTAAATAAATGTTGGCAAGAGAATTCCATGGAATAGTCCTATAGCTATTAGAAAAGAATGAGGAAGATTCATATGTACTTAAATGGAAGGCTTAGCAAGACATACTATTAGATGAAAACTGCAAATCACAGAAGAATCTATATAATATGATCCAGTTTGTGTTAGAAATGAACTCCGTATATGTACATATATTTTGCAAATGCATATGAAGGACATATCTACCAATTAATTGGCATATACTGCTTCTGGGGACAAGTGTGGAGTTGGGGGATAGGAGGAAAGGGGCATTAAAGTTTTAAGCTGTTTACCTCAGTATAGCTTAAATCTTTTACAATGAGAATTGAATCATGAATTAATTGTAGACTAAGAACATTGGGTGAAAGGGCGCCTGGGTGGCTCAGTTGGTTAAGCAACTGCCTTCGGCTCAGGTCATGATCCTGGAGTCCCGGGATCGAGTCCCACATCAGGCTCCCTGCTCAGCGGGGGGTCTGCTTCTCCCTCTGACCCTCTTCCCTCTCGTGCTCTCTGTCTCTCATTCTCTCTCTCAAATAAATAAATAAAATCTTAAAAAAAAAAGAACATTGGGTGAAATATACCACATTGGACATACCACAGAAGAGTAGGGGCATGTAGGACTTCTACAGTTGGGATTTGAGACGTGATCTTATTTGAAAGTGTTTCAGAAATCAAATCTAAAATGAATCATCTCCGAGCATTTCAGCTGAAAATTCCATGCTTAATAATTGCTGCAGTAGGAGCCAAGCCTAAACGAGGCTGGACAAGAGAGGATAGTTTCTAGATGACGTGGCCTTCCACAGACCTGGCACATAGTAGGTGCTCAATAAATACTTGAAGAATACAACAAGTGGCACTATTCAATTTGGGGACGTATGGCGCCTGCCTTTGATTAAGTCAAGCATACTAAAATTGTAGTATGTCTAATACATATATAGTATATATACATATATATAATACATAATATATAATATATAATATATAATATTCAACCCAATCTCAAGAATGGATGGGAAGGCAAATGATTCCATTGTAGAATACAGGCAAGGAAGATTTGGACTGTAGGCAATCCCGATGTATTTTCAAATAGAACAAGACAAAGAACCCCCTGAAAAACCAAATTCTAACTCTATGCAGCCTCCTAGGATAAAGTTCTTACAGGGTGCATGCCAGAGTAACCAGAGAAGAAGAAAAGGACTCAGAGGAGGAGAAAGTTCTCCACAGTTCCTACCCCTTCATCTGTGGAATTTAGGGGCTGGAATAAATGATTGCTAACCTCCCTCCCAGCACCAACCTTCCTGTAATCTGTAAATGGCTGCTCTGGTGGCCAAGTAGCCTCAAAGGAGTTGGAATCCCCTGGCTTCAAAGGAACAGAGCCTTGGGTTTGCATGTCAAATGTCAGTGTAAACCTAAGCCCAGCCCCCACCTTCTCCACAGATCACCTGTCAGGGGCTAAGCTGCAGGAGTCAATGTGGCCCCTTCATTTTGAAGGGCCAGTTGGAAAGGGAGGCAGAATGTGGCGAAATGTTACCCCAATGCCCTCAAGCATAAAACTGTATTATTTTTAGCTCTTAAAATGCCTTTTTTTTTTTACTCTTACTCTTTTTATTCTGTTGTGGCCATAACTTCAACCTTGACTTTACCATCATTAAATAAGTGACTAAGTAAATAAATACATAAAGTGAACATGAGTAACACATTGGCTCTTGGACTCTAAGCTGGGGAATTCAGGGAACCCCATTTCTGGAGATGGATGCATACTCTTCACTGCTGTTGGCTTGTTTCTGCCAACCACTGAACAACATTTTGTAGTGTGACTATCCTGTGAGCCATCAACTTGTTTCTAAATTGTACCAGATGCTCATGCACTAACACAGCCTCATGTTTCCATCACATTTTTATGTTTTGATGATGTACACCCTCGCCACTCAAAGTGTGGTCCACGCACCAGCAGCATTAACATTGCCTGGGAGTAGGGTTGCCAGATAAAATATAGGAAATTCAAATTTTACTGGGTATCCAGCTTCTTTTTTTCCTCTCTAAATCTGGCAACTCTACCTGGGAGCCTGTTAGAAATGCAGAATCTCGGGCCCCACCCAGAACTGCGGAATCGGAATCTGCATTTAATAAGACTCTGGATGGTTGTAAAATCCAAAAGGCACTAGTCTACTTGGCTCCTGCAATTTTAACCTTTTACTTTTAGGTCCTGCTGGCAAATTCTGATCTCACATCTGCATCAAATGCAGATGAAAAGAATAATCCGTCAACAAGGTTGGTTTGTGTGTCTCCCTCATTGGACTGTTTTGGAATGTATTCTATTTGTAAATGTGTGCATTTTTCAACCTGCGCATGCAGGGCACCCCACTTTCAACCACTGATCAGCCAGAGCTGGTCCTACAGGCTGAATCCCATCACTCCAGAGGAGACGCCAGGCTGTGTTAATTGCTTGCTGGGTGGTGGGGAGGAGGGGCGGGGTTACCATCTCTCCTTTGATCAGGAGGGAGAAGTAATGGTTTTACTTACATCCTGCTTTCCCTCTGCACAGGCTGAGAGCCTGAGGATCCATTTCAGGCTCTCTCTTTCTTCCTAGTATTCTGTTACTGCCTACATACCACGGCCCAGGGCTTCAGGGGGAAAAACCAAATGCTCTTTGTGGTACACCCACATGACAGGCTTCAAAATGGAAACAATATTTAAGTTAAACCTGGAAGATCAAGTTTGCTCAAATCTTGCAACACAGGGAGCTTTTGAAAACTTCAGCAGGTCTGTGTTTGATGGGGAGAGGCGAGCAGGGATGGAGAAGTAAGGCCCTGTTAATAGACAATGAATACACATGGGAATCAACATTTCCCTGTATTCCTGCTAAGTAATGAGGAGAATAATAATGCACCTAGACAGAACCTCCAGAATTTCAAGGTATCTTTATAGCCACTCTCTTCTTCAGCCTATAGAACAATTTTTTTAGGGTAGGGGTGAAGATGTAGAAGGTAGTCATTATTAGCCTCATAGGACAGAGAAGGTACAACAAAGTAAACAAATTTTAGAAGTCAAAAACACCAAGACACGTCCCTTAAGTGGCACATCTCCTGACTCCTGAAATAGTTCTTTCCCCCTGTTGATTTATTTGGTCATCCCAAACTACTTGGACTTCAATAATCCCTCATGGGATTTCAGAGCTGGAAGAAACCTTAAAAAGATTCACAGAATCCTGTTATGGGTTGAATCTTGTGCCTTCCAAATTCATACGTTTAAGTCCTAACCCCCATAACTCAGAATATGACCATATTTGAAAATAGGGTCACTGCAGATATAGTTAGTTAAGGTGAGGACATACTGGAACTCAAATCCAACATGACTGCCATCCTTATAAAAAGGAGAATACTGGACACAGACATACCCACTCAGGGAGACAGCCATGTGAAGTTGAAGGTGGAGGTCTGGTGATGCATCTCCAAGCCAAGGAATGCCACACATGTCCAACAAACCAACAAAAGCTGAAGAAGAGGCATGGAACAGATTCTGTGTCACAGCCCTCAGAAGGGACCAGCCCTGCTGACGCCCTGACTTCTAGCTTCCAGAACTGTGGAACAATCGATTTCTGTTGTTTAAGCCACCAGTTTGAGGTTTTTGTTACAGCAGCTCTAACAAACTAATACAAATCCTAAGGGGGAAAGTGCCATCTTGGCAGGAATGCTGGTGCCAGGCATGGGGTAGAAGGCTTCCTGTGCATCGTCACATAAAATCTGGGAGGTAGGGACTAGAAATGAGGAAGCTAAGGCTCAGAGAGGCTGAGCTACTCAGTCAAGATGACACAGCTAGCACATGGCCGTGCTGGATCAACACTTGGGCAGTCTGAGACCAGACCCTCTTCTCTTAACCACTAAACCTCACAACCTCAAGCAGACTGGCCAGGACAACTGACTCACATCTAATAAGCCCTTTCAGTAAGCATCACAGGCACTTTTAGGAACTCATAACACCACTATGAGGTAGAAATGAACATTGTCTATGTTTCACAGAGGAGGAAGGGGAGACGATGAGGTTCAACGACTGGTCCAAAGTCACATAGCTCATTGGTAGTGGAGCTGAGGTTTGAACCAGGTCTGTGAACTCTAGCAGGAGCCTAGAGAGCTCAGATTTGCTGGGTCTCAGTGGCGGTGTGTGTCCCTTTCCAAATTACCATCTCCTCCCTCCCATGTCTCGATGAGGGCGCCATCCTTCAGTCTCTCTACCCACCATGCACACCCTGACTGTCATTCCCTTTTTCCATATCTTAATGCACACACACGGACATTTTCAGAGAGTTCATTTCTCTTCCCCCACCCTACAAGAAAGCTCTGCTTCTTCCAAGTAGTGCAGAAGATGGTTTCATGTCTATAAAGTCTATGAAATTGCTTCAGTCTATGGGTCAAACTCTGATAATGTTCTAAGTCAATTCCAGGAATTCTCCTGGGCCACACATGTAGAGTGCATCTGGATGTAGAGCAGTGGTTCTCGGCCAAAGGCAATCTTGCCCCCGCGTGGGAACATCTGCAATCTCTAGAGTCCTTTTTGGTTGTCACAGCTGGGGTGCAGGGATGCTACTGGCATCTAGCAAGTAGAGACCAGGGATGCTGCTAAACATCCTACACTGCACAGCTGCACAACAAAGAACTATCCAGCACCAAATGTCAATACCGCTGGGCTGGAGAAATCCTGATACAACGTGTGCCTTCCAGAGGCAAACTGCCCATGAACAAATTCCAGCTCCACTGCTTCTTCGCTCTGCAACCAGGGGCCATTTTCTTCACTTTCTAGGGTCCAGTGTTCTTATCTTCAAAATGAGACAAATAATAGTACCCACATTATGGATTTGTTTGGGGAGGGGGAGGGTGCATGAGTTAGTCCATGACAATGCACTCAGTCAAGTGCCTGGCACAGCGTAAGCGCTCAGGAGAGTCATCCTTATTATTTCCAAAGCTGGAAGTTAGGTGTCTGACCGTGGAGCTCCCATAGCTGCTGCTCAAATGTACTATTCTGCAGTTTTAGCTGGGATGGGCAGTCGTGGACTTGATGAATGCCTGACTCAGGCACTTACCATATGCACAAACGGTAAGGTGCAACAGAGAAGGAAGTTTCTTTGTTTCAAAAGCAAAATCAGGCACAATAGATGATTCAGGCCATCCCTCTCTAAAACCTTTAAAAGTATTCAGAAATTCCCTTTGGAATCTTCTCAAAGGTCTCCATTTATCTATGTAAGTAGCATTTACATCACTTTGACAACATGCCAGACACTACATGGTTTAATGGATTTAATCCTCAAAACACCCCCATGAGATGGGCACTGCCTTCCCTTGTTCTTTTTTTTTTTTAAAGATTTTTTTTTTTTTTTTGACAGAGAGAGACACAGCGAGAGAGGGAACACAAGCAGGGGGAGTGGGAGAGCGAGAGAGAGAAGCAGGCTTCCCGCCGAGCAGGGAGCCCGATGCGGGGCTCGATCCCAGGACCCCAGGATCATGACCTGAGCTGAAGGCAGACGCTTAACGACTGAGCCACCCAGGCGCCCCTCCCTCGTTCTTTTTAAACAAAACCACTTCTGAAGTGTCAGGACCCAAGATCAATCACTGCCTTATTAAGTTTTCATTCAATATTATTGTTTGTGCTACTGCATTATGGCTATTGTCTCCTGGTAGGCTCCCCAATCCTCACCACAAGCAGAGGAATTTTAGCAACATGACATAGGCTTTTGTGGGTTAGCTTGGGCACCCAGCACACTGTTTAGCATATACAATACAGGTTTTCCCTGCTATCTGAAAGTTTCTTATGAAACGTTTCCTAAGCCAGAATGGTATAAAGTGAAGAAGCAATTACCCTTAATTTATGCAGAAAGTTTTTTAGCATTCCCAGACCCAAAAAATAACTGCTCTCAGTTTTTCTGACACCTTAGGACACATCTTGCTAATGGATGCACAAAATAAATCAAGAAAAAGCACAGATGCTCACAGACCCAGGTCAAAACTATGGTGGCCTGATGCTGGGATGCTGAGTATGGCTCCTGGGGAAGGAGCTGGTGGGCTGCTCTTACTGCATGGGGTATGTGTTGCCTCTATAAGGGCTTACTACAAAACAAATGCTATATGCTATTTTTGATTTTTCTGTAAAAGTGAAAATACGTTTTGGATTTCTTTTGGTTAGTGAAAACAGGTAGTAATGCAAGTCTTTTGCAAAAGAAAAGTGATGAAATGCAAACTGTTTTTTAAGTAGATGATAAACAGCTGGGATTTTTTTTTTTTCCCCTGAGATCCTTTGTTTTTATTTTACATTTTTTTTTAAATTTTATTATGGTATGTTAATCACCATACATTACATCATTAGGTTTTTTAAATTTTTAAAAATTTTATTATGTTATGTTAGTCACCATACATTACATCATTAGTTTTTGATGTCGTATTCCTTGATTCATTGTTTGCATATAACACCCAGTGCTCCATTCAGTATGTGCCCTCTTTAATACCCATCACCAGGCTAACCCATCCCCCCACCCCCTCCCCTCTAGAACCCTCAGTTTGTTTCTCAGAGTCCATAGTCTAAAGCTGTAATCATCAAGACAGTATGATACTGGCACAAAAACAGACACACAGATCAATGGAACAGAATAGAGAGCCCAGAAATGGACCCTCAACTCTATGGTCAACTCATCTTCCACAAAGCAGGAAAGAATGTCCAATGGAAAAAAGACAGTCTCTTCAACAAATGGTGTTGGGAAATTTGGACAGCCACATGCAGAAGAATGAAACTGGACCATTTCCTTACACCACACACAAAAATAGACTCAAAATGAATGAAAGACCTAAATGTGAGACAGGAGTCCATCAAAATCCTAGAGGAGATCACAGGCAGCAACCTCTTCGACCTCAGGTGCAGCAACTTCTTTCCTAGAAACATTGCAAAGGCAAGGGAAGCAAGGGCAAAAATGAACTATTGGGACTTCATCAAGATAAAAAGCTTTTGCAAAGCAAAGGAAACAGTCAGCAAAACCAGAAGACAACCGACAGAACGGGAGACGATATTTGCAAATGACATAACAGATAAAGGGCTAGTATCCAAAATCTATAAAGAACTTATCAAACTCAACACCCAAAGAACAAATGATCCAATCAAGAAATGGGCAGAAGACATGAACAGACATTTTTCCAAAGAAGACATCCAAATGGCCAACAGACACACGAAAAAGTGCTCAACATCACTCAGCATCAGCAAAATCCAAATCAAAACCTCAATGAGATAGCACCTCACACCAGTCAGAATGGCTAAAATTAACAAGTCAGGAGATGACAGATGTTGGCGAGGATGCAGAGAAAGGGGAACCCTTCTACATTGTTGGTGAGAATGCAAGCTGGTGCAGCCACTCTGGAAAACAGTATGGAGGTTCCTCAAAAAGTTGAAAATAGAGCTATCCTACGACCCAGCAATTGCACTACTGGGTATTTACCCAAAGATACAAATGTAGTGATCTGAAGGGGTACGTGCACCCCGATGTTTATAGCAGCAATGTCCACAATAACCGGACTATGGAAAGAGCCAAGATGTCCATCAACAGATGAATGGATAAAGAAGATGTGGTATATATATACAATGGAATATTATGCAGCCATCAAAAGGAATGAAATCTTGCCATTTGCAACGACATGGATGGAACTGGAGGGTATTATGCTGAGCGAAATAAGTCAATCAGAGAAAGACATGTATCATATGATCTCACTGATATGAGGAATTCTTAATCTCAGGAAACAAACTGAGGGTTGCTGGAATGGTGGGGGGTGGGAGGGATGGGGTGGCTGGGTGATAGACATTGGGGAGGGTATGTGCTATGGTGAGCGCTGTGAAATGCCAACATTTGAAAAGTGGGGGGTACCTGTATATATTATATATAATCATGATTTAATTTCCCAACCATGAGTCAGATGACTTATAAACTTTTGGGACTTTACACACCTGGGGAGAGACTTCGGTATGTGGTTTACAGAGCTGGGTCTGAACAGCCCCATGCTACATGGTGGCTGGTGTGGTGGTGGATGACAGAATAATGGGGCTCCAGAGGTCTCTGGGTCTCTGGAAAATGGGGCAACCTGAGACCTACATGTTGGGGTCGAAGACTAAGTGGAGTTGCACGTGGACAAAGGAGACGTTTCATAACAGCTGCTCTCCACTTCTGAACAAATTCTGCCATCACCTTAACTTGGATTCCATGGCTTACTCACCCCCTGTTCTATGGGACCAGTTAACTGAGGATGACCCCACATTTCAATGTCGTTGTGTCACTGTCCTATCTCCTTTAGTTCCTTCATGTGTTACCCTCCTCTGCCTCCAGCCCTGGTGTTCAGGCCACATCACACAGCCCTCTATGTCCACCAACTTAACTGTCCATGCTAATCTGTTTCTACATGGAATTGATGACGACACAGACCACGCAATGTGGAGCTGCCCTGTGCTAACTACAGAGTCCTTGAATTCTTCTTATAACCTGCCATTGACAGAGAATTAAGAATATGGTTTACTAGGATAAAATCACTCAAGGAGAGCAGGAACCTTATTTGTGTAGTTTCGGTTCTATCACACATAGTAGGTACTTGATAAATATATGTTGAACTCATTGCTAAACAGGTGAGCATTAGTTAAGTGCTACATAATGTGGTATGTGGCGTTTTTCCTCCTAGTATCTTGTTTCATTTCTTTTCAAATAATCTGAATAATTTGTAGGCAGGAGCACGAGAGCTTAGTTGCTAATCTCATCAACAAAGAACCATCTATAGAGGAGACATGCCTTTGGCCTTGGTTGTTGGCATTTCAGATGTAATTACATTTTTCACCCTAAAATTTCCCAACAAGATTAAGAGTCACACACAAAGTCTTCTTAACCCTCTGCTCAGAAGTTTGCACAAGGAGTTCTGCCCACTTTTCATGGGATTTCTGAAGGATGCCAGTACTGGAAACCATGAAACATGAAACACAAAGGACCCGTAATCTCCTGGAACCTACCCTGCTGCACAATTCCTTGCAAGCCTCTCGAAGAACACACCACGGCCTGCAAGCATGTACTTGCTTTCCTGCAGGCAAAAAAGATGCAACATGGCCTTTCTCAACAAGCTGTTTCCAATATTTCCTTTATCTATTCTGGATCAGCCAAGATAAGAGAGTGCAAAATTCTAGGAAAAAAGGCAGCTCTAGCATTTTCTTTGTAATTTCACTTGCTTTATGGCCTCTGTTGGAATGTCTCCTGACTTCACATCGTGGTGATATTTCTTGCAACAACTGAAAAGTTTTAAGCTTCTTCATGAATCTGATTCCAATTGGCTACTCAGTCTGCGAGCTTTTTGGGACTGTGTATTGAGGGCTTTTGAATTTGAGGGACATATTTTTGTCGTTGTTGCTGAGGCCGTTGGCTTGGCCCTAGGAAAGTTATGTCCAGCTGTTCCAGCCATGGGGCTTTTGGTTCAAAGCATGAAGATCCTGGGGAGACTGGTTCCATCCACCCCTTTGGTATTGTGTGCTGATGGAGAATGATCATAGCGGTCAGACTGGTACTCAGCACCCAAGCTGATTCAGGATACATCCATTGAGTAAACATTTAAATCTTTACAGCACATAGCAGATACTTGATACATAATTACAGAAATACGCAGCCACACTGTAAGGGGTGATCAGTGAGGAAGATATCAGAGGAGGGGGTAGTGGGGAAAAAAAAAATCGAGGGCTAGTATTCACTGAGTGCTTACGATGTACCAGCAACTGGGCTAGCTAACATTTTACATCATTGTCTCATTTTATCTTCATGAGAACTCCACAAGGGAGGAAAATAAAACCGTATTTTCCCCTTTTGCAGATGAGGACACTGAGGCTCAGAGAAATTAAATAATGTGCCCCAGGCCATATGGCTGTTTCAGGGCAGATCTGGGACACAGAGCTCCACCGCTGTTCCACAAACTCCTATGTGTGCCCGATGGACACTTAATTCATGAGAAGGGGAGGAAAAAGAGGAGGAAGAGGATGTCATAGAAGATATGAGCAGAAGAAAGGGAAGAAGTGGTCAATGAAGAAAACTCCTGAGGTGGAGAGGGGGAAATGGCAGAGCCCTTGCTGGCTATATCACAATTCTCAGAAAAGCAGGCCCGCCTTCCCTTTCCCATGAGAGGGGCTGGGCAGAGAGCTTGAAGACAGGAGTGGAGATCTGAAGGGGTCTGGGAAGACCCGAAATGAAGAAACCTATTTAATTCTGTTTAGTCTAGTTTTGTTCAAACTTATTGGAACATAACATGTTTTTATTATAATTTTTAAAAATAGTGTCTCTTAATAGCCAATACCATCCATGCTCTAAAGAAAACCCTTAGGGAATTACTACTACAGGGGAAGAAGCAGGTGACCTAGAGCCAACTTTCTTATTTGGTAAAACAGGCACAGTGCACCTGCCTGCCACCCTCATACAACAGATGAGGGATCAGTAGAAAATCAGGACAGATGTGGGGGATTTCCTCTAAAGTAGGAAGGGAGCTGTGTGAGTGAGAGATAGGAAAAGTACTTGGGAAACGTTTCTAGTGATGAGTGGACCAGGCACAAAGCTGCCGGGCCAAAGGCCTCCCCTCAGCGCCCCTGCCCTCGCTCTTTGCTGGAAAAGCAGTGACTGGCCCAGGGGGCAATAGAGTCCATCTCTCCCTGTGCCTGGTCCCTGCCCATGGCGACAGCCTCCTGGTTACACAAAGTTCCCAGAAAACCCCCATGGGTGGGAGTCCCAAGCCTCAGACCAGATGCTCACACTCACCCACAAAGCATAGAAATGGCTTACAAAACAGTCTGGCCTCTGCAAACATGTTAGTGCACTCCTAATTTTTAAGAATAATAACATGAAGAAAATTCACCTGGCATGTCTCAGCCCTGCACCCCCACACACGCTCAATCGCCTTCTCTGACATATTGGATTTCGCCAAGTCCCAAGCCTGTTGTATAAGGAGGGACAAAGATTGCTCTTTGGCTCTGGAACACTTCCTCATTCTCCCTCTCTCCTTTCCACATTCCATGAGAGGGAAGGACAATTCTTTTCTATAGCCAATTGTAGTGAACGATCTGTGAGACTGAATTGCACTTCAGTTCAGCTGGTGGACATGCAGTTACCCTAGGCAAGCTGTGCCCCTCACAGAAGAAAACAGGCATGCTTCCATTTCCTAGCGTGTCTTTGCCTTTGGACAAAGAGGAGTGCAAAGGATTTCCTCCAGCGTGACTTCATCATGCTCCCAAGCTAGTGCCCTGGCACCAGCTGATACAACTCCAAAAAGTTTGTAAGGCCATAAAGCGACCAACAGCAGCAGGAAAACGCCCAACACGCAGAGCCTGGTCACAGTCCAGTGCCATGAGGCAGTGGGGAGAGTCTCTTTTTCATCACGGAGGGGTTTTGGTTTTCTTTGTTGTTGAGGGATTTGTACAGAAACTCCTCTCAAATAATGCAGTTACATCAGAGATCAAGGTGCGTTGAAAGAAGAATGGGTGCTGGGGCATCAGCAGGGCTGCTAATTCGGCCACATGCTGACTCAGGGCTGCCACAGGCATCCGGGCTCCTGGGCTGACACCTGAGTGCAGAACAATGAACCCTCATATGCTGCCAAGAACAAACATGCTGGGCAGTGTTCATGACTCTCACACCCTCCCCTGAGCCGCAATGTGCCTACGCCTCCCTGCGGAGGTTCTCCCAACTGCCTAGTGCAGGGGAGAAATCAAACTTACAGACAGATACCAATTTGTCCATATGGAAAGACAGTCATGTGACAATGAGTAAATAACAACAACAATAGTTGGCCCAAGGCAGCAGCTAAGAGTGATGGAACCAGTATTTGAACTGGTCTGGGTTCCTGATGTCCACTCTAGGGCCGAGGTGGTTACCAACCACCGAGGACCAAAGGCTATGCAAAGTTGGAGTTATCCCCATCAAGTATATGTTTACATGACTGTATCTGTATATGAAAAGGTACCTAAAAATGGCACTTTCTCTGAATGAGGACTTTAAGAACTTCTTTTTCCCTGATTCTTCATTATAGAAGAATCAGGGAAAGACTATAAACTAGAAGAATCAGGGAAAGACTATAAACATAAAAACTAAAAATGAGGAAAATGAAGCCATAGCTTTAAGAAGCTCAGATTTTCCAGTGAAAGTGGTCTTTGTGATTTTTATTTCAGAGCCTCATTCTATGTTTCTCTCTGAAGGATGAAGGTACCATGTCTTTAGCCATCTGGGTTTTTCCTTTTTATTCTGGGTCTAACAGGTTTCTCTGAGAAACAATTTTGCCTCACATTGATCATAACAACCTCTCTTCTACATCTTTCTGGGAGCTCTGTTTGCCCCACTCTGTGTATACGCAGTGACTGAGGCACTACGGAAATGCTTGGGGACAGGCAGAATCCTGACTACCAACTCAGACATCACAGGAGGGGCCTGACTTGTTTGGGCTGTGGAAAGCTCAGGAAGGCTGTAAGAAATGGCAGGGTTCCTCCTTATGCAGATTCAGTATTTCAGTGATTTTGTCACCATGGAATAGCCCTGTGAGCTGGCTGGCAAGTGTGGCCTGGTGTTTGAGAGGATCAGACCCGCCTGGGACAGATGGGGGCAGCTTAGGCCAGGGTGTGGTAGGATGGAAGTTTTTGGCTGTTGTATGCTGTGATTCTTAGCATTTGCCTTACATTTCCTGGAAAATAAGGCTAGAGGGAATGGACATTCCCATCACAAAGTCTCTGATGGACACATTCATGAGGAAGGTGCCTTGTGGCCACCCAGGCAAAATGGGTTTCATGAGATCATCTGGTAACCAAGTGGGCCAACACTTCTCCGGCAGGGATCATGTTACTCCGGGGAAGGCATATGGGCAAGAGGCCTGAGAATTGAATTAAGACCCACCTGGACATGGCCAATAGCCTCCAGCCAATTGATGCCTCAATGGCAGAAAAGAAAATAGACATTCTGGTTAATACACCCAATGGTGGCCATAAATATGCACTCTTGTTTTGGATGTTATCATCTCATTTTTCCATTTTGTTGGGGTTGTGGAGATAGTTGAAAAGAGATGGGGCTTGGGTCCCTCTCCCTGAACTACCAAGAAAATTCTGGCCCAGCTTTTTAACATTGTCTACTAATTGGATGGCTCCCCAAAGTAGGCCTCTGAAAAGTGTCTACCGTGGGTCCCTAAGCTTAGGAATGAGGCCTATGAGACTTCTCAAGTTCACATTTAATATTCCAAGAGAAATCCCTTATGCTTTCCCTGAAAATGCCACTCTGGCCATGTGTTTGAATGCTGACTCTTGTTGGAAGTTCTGGATCCACATCCAACATTAAATGGTGCCTTGACCTCATTTAGTGGCTGCTTTCTTTAAAAACCCTTTCCATCTTTCTGGTAACAAGGGGGATCCTCTGAAAAAAAGTGTGTACAACATTATGATGTACAAATGTAAGACACAATTTATGGGCAGGATTGTCACAAATGGTGATGTATGTCTCTCTGGGCACCTGCTAATATCTGGACCGTGTTAACTGCCATTGGCACCTCTCTCTCTGCTCTCACCCATGGCTGGATTTCCTGATGTCCACTCAGCTTATTATTTTTCTTTTAGCCTTCAGTTTTCCATAGTCCTCCCACCCATTGATATCTGTGTTTCAGATTAATTTTCACCAGATGTGAGTGTCTGGACCTCTCCAAGATTTGTTACTCTCCCTCCATGTTCCTAACCTTCTTTGGGCCATTAGTGTGATTTCTCTGACCTTGCTAGTATTCCCAACACCTCCCAAAGTAGTGTCATCTGCAACTTTCCTTCACATGCTCTTCTCTCCCCTTTACAGATCATTAATAAAGAGGTTAAACAAGACCAGACCAGCACCTCACTCTAGAGCAAATGACAAAGGGGTGGGAGAGGCTAGAGTGCTCCCTGTGCACCAGCCCTGGCACAGGAAGGATGTAATGTAATGCAGCAACACTCCACTAGACACCTCCCGCCTCCGGCCCACAGTCATTTATCACCACTGTTTGTTTATGATTTCTCAGCCAGATTTCAGGTCCTGAGAGTGTGGTCATGTTCAAGCCAACATGTACTGCTTTGCCAGGTAACTCTCACAAGTTCCAGAAAAACCCACAAGAACTTATTTACTGCACTCAATTTTGCTTAAAAGCTTCTACTCCAGCCCCCGAGCCCATCATACTTGGGAACAGAAAGAGGTGGACTGAGACATTATTACCCTTCTTTCTCTTCCAAGTCATCAGCTCATAGTTGTTTGTCAAATATTTGTTGACTTTTCATGTTATACACTCAATTTTTATTTGAGCTTAAAGAAAACCTTCCTCTAGAAACATGGGCTAATCTACAGTCTCCAGCAACCAAAACTGCCTTTGCTATACCACAGTGTCATTGAAATCAAAGGTTAACTGAGGAGGATTTTTTAGGGTAAATATGCTTAAAGACCTGCTAGAAAATGTGTAGCTGCCTTGTGCAGCTATGATCACGGGAATAGATTTCCCCTTTTGCTTTTCCTTTCTTCTGTCTTTTTTCTTATCCCCCCAATCCACCTATCTCACATTATCAACTACTTTCTTCAGCTGGCTTATAGAGTCTGCTATTCCAAGCCTGGTAGTAACAATAACAGTGATATTCTGGTGAGGACTGGGCTCTTGCCATGCACCATACATGGCTAGGTGTCTTACTCACCTCCTGTCATCTAATCCTAACCACAGCCCTCTGAGGGGTGCACAATCTTCCCCAAATGAGGTAATGGAGGGACAGAGAGGGAAGGACACTTACCCAAGACCACCCAGGCAAATAGTGCTGAGTCAGAATCCAAACCCAGTATCATTTAAATGCAGAGACCACATTATGAGCCACCCTACCACAATGTCACCCAATCTCTCATAGATGAGTAGTTCTCCTTTCCTGAGTTACTGGCCCCATAAGCATCTTCCAAGGAGGATGCTCTCCTTGGAAGATGTGTACATACCCACAACCAAGTCTGTTAGCCATGTCAAAGAATTTGCAGACCCTTAGAGGTTTATGGACACCAGCTTAAGAATCTGTATACTACTCTAAATTTTTCCAAGGTAGGAACTGTACTTTGTTCACTGCCTCAACAACAGTACTGAGATAAAGAAATATTTTTTGAATGAATTATTGATCGCAAAGACATTCAAGCAATGTCTCTGAACAACAGCTTTACAAGATATCTTCCAGAGTAGCAGAGGGGGAGGAGAAAGAGGAGCAGGAGAGGTAGGAAGGAAAGGAGGAGGAGGAGGAGGAGGAGGAGGAGGAAAGAAAAAGAAAAAGAAAGTGATGGAAGAGATAAAGCAAAAACATCTCACTTTGCCCAAGAATGAATTCTGCATTGGAAAAAGGCAGAGCCTTTGTCATGGTGGTTCTGAAACACCTCATAACTACTTTTGGTTACTTCTCATCTGAACTACTGAAAACAGGTTACTGAAAGTTTCTTCTGCCAGAAATAATACACTCAGAATTTTAAGATGGGAATCCAATCCTTATGAGCAGGCAAGTATCTCATGAAATGTGCCTTAGGTGACAGAATTCTTGATGCCCGAGGGTCTCAGGGGGGACTACAAGAGCCAACGGCATCTTCCCCTATGTGTAGGTCCTTTTCATCCTTCTATAACTTCAGGAGCTTGGTTTTTCTGTAGACCACTAGGCTTCACATGTCTCCCTATTATATGACCGCTGATTTTTCTTTGCAATCTTTGATATTCAAGTTGTCTCCTTCTCTTTGAGACTCAGAGGAGCTACACACTCTTGAAGTTGGACTTCAGCTATGCTTTAAACTTGGCAGTCTGCATGTCACTGCAATAAGAGGCCAAAGATTCCCATGCCAATATGCAGGCAAATAGAAAAGAGGGAGGTCAAAAGTCTGCTTTTCCTTTGGCCAGTCTGACTGGACACCTGGGGAAAACAGAAGAGAACAGGACCCCTACTCAGCCCTCCACCTCCAACAATGGCCTGCCCCAGCTTTGGCACCCAAGGTAGAAATTTGGAGGCAGTCTCATTTAGTCCTTTCTCTTACTCATCTATCAAAGTCCTGCTGGCTTCACTTCCTAGTCTCATCTCGAATTTATCCATTTGTCCCCCACTGGGTATCATTTCTCCCACTGCTCCCCTGGGTCAGCACCATCAATTACCTCACAAATGATGGAACAACCCCTACTTCTGCTCTTCCTGCCATGACAGTTTATCCTCTACACCACAGCCAGGCTTGTTCTACAACATAAATTGAATTATGTCACATTTCTGCTTAAGATCCTCTAATTTTCTTTTCATTTTTTCATTTTACTTAGGATAAAACCCGAACTCTCCACCTTGGCCTAAAAAGGCTTTACGTGATCTGGCCCCTTCCCACTTCTTCATCTTCATCTCATCATCCGAATTTTCTACCCCAGGTTATGGTCTTTGTGCTCTGTCAGCCCAGAAAGCCTTTTCCCACCTTCTGCCATTTGCATGCCTGCCTGGGACCACCTCCCAAATGCACATCCTGGCATGGTTGCCTGCTGACTCTCCTGTTTTCAACGCTTTGCATAAAACTCACTTCCTTAGAGAGATGCTTGCTGAAATCCCTTCTGAAGTAGATTACTCAAGTAGGTTCCTCTTGTTAATCTTGATATCTTCCTGGTTTCCATCAAAGCAACAATCAAAATGTATAAGATTTCCACTCACAGGTAATTCTTTATTGTCTGTTTCCCTCAACTGTATTGAAAGATCCACTGCGTAGGAACCACGTCTATCTTACTCATTGTTTTCTTAGCATATAACCAAGAATTTAACCATTTGATGAAAGAATGGAGGAATAAGTGGAAAATGAATGGATAAATAAATGAATGAAAGAAAATGGCACAAGGATGAGATGCACCTGATCCTCAGCCATAGGAGACAAAGGGCGGTATCCCTATACAGAAGGTATAAAGAAACTTCCAGTTTGCAGAGAAAATGGGACTTCAGTTAAAGAGACTGAAAGCCCAAGCCTCTTTTTATGACTTCTGTCCCAGCCACTGGATTTCCCTTGTCCCGGTACAAGCACAAAGCCTAGAGTGTAGACCTTTTCTACCAAGAGAAAGCAAGGAAGATACAAACTTTCTAGCCACAGTAAAATATCTCCTTCCTCATTCTTCCTGACAGGAAGTTTCCACCGGCCTCTGAGCACTGCTTCTATGTGTTAAAAAAAAAAAAAAAAAAAACCCTCCCATGGGGCGCCTGGGTGGCTCAGTCGGTTAAGCGTCGGCCTTCGGCTCAGGTCATGATCCCAGGGTCCTGGGATCAAGCCCCACACCGGGCTCCCTGCTCAGCAGAGAGCCTGCTTCTCCCTCTGCCCACCGCCCCCCCGCCCCGCCCCCGCTTGTGCTCTTTCTCTTTCCTTCAGATAAATAAATAAAATCTAAAAAAAAAGTTATTGTTAGGTATCCACCAATTCCTAAGTGTATAAACTCTCCCTATAAGTTTTGCATACAATTTGACTCTCCCACCCATAAACATATATGTATACAATGAAATTCTACAAGCCATTAAAAATGCAGTTGCTGGGCGCCTGGGTGGCTCAGTCGTTAAGCGCCTGCCTTCAGCTGGGGTCATGATCCCGGGATCCTGGGATTGAGCCCCGCATCGCGGGCTCCCTGCTCACCGGGGAGCCTGCTTCTCCCTCTCCCACTCCGCCTGCTTGTGTTCCCTCTCTCGCTGTCTCTCTCTCTCTGTGTCAAATAAATAAATAAAATCTTTAAAAAAAGAAAAAAGAAAAAAATAAAATCTTTTAAAAAATGGGTCCTGGGGGCACCTGGGTGGCTCAGTCGTTAAGCGTCTGCCTTCGGCTCAGGTCATGGTCCCGGGGTCCTGGGATGGAGCCCCGCATCGGGCTCCCTGCTCCGCGGGAAGCCTGCTTCTCCCT